>NC_080747.1:32928888-33241111 GCF_020826845.1 Diceros bicornis minor
GGGTCCAAACCACAGATGTCAAGGGAAGAGAGAGAGAGCTCAACAGTGTGAACTATGTTTTTGAGAGATCAAGCAAAAAATTGTCTGCTGATTATAGGAACACAGAGATTAGAAGTGATCTTAGTAAGAGGAGTTTCTGGGGAGTAGTGAAGATGGAAGTCAGAGTGCAATGAGTTCAAGAGTGAATATAGGAGGAGGAAATAGAGATAGTGAATATAGAAATATTCAAGTACTTTCAGAACTAGGGATGTAGTGGAAGGAGAACGTGGGATGAGAGAACAGTGTTTTTCATTTGGGAGAGGGCTGAGGTGTTTCAATACTGATACGAAGAGGCAATAGGGAGACCGGCCCAGTGGTATAGTGGTTAAGTTCAATGTGCTCTGTTTCAGTGGCCTGGGTTTGCGGGCCCAGGTGTGGACCTACACCACCCATCAAGCCATGCTGGGGCTGCGACCCGCACACAAAGTGGAGGAGGATTGGCACAGATGTTAGCTCAGGGCCAATCTTCCTCACCAAAAAACAAAAACAAAAAAAGAAGAGGCAATAGGGCTGGCCCCGATGGCCTAGTGGTTAAGTTCAGTGCACTCTGCTTCAGCATCCCAGGTTTGGTTCCTGGGCACGGACCTACACTGCTCTGGTAGTGGCTGTGCTGTGCTGGCGGCTAAAAAAAAAAAAAAAAATAGAGGTAGGTTGGCACAGATGTTAGCTCAGGGCAAATCTTTCTCAGCAAAACAAAAAAGAAGAGGCATTAAAAATATATTAAAAATACAATTGAACAGTATATGGACTAGATACTGTAAGACTAAAGACACAAAAAAAATACTCAGTAAATCTGCTTCTCACATTAGCATTCTCTAATTACTGTATGTGTATACTAGTATCGAACCAATGAGTGAATATATTGTAGATAATGACAGCCAGGTTTCTCACTGTTGGAGAAAGAAGTTACAAATAAGGGAAGGGAAAAGGCTAGAATAAACCTTGTGGTGTTGGACTGGAATCAATGGTGTCAGAATAAACTCATGGTTTTTGATATATACACAGAGAGCTAGAAATAAATATAAATATGTGTGCATGCATGTATTAATATACACACATATAATTCCTTAGCTCTGTTCACTAAGAGGGCCTAGGGGCAATGATACCCCAGTAGCAATGAGCACATCTAGCACCCAGATCAGTTCCTAAATGCCATTCTTTAAGAAAAGGAACTAGGAGCTCCTTGGAGAAGTGGTTGATTCCAGGGCTGGGGCAGGATGAGCCTGGAACATCTTGTGGTACCAGAAAATAAGGAAGTGCTTAAAGAAGGAAGTGAACATGTCAAAGGGACAAGAAACTAGCCTGGAGGAGCTCCCATGGCCAAAGCTGAACAATTTGAGAAACAAAATAAATTATGATAATATTGAATTATAACCCATAGAATAAAATAGATACCCATGAGTCCATACTGACATAAATATAATTAAACAAATAAATTAGAGAGAAAGAATGACTATTCCTCACAGAAAAATTCCAATTAATAGGTGTAGAATAAATGAGGGAAATATATAATCTCTATTAGGCAACTGTAGTAGTAATAATTGTTGCAGGCAAGATCCACTGATGGGTGGTAAAATCAGTGGGTGAAAGTTTGAGGAGAAACAGGATTTTTGCTTAGTCTCAAAGTAACTCTCTCAAGATATTTATCAATAGAAAGGAAAAAAGAGTAACTTTACTACCTGGTAGATGTCAGCTTAACTAAGTGATCAAGATTAATACCACTAGTAATAAGATGTAATGACATCACGTACCCTCTGATAGGATGCATTGAGAACATAGTATCACTTCTGTCGTATTTTTGCCAAAGACGCATAACTTCAACCTAATTAATAGAAAATATCAGAGAAACCAAATTGAGAGACATTCTACAAAATGACTACCAATACTCATCAAAAGTGTCATGGTCACAAAAGACATGGAAAGATGGAGGAATGATCATGGTTTGGAGGAGATTAAGGAAACACAACAACTAAATGCAGAGTGGGATCCTGGATTGGATCCTGGGACAGAAAAAGGACATTAGGGGAAAAATCGGTAAAATCTGAATAAGGTCTAGAGTTTAGTTAATAGTGTTGTAGCAATGTTAATTCCTGGTTTTGATCATTGTACTATAGTTATGCAAATTGTTAATATTACAAGAAGCTTGGATAAAGGGTATACATGAACTGTGTACTATTTTTGTAACTTTTCTGAAAGTCTAAAACTATTTCAAAACAAAAAGTAAAAAAAAAAAAAAAAAAAAAAAGGGACAGGATCCAGAGCACAGTGGAAAAAGTAGCCCTAATTAGGAGAAGCTATGCCTCTCCCATGGAACCAAAAGGGCTGGCAGAAAGCCCCAGTGATCATGCAGGTAGGTTTACTGGCTTGTTGGCAGGAAGCTGATGGAGTTCTTCCAGGGAAGACCATGGCTGCACTCTCAATGCCCATCACTGGGCCTGCCACACAGTAGGGACTCAATAAATGTTTATTGATCTAAACAGGCTTGGGTTTGAGTCATGACTACATCATGATCATATCTTGATTTCTAGATATGACCTTGGGCAAGTCACTTTCTCTCTGCCTCCAGTTCCTCTGAAACTAGGGATAATAATCCCAGTTGTTGAGTCAGAAATTAATGTATATTCACCAAAATCTGCTTCCTTTTCTTCCTGGACACACAGTTAAATAATGCTTCGCAGCCTCCAATTATGTTAGGCACACACTGACCGGCACATCATTGGTTCTCAGTATATGTTTAATGAAAGAATATAACTATTGACATGTTCCATTTTTAATATAAGCTTTGTTATGTCACCAGTTCTTTCTTATCTTGATCCAAGATGACACCTTATCTGGCCATGGAGGTGGTTAAGAACAAATGAAAATTTCCAATGGATAATTTGTTGTAAATGATATGATTTGTTTTACACAGAACTAACTGATAATGATTAATTCTTCCCTAATTATGAACCGTGGAGAAAAGTCATGTATTCGTAATCCTCTGACATTGGATAGAATTGGAAGAAAATAATAGCTGTAAAAAAATTTTGCCTGAGTATTTCTTCTTTTTTTTTTTTCGCACTCATGTAATTTAAGGACACGCTATTATTAGAAGCAGTGTGAGGGCAGAGGGGTATGTTGTGGTTAGAGAATGGGAAAGCTTAACTGCAGCTAACAAAGACTTGCTGACCACTGAAATGGGGTTCTCTAGGGTTGTAGTACCTTAGATTAAGCCATAAATGGTTCAGGTTTGGAACCTCAACTTTTCTGATTCAGTAACGTGGTCAAATCAGTTAAATGAATGAGTTAAACGAATCCATGAATTCTCATGCCAACCAATTTCTTGTGAGAATAACATGTAAACCAGAATGCTAATTTATTAATTTACAATGATAAATGTAACCAGAGAGCAGATTGTATGTCTTCTTGCTGCTTGATGCATTTTTTCTTGGTAGGAAAATCTATTTGGGAAGCCATATAGTTGTAATCAGAAAGTTTTCTGGTAAACAGGAATCTGGCGCAAGAAGAGTTAGATGCATAATCCTAAAGGCCAGGATGATCAAATTATGATAACTGAATGCAACCATTTCAGTAGTAAGGACAGACTTGCTAAGAGAGGGTTGCTTTTTCTCTACCGATATTTTCTTTTATGTGGATTGAGCTAGAATGATGTAACCCCTAGTTTCTCACTATCCCTTTACCCATCCCATGAAAAAGAAAGTCACATCTGATTGGCAAATTTAGGAAGAATGACAGAAGCATCTTGTCTCATTTCCTCTCTTTTCTCTTTCTTGAGTAAGGCTGCTCTCAGAAAGTACATACTTCTTCCAGGATTTAAGACTTACTTAGTCCATTGTGTTGCCCCGGGCTAGCTTCTCCATTAGGCACAGTGAGCACAATATCTAGGGTCCGGGATACTTTCAGGGGCACTGAAAATGTTTTATTTTAATTTAAGAATCAGAAGGAAAAAAATGAACTTGTAGGTCAAAGAAAACATTTTAATATATAATACTAATATGTTTTAATTTATATCAGTGCATTCACAAAATATAATTTTAAATATTTTTTTATGGATGAAGGGACACATACAGGCAAAAGTGCCTAACAGGGTGGGGAACTCTACCTAATTCAGGGGTTCAGGTGACAGGCCAGTTGGTTCTCATGAGCTACATCCTCCAGTTAGCCCTTATCAGTTTAAGATGACATTTGACCTGTCATTTACCTTACCCTTGCCCTTTATTCTCAATTTGGGCAGAGAAGAGCAATGCTATTTATTGGGCTCCCTCAAGACCCCAACATAAATCACAGGAATATATATTTACTGACTCAAACTGAAGGATACTGGAGAATTTGTGTACTGAGCAGGGCTACCCTGATCAACGCTGGTCAATCTCTGCCAAAATACTATTATTTAACTTCCCTTTTCTATGCTCCATGCAGATCAAATCCTTCTATATTTTGGAATTAGCCAAAATAAAAATGAGGAAACTCATTGACATCATGGTTCAAATCATGATTGATTTCTGATGTGGAACAGGTTTTTTGCAGCAATCCATTAAAGCAAACAATGAGAAATTCCTATGCCCTGCCATGAATAAATGTCCAATATAGGACATATTTTGAAACACTCATATACATCTACATGGGACCTAAAGCAAAATCTGGCACTGTTTTACATATTAAAAAGCCACTTATGTTAGGTGATATTATTACATTCAGAGAGCAAGTTGGAATGACAACATTTTCCAGGAAAATAATTATATTCTAAGTTTTTTTCTTACATAGTTTACTTGATTAAAATCCTGGATATTTCTTTGAGTTTTAGTTTTAAAGCATATAAAGTTTTGGTTCTCAAAATAATTGAAATTTTTAGCTAACTTCAATTTTAAAATTCACTGATGATAGAACTAAAGCATTATTATTCATAAACGAATAAAAATGAGTTAGAAGACATATATAATCCTTTCAGTTCAGTTAGAGAATAAACTAATATTTATCAAGCACTTGATATGTATCAACCATTTACTTAGGTATTTTCATCCACTTTGTCTCATTTAATCCCTACAATGGCCCTCTAAGGTTAGCATCCTTATCCCCACTTTACAATTGAAGATATTGAGGCTGGTAGCAGAACTCATACATTAATGACACGGCAGAACTAAAAATGTGAACCAAGTTTAAAGCCCATATTATTTTCCACTTCACCATCCTGTTCCTCTTAGTAAAAATAACAATGAGGATGCTTTGTATGTGTATGTCTTATCTCAGAAAAATTACAACAAAGCTTCTGAAGGACAGGGGCCATGTCATACTTTTACGATACCATTAATAATAAATTCTTAAATATTGGTTGGATGAAGAAGAATAGCTCCTAGTATTTATATATTGGTATTTAGTTTTTCAATGGATTTTCAATGATAAAAATAAATTGTGCTCTTCTACACTTTAGTATTTATATGCAATTATTCAAACTTATTTTACATCAGAGATAATTTCATCATCCTGTTTAAATTCACCTTATATAAAAGGTATATAAACATATATGAAGCTTCTATGCTGCAGTTCTTGGAATGTGCATTATGATACCGTGCTTATAAAAACTATATTTAACTTCATTTGCAGACTGTTTAACTCTAGGAGTTACTTTACAGATACCATTCTGGGCCTTCTAGGAATTTTCCTAGATACTTCCCATCTTTTCAGTACTGGGAAGAATGATATAAAATAAATAGTAAAAGGATAGTTTCTATCTATAGATTTGAAAACCTGGACAAAGAAATGGACACTGCTTTCTGAAAAGGTTAGCCTCAAAGTGTTAACGTGCCCTAGGCCTTACAAACTCATATTTGAATATGCTCAAGTAATTATCACCCAAGTTCTCTTCACCCTAGGATTGGTGCTCTTGCCCTGTTCCCTAATGCCTTTCCTATCAAAATACAAACTAGCCTAAACCAAACCAATAAAAATGTCCCACAATCTTCAAACTTCATCCTCCTTAGAAAAATTCAATAATTTGTCTTTCAGGCAGGCCATCAGCAAACATTAATTGAGAAGTCTCAGGTCTTAGGCAGGGACTGAGAGGAAAGTCTAGCAGGTAGAATGTGCTAGTTGGCCTCAGGCCCAGTTTATATTTTCCATTAGCAAAAACCACTTTAGCTTAGGGTGAGTGTCTTTCAGAATGCCCTTGAACTTGCCCACTTGCCCTCTCTCAACTTGAGAGATTTTTGAAAAAAAAAATAGTACAAATTTTGAGAACCCCAATAGTTTTCATTATAAAGAACTTCACATTTCGTTTTAACAAGCATTTATAGAAAACCTGCTATAATAGTTACATTCTTTTGGATGCCACTATGAGAAAACAGCTCAAGTTAGCTTAGGCCAAAAAAGGGGAGATTTAGTATAAGAATATAGGAATGTTTTAAAGAAACCAAGGCAGGGATGCAGCTGGCCCCAGGAAAGACTAGACCCACATTATGGAGAACCCAGACAATACTTTCTCTCCATCTCTCCAATCTCTCTTCTCTGCTTGTCTGCTTCATTCTTCTCTCCTTTGCTCCCCAGGACTCATGCAGAATATAACTGCCCCCAACTCCTGAGTTAGCCTCATAGAGGCTCATTTGTACAAAGAAACTGAATCTCTCTAGAATCCCAAATATTTTATTCTTACTTAAATGGTATTTAAAAAAAAAAAAAAGCAAATAGATTCTTTTGGTTCAAAAAAGGTACAGTGAAAAGTTTCTCCAGCCTCTTTCCTCTAGCTACCCTGTTCCTTTTCTCAAAGGCAACCAATGGTACCAGTTTGTTCCATCTCCTTGCAGAGATATTTTATGTATATGTGATAAAGTACATCTATCTCTCTAGATAGTCTCCTCTCCCCATTTTTTTTTACACTAATGGCAGTATACCATACACACATTTTCCACTGAGCAATTCATCCTGGAGATTGTACAGTATCAGCACTTAGAGAGTGCCATCTTTCTTTTATATTATAGAATTCCACGTTTGGATGTAATGTGCTATATTTAACCAGTTCCCTACTGATAAACATTTAGATTTTTTTCAATTTTTTGCTATTACAAATAATGCTGCTGCAATAAAAAATCAGGAAAAAAGATACATACATATAAGTTTTTAAGAGTAATTTGTATTTCTTTTTCTCTGAGCAGTCTTTTTTATGCTTTGTCCATTTTTTTCCCTACTGGGTTGTGGGTCTTTTTCTTATTGATTTCTAGGTGTTTGTAATATTAGAGAAATCAGTCCTTTGTCTCTGATATGAATTGCACTTTTTTTCTTGTTTATCATTTGTCTTTTGATTTTACTAATGGTGCTTTTTGTCTTTCCCAATTCTAAAATTTTCCAAGAAGGGGCTAATTGTATAGAGACTTTGGTTAATTAACTATGGCTAGGGAAGTGGAGTCATTTTTTAATACCCTAGAGTCCACCCTATGGAATGCCGGTGAGTAAACCTAAAGCGGAAATTGTGAGCTAGGAGGTACCCTAAAAGGGGTCTACTACATTTCAATGTATAGAGAACATTTTCTAGTCACTGGCGATATATCTCCTTGTCTAGGGGAAAAGAGCTCACAGTTTTAGTGAAGATACACACCAACAAATAGTCACCATTGCAATTGAGTAAGAAAGGTATATACAAATTGCAGTGGGCATAGAGGAAGAAGCAGTTCATTATGTTTGGAGCATCTGGGAAAACTTTACAGGAAAAAGGGCATTTGAGCTGGGTTTGTAAAGACACAGATAAGTGAAAATGAATGACTAGGTTGGCCAGTGGCTCAACATCATTGGAAGTAGGATGTATTGGAAAAGTGTGTGATTGTCACAAATGGAAGAGTAATGTGACTGATGTCAACAGGTATGGTTACAGGATATAACATTTCCTTATTGGCAAATGATATGAAATCTTATAGTTAGATAAAGCTAGAGCTACCACAATATGCTTCTGGACTGAAGTGTGGCTTCCTGTAAAACTTCCTCACAAAGACACAGAACTATGGTTACTATCATATATACAGAAGGATTATCCCAGGCCTGAGGAAGCTATCCTTGCCATTCTGCAGTTCTAGTTCTCTTAGAGAATTTATTTTTTAATTGAAATTAGTTTTTATTAATGAAAATGAGTATTGAAATCAGTAAATAAATACATTTAATTAATTCAGCATTAAATTTATAGACCTTTGGGACTAAACTTAAGCATTTCTTTCTTTCTTTTTTTAAAAATTTTTTGTTTATTGCAGTAACATTGGTTTATAACATTGTATAACTTTCAGGTGTACATCATTATACTTCTATTTCTGCATAGATTACATCATGTTCACCACCCAAATACTAATTACAACCCACCACCACACACGTGCCAAATTATCCCTTTCGCCCTCCTCCCTCCCCCTTCCCCTCTGGTAACCCCCAATCCAATCTCTGTCTCTATGTGTTTGTTTATTGTTGTTGTTATCTACTACTTAATGAAGAAAATCAGAGGGTATTTGACCTTCTCCCTCTGACTTATTTCACTTTGCATAATACCCTCAATGTCCATCCATGTTGTCACAAATGGCTGGATTTCATCGTTTCTTATGGCTGAGTAGTATTCCATTGTGTATATATACCACATCTTCTTTATCCATTCGTCCCTTGATGGGCACTTAGGTTGCTTCCAAGTCTTCGCTATTGTGAATAATGCTGCAATGAACACAGGGGTGCATGTATCTTTATGCATTGGTGTTTTCAAGTTTTTTGGATAAATACCCAGCAGTGGTATAGCTGGATCATATGGTAGTTCTATCCTTGATTTTTTGAGGAATCTCCATGCTGTTTTCCATAGTGGCTGCACCAGTTTGCACTCCCACCAGCAGTGTATGAGAGTTCCCTTCTCTCCACATCCTCTCCAACACATGTTGTTTCCTGTCTTGTTAATTATAGCCATTCTGACGGGCGTGAGGTGATATCTCATTGTAGTTTTGATTTGCATTTCCCTGATAGTTAATGATTTTGAACATCTTTTCATGTGCCTGTTGGCCATTTGTATATCTTCTTTGGAGAAATGTCTGTTCAGGTCTTTTGCCCATTTTTTAATTGGGTTGTTAGTTTTTTTGTTGTTGAGATGCATCAGTTCTTTGTATATTTTGGAGATTAAGCCGTTATCAGATGTATAGTTTGCAAATATCTTCTCCCAATTGTTAGGTTGTCTTTTCGTTTTGTTGATGGTTTCCTTTGCTGTGCAGAAGCTTTTTAGTTTGATGCAGTCCCATTTGTTTATTTTTTCTATTGTTTCTCTTGCCCGGTCAGACATGGTGCTTGAAAATATGTTGCTAAGACCGATGTCGAAGAGCGTACTGCCTATGTTTTCTTCTAGAATTTTCATAGTTTCAGGTCTTACATTCAAGTCTTTAATCCATTTTGAGTTAATTTTTGTGTATGGTGTAAGGTAAGGGTCTACTTTCATTTTTTTGCATGTGGCTGTCCAGTTTTCCCAACACCATTTGTTGAAGAGACTTTCTTTTCTCCATTGTATGTTCTTGGCTCCTTTGTCAAAGATTAGCTGTCCATAGATGTGTGGGTTTATTTCTGGGCTTTCGATTCTATTCCATTGATCTGTGTGTCTGTTTTGCATTTTTTTCTTTTAAGTATAGTTTAGATATGTTTCTTCCAGTGTCAGAATGTCTCTTTCTTATTGTATAAAGCCTCTATTTAGTGAAATGTGGAAAATGAAAAGTAGTCAACTCCCCACATACTACCTCTTGTTAAGTTATAGTACTACCTGGTTCCAGTATTTTTTTTAGTTTTTTTTTTTTAGGAACTTTTTATTTATTTTTATTTTTTTTATTGATGTCTTAATAGTTTATAACATTGTGAAATTTTGGTTGCACATTGTTGTCAGTCACCATATAAATGTCTCCCTTCACCCTTTGTGCCCACTCCCCAACCCCCTTGCCCCTGGTAACTACCATACAGTTCTCTCTGTCTGTGTGTTGGTTTATATTTCACATATTAGTGAAATCATGTGGTATTTGTCTTTCTCTCTCTGGCTTATTTCACTTAACATAATACCCTCCAGGTCCATCCCTGTTGTTGCAAATGGGATGATTTTGTCTTTTTTTATGGCTGAGTAGTATTCCATTGTGTATATATACCACATCTTCTTTATCCAGTCATCAGTTGAGGGACACTTGGGTTGCTTCCACTTCTTGGCTATAGTGAATAATGCTGCAATGAATATAGGGGTGCATAAGCCTCTTTGGATTGTTGATTTTAGGTTCGTTGGATAGATTCCCAGTAGTGGGATAGCTGGCTCATAGGATATTTCTATTTTTAATTTTTTGAGGAATCTCCATACTGTTTTCCATAGAGGCTGTACCAGTTTGCATTCCCACCAGCAGTGAATGAGGGTTCCTGTTTCTCCACAACCTCTCTAACATTCGTTGTTTTTGGTCTTGGTGATTACAGCCATTCTTTTTTTTTTTTGTGAGGAAGATCAGCCTTGAGCTAACATCCATGCTAATCCTCCTCTTTTTGCTGAGGAAGACCTGCTCTGAGCTAACATCTATTGCCAATCCTCCTCCTTCCCCCCCACCCCAAGCCCCAGTAGATAGTTGTATGTCATAGTTGCACATCCTTCTAGTTGCTGTATGTGGGACGCGGCCTCAGCATGGCTGGAGAAGCAGTGCATCGGTGTGCGCCCAGGACCCGAACCCCAGCCGCCAGTAGTGGAGCGCGCACACCTAACCGCTAAGCCACGGGGCCGGCTCGATTATAGCCATTCTAACGGGTGTAAGATGATACCTTAGTATAGTTTTATTTGCATTTCCCTGATGATTAGTGATCTTGAACATCTTTTCATATGTCTATTGGCCATCTGTATATCTTCTTTGGAGAAGTGTCTGTTCATTTCCTCTGCCCATTTTTTGATCGGGTTGTTTTTTTGTTGTTCAGTTGTGCAAGTTCTTTATATATTATGGAGATTAACCCCTTGTTGGATATATGATTTGCAAATATTTTCTCCCAGGTGGTGGGTTGTCTATTCATTTCGATCCTGATTTCATTTGCCTTGTAGAAGCTCTTTAATCTGATGAAGTCCCACTTGTTTATTTTTTCTTTTATTTCCCTTGTCTGAGTAGACATGGTATCTGAAAAGACTGCTTTATGACCAAGGTCCAATAGTGTATTGCCTATATTTTGTTCTAGGAGTTTTATAGTTTCAGGTCTCACCTTCAGGTCTTTGATCCATTTTGAGTTAATTTTTGTGAATGGTGAAAGCAGATGGTCTACTTTCAGTCTTTTGCGTGTGGCTGTCCAGTTTTCCCAGCTCCATTTATTGAAGAGACTTTCCTTTCTCCATTGTATGTTCTTAGCTCCTTTGTCGAAGATTAGCTGCCCGTAGTTGTGTGGTTTTATTTCTGGGCTTTTAATTCTGTTCCATTTATCTGTGTGTCTGTTTTTGTACCAGTACCATGCTGTTTTGATTACTATTGCTTTGTAGTATGTTTTGAAGTCAGGGATTGTGATGTCTCCAGCTTTGTTCTTTTTTCTCAGGATTGCTTTAGCTGTTCGGGGTCTTTTGTTGCCCCATATCAATTTCAGGATTCTTTGTTCTATTTCTGTGAAGAATGTCATTGGAATTCTGATTGGGATTGCATTGAATCTGTAGATTGCTTTAGGTAACATAGACATTTTAACTATGTTTATTCTTCCAATCCATGTGCATGGGATATCTTTCCATTTCTTTATGTCATCATCGATTTCTTTCAATAACGTCTTATAGTTTTCATCTCCTTGGTTAGGTTTATTCCTAGATATTTTATTCTTTTTGTTGTGATTGTAAATGGAATTATCTTTCTGAATTCTTGTTCTGTTAGTTTGTTATTAACACACAGAAATGCAACTGATTTTTGTAAGTTGATTTTGTACCCCGCAACTTTGCTGTAGTTGTTGATTATTCTAATAGTTTTCCAATGGATTCTTTAGGGCTTTCTATATATAAAATCATGTCATCTGCAAATAGTGAGAGTTTCACTTCTTCATTGCCTATTTGTATTCCTTTTATTCCTTCTTCTTGCCTCATTGCTCTGGCCAAAACCTCCAGTACTATGTTGAATGAGAGTGGGCACCCTTGTCTTGTTCCTGTTCTCAGAGGAATGGCTTTCAGTTTTTCCCTGTGGAGTATGATGTTGGCTGTGGGTTTGTGATATATGGGCTTTATTACGTTGAGGTACTTTCCTTCTATAGCCATTTTGTTGAGATTTTTTTTTATCATAAATGAATGTTGGATCTTGTCTAATGCCTTCTCTATATCTATTGAGATGATCATGTGGTTTTTATTCCTCGTTTTGTTGATGTGATGTATCACGTTGATTGGTTTGTGGAGGTTGAACCATCCCTGTATCCCTGGTATAAATCCCACTTGATCATAGTGTATGATCTTTTTAATGTATTGCTGTATGTGGCTTGCCAATGTTTTGTTGAGGATTTTTGCATCTATGTTCATCAGCGATATTGGCCTGTAGTTTTCCTTCTTTTATTGTCCTTGTCTGGCTTTGGTATCAGGGTGATGTTGGCCTTGTAGAATATGCTTGGAAGTGTTCCATCTTCCTCTATTTTTGGAATAGTTTGAGAAGGATGGGTATTAAATCTTCTTTGAATGTTTGGTAGAATTCTCCAGAGAAGTCATCTGGTCCTGGACATTTATTTTTTGGGAGGTTTTTGATTACTGTTTCAATCTCTTTACTTGTGATTGGTCTATTCAGAATCTCTATTTCTTCTTGGCTCAGTTTTGGGAGGTTGTATGAGTCTAAGAATTATCCATTTCTTCTAGATTGTGCAATTCATTGGCATATAGTTTTTCATAGTATTCTCTTATAATCCTTTGTATTTCTGTGGTATCCGTTGTAATTTCCCCTTTTTCATTTCTAATTTTATTTATTTGAGCCTTCTCTCTTTTTTTCTTAGTGAGTTTGGCTAAGGGTTTGTCAATTTTGTTTATCTTCTCAAAGAACTAACTCTTTGTTTCATTGATCCTTTCTGGTTTTTTTTTTCTTTTTTTCTTTTTGGTTTCAATTTCATTTATTTCTGCTCTAATTTTTATTATTTCTCTCCTTCTGCTGACTTGGGGCTTTGTTTGTTCTTCTTTTTCTAGTTCTGTTAGGCGTAGTTTAAGGTTGCTCATTTGGGATTCTTCTTGTTTGTTAAGGTGGGCCTGTATTGGTACGAGTCTCCCTCTCAGGACCGCTTTTGCTGCATCCCATATGGTTGGTGTGGTGTGTTTTCACTTTCATTTGTCTCCAGACATTTTTTGATTTCTCCTTTAATTTCATCGATGATCCATTGGTTGTTCAGTAGCATGTTGTTTAATCTCCACATCTTTGTCATTTTCCCAGTTATTTTCTTCCAGTTGATTTCTGGTTTCATAGCATTATGGTTGGAAAAGATGCTTGTTATAGATTTCAATCTTTTTAAATTTATAGAGGCTTTCCTTGCTTCCCAACATATGGTCTATCCTTGAGAATGTTCCATGTGCGCTTGAGAAGCATGTGTAGTCAGCTGTTTTTGGATGGAGTGCTCTGTATATGTCTATTAAGTCCATCTTGTCTAGTTTTTCATTTAAGTCCACTATTTCCTTATTGACTTTTTGTCTGGATGAGCTATCCATTGATGTAAGTGAGGAGAATTTTCTTTTTTAATACTCTCTGACAATCCTATTTCCACCCTTCCCTGTAAAGTTTGGAGACTGCCTCATGCTTGCCCATTCACTTATGGAGAAACTGGGTAAAAATTTCTCAGGAGCATCCCTCAGTGGACCTAGACTTGAGTTCTATTTCAATTCCATTTCTGTAGGAGGAGTGGCAGGATTTGGAAGCATGGGTTGAGAGGTTTGGCTTTTATCTTCAAACATATAGAAGAGTGTTTCCTCCCAAAGTGTGATATAAAATCATATATCCTGATATATTCTCTTAAATGAAGGATTTTTGGTCAAGTAAGTTTGGAAATATTTAATACTGTATCCTTCTCTTAGAACTTATAATGCACATTGTCATATTAAAAGCTCTGAGAATTTATTCAAAAGCAGAGTGCAATGAGAAGCCCTCTAGTTTAAAAGAAATGTATAACTTATTCACCCCTCATTTATGCATTTTCTCATATAATTCTTATTACAATTTTGAGAAAAGCTAATATGAATACTGGGGAGCTGTGAAGTTTCTGAGACAGACACAGTCAGATTTGTTTTTTTGTGAAGTTTTCGTTTGGCCTGGAATGCCATCGTTCTCCTTAATTTTTTTTCTTGTTGTTTTAGTTTGCTATTTTTTGTTTGTTTATTTTTTTGTTATTTTTCTTTGGTTTTATAACAGTAGCTTGACTTTTTTTCCTTCATTTTTCACTCCAGCTTTATTGCGGTATTTGACAAAACCGTATATACTTAAAGTGTACAATGTGATGATTTGATATACTTATACATTGTGAAATGATTACCACAATTAAGTTAATTAACACATCTATCACCTCACTAGTTACACTGTGTGTGTGTGTGTGCATGTGTTGAGAACACTTAAGATCTATTCTCTTAGCAAATTTCAATTCTTAAAAGTTATCTCCTCTTGGTAGATGTTCTTAGTATCCTATTCCTTCCCTCAGGATATTTGTTTCCTCATTTTTTTTTTTAAATAGCACTTTAAGCCTGCCTTTTATAGATAAATAATTGCACAAAGAAAATTACTTTTTCTTCATGATTGAGTCCACTAATATCTGCAAGTAATAATAACTACCATCTATTTAGCTTCTACTTTTACATGCTTTCATTATTTTAATTAATCAGAAAGTACTAGATATAATGAATGCATTTGAGAGATGAGAAAACTGAGTTTTAGAGGGCTTAACGTAATTTTCCCAAGGCCACAGAGCTTGCAGCTCCTGTTGAGTGTGGTAAAGCAATCTTCTTTAAAGAGGAGCCCATTGATACTTATTTATTGTTTTTGTGAGGAAGATTGGCCCTGAGCTAACATCTGTCACCAATCCTCCTCTTTTTGCTTGAGGGAGAGTGGCTCTGAGCTAACATCTGTGCTAATCTTCCTCTGTTTTGTATGTGGGATGCTGCCACAACTGGCTTGAGGAGCGGTGTGTAGGTCTGCGCCTGGGATCTGAACCTGCAACTCCTGGGCCACCCAAGCAGAGCGTGCAAACTTAACCACTACACCACTAGGCCGGCCCAATACTTATTTACTTTAGATAAAAGCAATATTACCCACTATCCAGTTTCCACCAGATTTAAAATTGAAAAACACAGGAGTTCCAGCATATGTTGTTCCTATTTTCTTTCAGTAAAGTTTTTGCAACAGTGCTATTCTAAGTTTAATTGGGAATGAAAACAAGTATTTATCAGCTATTATGTAGGTGAGGAAAAAATCCTGAAACAGATTTTCTTTTGATTTGCCATATACTGTGTCATAGAGTAATGCTCACTCATTCTTTCATTCCACAAATATCCATGGAGTATTTATTTTGTGAAAGGCCCTGAGTTTGGCAGAGAGGAATACAAGGCTGAATGGGAAACAGAACCTACCTTCAAGGAATTGATGATCTACTAAGGGAAATTATAAATATGCAAATAATTATAATTAAGCAGAATGTTCCAAGTCAAAATCAAAGTGTAGGAATGCAAAGGTGGCACACATTATTTTTGATTGAGAGGAAATCATACTTATGTTCTAAACATGAACATAAACATTAACAAGTATGTTTAGAATTTAGCCGTTAAATAGACCAATGATGGCTTCAGACTATAAATATAAAAGATTTATTTATGATGCATTGGCCATTTTATTTATAAAAATCCAAACATTTTCCAAAACATAAACTTCATTATTTCCTTAAAGGCCAGTCTTTTATCTAAAGAAATGCCAGGTTCATCTTATTTAAAGTGCTAAGTAGTAGGCATTTTGCCATTCTTCAGATTCATCTGGCATTTTAGAGAATTAAATATTGTAACTTAATTGTAACGTAACCAATTGAAGAGTACAGAGAGCAGAGTGTGATCAGGAATAGCACGTTGGTATTTAAAGTCATCAAGATACTCAAGAATTCAAAGATTGTCAAATTTCTTCTTTGAAATTAAGACACATGATCTTGAACGAGAAAAAACATGATAAACAATCTGTTTATCCAACATTTTAACCTAATGCTGATGGCTCACCCTTTAAAAGATGTGTTGTACTTTTCCTATTGGCTTAGAACTTTAAGCCAATAAGGAAGAAGGAAATCTTTATAAATATTCACAAACGAGGGCTGGCATTGTGCATGTTGAGTAAAGATTGCTTTGGTCTTCATTTGAGTCTGACTCTCAGAACTTTATAGTATTGATGTTTTTCTTTTATTGGTTTACTAAGCACTCTTTTTTTTTTTTTAATATTCAGTCTGGGTGATGTCCTGGTGGCCTGAAATATGTTTTCCAGTGTTAAGAACACTTTATTTATTGTTCAGACTTAAGATGTGATGAATCCTTGACAACAGTCAAAGGAAAATCAAGAACTTAAATGCCAGTTTTTATTATCATGGTGAACATTTTTCAGACGAACAAAATTAATATTAACTTGCTAGATTTGTTTGAAGCTTACAATTCCTAGGGTTCTTTCATTTCTAAAGTGGCATATATCACTGTTATTAGTCTCTTTTAACGGCTGTTCAGAGGCAGAGTTAATGTTAGGTTCTCAGCAATAGCTATATCTTGAGATTCTAGATACTTTATTAAAATTTTTGCTTTGAAATTTAATAAAAGCATTAATAAAGGTGTTTGTATTGTAATTTCTTAACATCGGTACTCAATGGATCTCTAAAAATACCAAAAAAATCATACAAAAGGCAAAAAATGTTTTTTTCTTTGTATTTTTCTGTGTGGTTGGTTTCATTAGGAAAAATTACCATCCCGAGGTCTCTGCTTAAATATTTCTGGTTTCTAAAAAAACCATTAGAACGTTTTCAATTAGACTAGTGAAGATAAAAATCCATTGCACTTTTCTCAAATTTCTACTCAGTTTAAAGCAATTATTATAACATCATTGACAGTCTGTCTCTTCGATGCAAAGGAATATTTTGTCAGGAGGCTATTTCGTTTGTCTATGAAGAATAATGAAGGTGGAACAGAAAGTAATTACAAAGGGAGGGGAAGAGAGAGAAGAAAAAACGGATAAGCCAAACAACCACCACCACCAGAAGCAAGGGTGAAAAATTCGTGTACCTGGAAGCATTGAACATTTCACGTCAAAACAAAGAAGAAACAAACCAAGGAAAGCAGAGTTTAGAGGGGAAAAAAATGGAGCAGGCGTCGGGGACGGGCTAATAACACAGCGATCGCAAAAGGGAAGACAACCTCGGTGCTTTTTCTTGCCATCTGAAAACTGAAGCTCTAAGGAGAGCAAAGGTCAGCCCCAGCGGTTCTACATGCAAACTTGCGCACGTTTTTGTGCTTCCGCCAGCGTGTTAAGACCGCACGTTGGCAGCGCCGTCTGAGACCAGGCAGCCTCCGACCAGGCCGCGACGGCCTCCGGTCCCTTTGTCTCCCCGCTCCAAAGCGGCCGCGCCGTGTCCGCCGCCCGAGCGCGCATAGGGGCCGCGGGCCGCGCGCCCGGAAACCTCCCGCGGGCAGCGCGGCGCGCGCGGAGGCGGGGTTTTCGCGCGCCCGCCGCCGCTGTGGCCTTGCCCGCCCGAGTCCACAGCCCAGTTTGGCAACGCCGGGGCCGCCTGCCTCGACTCGCGGTCCTTCCCAACTTGAAGCCGGGACCCGCGCGCTGGCGGGCCCGCCCCGCTCTCCTGTCTTCCCCCGCCTCGACCAGCCTGTACGACCTTGTTTCTGTTTTGCTTTTTGGGCTTGGGGGAGAGCGAAGACGGCTAGAAACAGCGCCACTTATTTCGGCAGAAATTTTGGGTCCCCTTATTGCTACGTTCACAAGCATAAAACGGCTCCCACCTTCCCCCCAAACCCGACACGTTGAAAAGGGTTTGCTTGCTCCTCCATGTGACCCCCCACGCCCCCAGCCCCGACAAGGGAAGGGGGAAACACGTCAGGTTTTTGGGCGAGTTTTTTTTTGGCGGGGGTGGGGGAGGAGTAGTTGGGGAGAGGAACGGATCCAATGCCGCAGAACCGGCCAGGCCAGGACTGGCTCTCCTGAGGGGGAGGGAGAGGCGGGGGCGCCCGCGGGCCCGGGTCGCCAGGGTCGGCCCCGCGGGGCGAGCGGGCGCGCCACGGCGCAGTTCGGGGACGAACCAGAGGTTGCGGCGGGGAGCCGCCGGGTGTGGGGGGGGGCGGAGGACGGCGATCCACCTAGGCGACGTGGCAGCCATTCCCAACTCCCCGAGACCCCTCCCCATTCGGCCGCCCACCCGCCCTCTCACGGCTGGCTGCTGCGAGGCTGCTCTACCCCGGTCGGCCGGAGAGCGGCAGTGTCTCCTCGCCGGGCGCTCGCCGCGCGTCTCTCCCCGCGGCCGCCGCTGCTCGCCAGCCCAGCGCCGCGCCAGAGAGCGCAGTGGCGGCGGCGGGAAAGGCTGCGGACTCGCGGCGCGCACTCGACGACGCGGCCCCAGCCTCGACGCCTTCGGCGCGTCCCGGGAGCAGGTAAAGGCGTCGGGTGGGAGCTGGGGCGGCGGGGCCGGGGTGAGGGTCCTGGGGGTAAGGGGTCCCGGGGCCCCGAGCCCAAGCGGAGGGCCTGAGGCAGTGGCGGGTGGCACTGCGACCGAAACCCGAAACCTCGAACGTGCGGGGCCGCCTCTTGTCCGGCCCGCGGGCCAGGCCGCCCGGACGGAGGGGAAGTGAGGCGTCGGCGAGAGGCGGGCCCTGGCGCGCCGCCCGAGGCCGGCCGAAGGCGGGGGCTGCGGCCGCTTCCTCGGCCTCCCAGTCGCTGGCGGGCCTCCAGGCCCCGGGCACTCCCCTCTCGCCCCCCGGGGCTCCCTCGCTGTCGGTTCCCGCCGGGACTTGACCTCCCGCCCCTCTGAGCGCCTTTCGCGTTTCCCAGGCGGAGCCTTCTTGGAACTTCGGGCCACCCTCCCGAGTACGTAGTCCGAGCAAAGCCGTTTATTTACTCACTTCTTCAAATGCAAACACAGCCTCTCGCTCCACATGTGCAGATTTTGGATACTGCGGGGACGTTCCCTGTCCCTGGTTATCTGTGCCTCTTTGATCCTCGTCCACACCCCCCTCCCCCACCGCAACTTTGAGCCTCACTGGGACCCTCTTTTAACCCTGCTGTCACCCAGACCCTCTCCGAGGTGTCCGTTTGGAAATCTGTCTTCGACAGAGTGAGTCATCTGACTGGGGGGCACAGTTTATTCCTTCTGCTCTTTTAATTAAAACAGTTTTTTTCCCTCAGAAAGAGAGCTAGAGTAATAAAAAAAAAAAAAGGGTAGGTGCCCGATTACGCGCAGTGTTGGCTTTAGACAGTCTTCCTCTCGGCAGCAGTCTTAGGCTCTGATATTTGTGGCACGGACAGGTTTGTACACATTCTCGCCATGCAGTGGTTGTAGTGTCTCCATAGCACGGTTCTGACTTGAAGGCAGGATTGGCTGGTTTTTTCTACTCGACATCTTTAAGCCAATGAAGAAGCGCTGCTTGCCTGGAGACTGGTTAACTCAGAAAAGGTGGGGATTGGTTGAGCTCAGAGAAGAAAATCCTGAAGATCAACCTGGCCTCTCAGAAAACAATGATTTGCAGCTGCCTCTCTTCTCCCACTTAAAAAAAATGTTTTTTATCCCAACATCAGCCTTTTCCTTCCGATTTTATTGTTTTCATGGCTTTTTTTCTCTCAAACAGCCAGCTGTCTTGTGTAACTCGTTTTAACTCTCATCCTTCAGTTTTCAATGAAAGAATTTTTACACGCATTAAAAAATGTAAACATCATGTGTTTTGTGTTTTGATAATCATCATGGGTCCATTTTCTTACATTGTTCGTTTTTAAAGGTCAGAAATTAAATCAACGATTTTTAGTTCCTGTGCCGGAGCCTTTATTAAAGTGGCCGTCCTCGGATGGGGGGCTGCAGGGGTGGAGATGGTGGGAAGAATAGGAAAGAAATGGCTGCTTTTCTACAAGGAGGCTACAATTTAGTTCGTGAAAAAAGACTAACGTATAAACAATTAAAAACACCCAACCCAGTACTCAGCATACAGTACTTATGAATGTCAATTTGTGTACCTGGTTGACTTTAGTTGCTTTGAAGGGGGGAGTAAAGAGGACCTGAGTACTGGACTTCAAACCAAAAGTGGGCTTAATTTATGGTAGAGGAATGTGTTTTTCTTTATTAAAGTAGGCATGGTATCTTGTACACAAAAGGCTACATAAACATCAGTGTAGGTGCATTTTTTTTTAACACTATCTGATTCCTTTTCTAAAAATCGCCCTTTCCTTCATGATTATCCATGGTTGTGCATGTCTTTTGATATGCAAAGCAGTAACCATTTATTAGTCAATGTGAATTTTAGAACATAACGACCATCTTTGCCTTCCTTCTCTTCAGCTTTTTATTGCAAACTCACATTGTAAGTCTTGGGGAGAATCTCAACATTGAACTTAAATCACTTTTTAATAAAATTGAGGTATGAATGACATGCAGTATTAGATTGGTTTCAGATGTACAACATAATGATTTGACATTTGTATACGTTGCGAAATGGTCACCATAGTAAGTCTAGTAATTGTCGCCTTACCAAGTTAATACAGCATTATTGACTGTAGTATTCCACATGCTGTACATTATATCCCTGTGATCAGATCACTATTAAATACCTTTAGAAGTAGTTTCATTAGGAATTAAAGAAAAGATTGAACTTTTTTTGATATTTACCATGCCAGACAATGAGTAAGCCAAACGTCATTATCATCCTCATCACCCTCATCCTCATTGTAATATAAATGCCAGGCACTGTTTTAAGCACTTTACATATGCTGTTGTATTTAATTCTCACAATTCTATGAGATTTGCACTGTTATCGGTACTGTTTTGCAAATGAGGAAACAGAAAATCTGAGAAATGTGAAAAAAGTTGCCCAAGGTCACCCAACTGTTATTTGGCAGAGCAGGATTCAGTCAAGCCTGGATCTTTGTGACCCAAAACTTTACCCTTAATGTATCCTTTCCATGGCCCTCTGAAACAAAACCTTTGATATCAAGTAAATGATTGCATTTCCAGATAACTACCATTCATCCCATCAGTTGTAAGATGAACTATTATATGTACCTATACAAAATTTTCAAAAAAATTTTTTTTTAAAAAACCCAAAAATGCTCCAAGTAAACTGTGACATGTTATTGAGTTTAGGATGTTTCTTTAATGCAGAAATGTAAACATATGTCTTAAAATTGATGAAATAAGGTATATCGGTTTGTCACCCGAACGTTTTTCCCTCTACATTACAATGAATAATTCAATTTGTTTATATAAAACCATATAGAGATTTTAACATTACTTTGAATTTTCGTTTACTGAATTTACTTTTAAGTACTTTCCTACCTACTGTACTAAAGTCTTAAAATATGCCTAGATGGGCAGACTGTTGGAAGAATCTCAGCATTGTCCTCCAGAAATTATCATTATTATTATTTTTTTAAACTTTTTTTTTTGGTGAGGAAGATTAGCCCTGAGCTAACATCTGTTGCCAATCCTCCTCTTTTTGCTGAGGAAGATTGGCCCTGGGCTATCATCCGTGCCCATCTTCGTCTGCTTTATATGGGACACCGCCACAGCATGGCTTGACAAGCGGTGCATTTGTCTGCGCCTGGGATCCGAACCTCTGAACCCTGGGCCACCGAAGCGGAGCACGAAAACTTAACCACTGAGACAGCCCCTCTCCAGAAATTATTTTATTGAGACGTCTAGATTGAGGTTAATCAATTTGTGCTATCTAAACTCATATACAAAAATTAAAAGAGCATTTTATTAATTTCCATGGAGGAATAAACTGGCTAAGCCAGCTAGATTTTTATGACCATTAGTAGAATTACAGGATCAAAGAACCCACATGTTGCTCTTGCCTGAGCACTACCTCTGAGTGTACCAATTTCCCTAAACTTGGCTAGACTGATGGTGGACACTGTATTTTTCTAAATGTGGATTGTTTTTTCATATCCTTTGATGATCTGTTGGGTCTGTTTTTCTTAAAACTTTGAGAAAGACACAAACATGATTATTGGTGTTGTTTTTCTTGAAAATATTTTTCTTTAGGTTGCTGTTTTACTTTTTGGTTACTTTTAATTGTCAGATGTTTGAAATGTTCATACGTAAATCGATCATTCTTTTCCTTTGTCATTGCTTCATACTTCCAAATTAAGAAATTTCATTGTTTTACAGCTGTGATGATCAGTTTTTTCCAATATTTCTAAAATTAACTCTGTAATCAGAATTTATTTTAGTATAAAATGTGACACCACCTTGTTTTACAAATTGCTATTAAATCGTTTTAACACTGTTAAAAATTTCTATCTTACCTTCCTCTTTTAGAAAGCCTATCTTATTACATATAAATTTTGAGGTGTAGTTAGGATTATTTCTGGACTCTCGAATTCTCATAATGGTTCTTCAATCTTTTATTGGATTTTTGTAGCTGTACCATTTAATTTTATTATGTTGCTTTCATAATGTACTCTAGTATTTAGTAGAGTGAATTCTTCCCTTATGTCTTTTCTTAAAAAAAATTTTTAGGGGCCAGCCGGGTGGCATAGTGGTTAAGTTCGCAGGTTTGGATCCCGGATTTGGACCTATGCACCGCTCATCAAGCCATGCTATGGCAGCATCCCGTATACAAAATAAAGGAAGATGGGCACAGATGTTAGCTCAAGGCTCATCTTCCTCAGCAAAAAGAGAAGATTGGCAACAGATGTTAGCTCAGGGCCAATCTTCCTCACCAAAAAAAGAAACCAAAACATTTTTATACACCTTCTTTATTCATTAAATTTAAGAATTAGTTTGGGAGACTGGCATGAATAATATTCAATTTCTCTGTTCTGAAGCAGGACATCTTTTTTTTTTTTTTATTCCTTTCTGTCTTTGAATTTATCATTTCTTCTGTCTGGAGTGTCTTGACTGTTCTCCCTGCTCCCCTGCCCCTAAACTGTCTGCTAACCTTCTTCAAGATTTAGGTGGTATTTTTTGTAAAATGTTCCTTCCCCCAGCAGAGATAATCACTTACTCTTTGTATTACCTCTGAACTTTTGGTGTATTTCTATTATACACATTGCTATATTGAGCTGCCTCCTCCCTCTAATAACTGTGAGCCTCAGTGAATCTTACTTTTTAAATTTCCTAACACTGGTCCCAACACTATAGGTATTAAATAAATATTGGCATGAATAAAGGAGATATTTTACTTTTAAAAATATGTCTCCCAGTTGCCATTTGTATGCTGATAATTCTCTAATTTCCAACCCAAAGCTCTTTCCTGATAACTGGACTCATGTATCATCTATCTTCATGACATGTCCATTTGTATGCTCCCCATAGTACCTAAAACTGAGCATATCCCAAACTGTAGTCATTATCAGCCTTCCCTCTCCCATCCTCAAACCTGAAATATGAAACAAACTGCCTCTTTTCTGTCTTCTCTCTAGAGGAGGATTAAATGAGATAATGCATGTGTGGTAAGAATTCAGTAAATAGTAGACAATGCTAATAACTTGACAGAAACATGAGCCATTCCTTGTCGTCGTCTTTTTTCTTTCACATTCTGTGTGATCACTGAGCCCTGTTAGATTTTTCCTCCTTAATATCTCTTGAATCTGTGCCTTTTCTCTATCCCCAAGGCTACCATCCTACTCCATCATTAGCATCATCTCTCACCTGGATTGCCTCAGTAGCCTCCTAAGTGGTTATCCCTGCTTCCAGTCTTGCCTTCCAATCCATTTTTCCCACTGTAGCCAGAGTAATCTGTTTAACACATTTGGACATGTTACTCCCCTGCTAAAAACCTTTTGTATGGCTTTTCATTGTCTTCAGGATAAAGTCTGAACTTCTTAAGTTGGCTTTCAGGATCTTCATGATCTGACTTCTATATACCTCTTCATCTTCTGTGTCACTTCCTTCCTTTGCCTTCAATACGCTAGTCATATTCGGTTATTTACATTTCTCCTTTAAGATTGTTAAATCTAGGCCTGAGTATAGAAGCTTTGCTTGTCTGGAATGCCTTCCCTACTTCCTTGCTTCCCTCCCCTTTGGTTTTGTTAACTCATACTTGTCTTTCAGGTCTCAGTTGGGGTCATACCTCTGTGGGGAAGTCCTCCTTGATACCTCAAGGCTGGGTCACGTGCACCTTCTATTTGTTTCCCTAGCACTCTATATCCTCTTATCACATTGTAATTACTTGCTTATTTGTCATCTCACCATGTACTGGTTAGGATGTAATGAAAGGAAAAGGTAAATTGGCTATCTTAAAAAATGATGTGAGGGGCTGGCCCTGTGGCCTAGTGGTTAAGTTTGGCATGCTCTGCTTTGGCGGCCTGGGTTCAGTTCCCAGGCATGGTCCTACACCACTTGTCAGGGGCCATGCTGTGGTGGTGACCCACCTACAAAATAGAGGAAGATTGGCACTGATGTTAGCTCAGGGCGAATCTTCCTCAAGCAAAAAAAAAAAAAAAAAAAGAAAAAGATGTCATTTGCATGGAGTATACTAGAAAGGAAATTAAATAGTAATTTTGGGGTTTAGCTAGTAAGGAAGGGAAAGAGACATTATTTCTGATAGATGAAAGTTTCTAAGTCAGGAAAGGCATACTAGGTAGGCCCTTTTACACCTTCAGTGAAATATGTCTTTTGACGTATAATTTTTTTTTTTTTTTTTGTGAGGAAGATCAGCCCTGAGCTAACATCTGTGCTACTCCTCCTCTTTTTGCTGAGGAAGACCGGCTCTGAGCTAACATCTATTGCCAATCCTCCACCTTTTTTCCCCCAAAGCCCCAGTAGATAGTTGTATGTCATAGTTGCACATCCTTCTAGTTGCTGTATGTGGGACGCGGCCTCAGCATGGCCGGAGAAGCGGTGCGTCCGTGGGTGCCCGGGTTCCGAACCCGGGCTGCCAGCACGGAGCGCGCGCACTCAATGGCCAAGCCACGGGACCGGCCTTTTGATGTATAATTTGCATCTATTCAGTTTCTCCGTGTATTAGTTAGAACTTTTTAGATTGCAAGTAACAGAGATACAGTTTGAAATAGCCTATGGAGGGAAAAGTTACTGGTCCAATAGCCATATAACAGAAATTGTATGCATAGAGATGGCCATAAGGAGCTAAGGTAGGAACTTGCCCATAGTTAGGCCTTTCCTATACTTAGACTCTGTGCATACTGGCATCATTTCTTCTACTGTGGATATGCTGCTTCACATGGTGGGACCTGGTTCCTGGCAGTGCAGGCTTATCTACTTAGAGCCTCATGTCAGAGGCTCTAGATAGATTTGGTCACCTGCCCATCTCTTGACCAATTTCTGCAGCTGAGGGGATGAGGTACTATGCTTAGTTCAGCCTAGGTGATGAGATGTGCTCACTTATATGGCCAGGGGTCCATTAGTAGAAAACAGACCCCTGGTCAGGTAGGGGAGGAGAAGAGGGAGTTCTGGGCAGACACGAATATCCATTATAATTCTTAACCACTCTTCTGATTATAAATTGATTTTCCTAGGTACTTTATTTGTGGGAAAGAAATGCCCTGTATTATGACCTGAGTATTCCAGGTACTGAAATGATAAGTCCAATAATTTAAAGAACTAAATTGGCTTTTTGGTTTGTGCCGGCATGTAACAAGTATTTATTGAGCTCTTGTTTGCTAACTAAGACACATCTGCGAGATGCTTGTAGGCTAGTAGTCTAAACAAATAAATGCAAAGGTGCTAAGATAGAGGTATATCTAGGATGCATTGGGAGTTGTGTCTAAATCAGACTTTGGGATAGTGGAAAACTTTCCTGAAGGAAAGTTGATTGAGCTGAGAAATATGGGTTGAATGGGATAGGGTAGAAGGACTTTGGGGCAGAACATGTGTGAGGCATAGAGATGTGAAATGTCCTACTTTGTGTGGGAAACAAATAATTAGATACAGGAGGACTAGAGAGTACCTGAGGGGAAGTAGAGGAAGAGGAGGCTAGGGTTATGTAAGGGGCCAGATCATAGAAGTCCTTGAATGGTTTACCAAGAAGTTGGGACTTCATCTTGAAGCTATAGAGAGTCATTGGAGGATTTTAAGTTGGACCTCAGAGGCTTGAAGTGCCCAGTAATATTCAAGTGGATAGGTCTATCAGGCAGTTAACTGTATTGGTTAATTGTTTGGGAGAGAATTCTTTGCTGGAATCACAGTTATAGGTATTGAAACCTTGGGTTTAGATAGACCTAGGAAAAGCTGATGGAGCACAAGGTTGGGGACAGAACCCGGGGAGCAGTGACATTGAAAATGTGAGCAGAAGAGAAGGAATCACTGAAAGAAACTGAGAAGGGGCAGCCAGAGAAAAGCCAGTAGATGTAGGGGGTAGATTGCATTGGATCAAGAAGTGAACAGATAGTGGGAAACAACAAACGTAAACTACTTTTATTTTAAGAAACTGAAACTACAGGAAATGTTAGGAGTTTGGTAAGTCTGAATTAAAAATTCCCCTGATTATTATCAATTCTGGGTGCTTTGAGAAAATCAAATTTCTAAACAGTTTTTCCAGTGCAGGAATTTGGACTTTTTAGAATTAGAATTTTTAAAGACAGAAAGGAGAGGATGGAGCCTTTTTGGTGGGTAATGGTTGGTAGGAAAGAAGTGGTTGAGTAGGAGATGGATGTGGTGTATGTACAATCATTCATATTGGGGATTACAGAGTACCTAATTTGCACCTAGTTTCTGGAGCTATAAAGACGCGGTAAATCTGTTTTATCAGGGGACCCAGAGTTGATGATTGTAGTTGTAATTAAATCTAGTTCACTTAGGATTTCTATTTGTGATTTTTCTTTTCTGTTCTATTTCTGACTCTTCCTCTCTTGAGTGAACGTTTTCTTTCCCTGCTAACCACTGTCACTTATTTTTTTTCTTTGTAGTTGAACTCCTTATAGTTTAAAAAAAAAAAAATTGTGGTAAACATTCACAAAATTCACCATCTTAATCATTTTTAAGTGAACAGTACAGTAGTGCCAAATTTATGTACATTGTTAATACAAGAAATATCTAAAACTCTTTCATCTTGCAAAACTGAAACTCTATACCCACTGAACAACTCCCCTTTTCCCCCTCCCCTCTAGTCCCTGGCAACCATCATCCTACTTTCTAAGAGTTTGACTACTGTAACTCGTCATATAAGTGGACTCATATAGTATTTGTTTTTTTGTGACTGGCTTATTTCACTTAGCATAGTTTCCTCAAGGTTCATCCATGTTGTTGCATATGATTTCCTTATTTTTTAAGGCTGCATAATATTCCAGTCTGTGTGTGTGTGTATGTGTGTGTATACACATCACATTTTCTTTATCCGTTCTTCTGTCAATGGACATTTAGGTTGCTTCCATCTCTTGGCTATTGTGAATAATGCTGCAGTGAACATGGGTGCAAATATCTTTTTGAGATCCTGTTTTCAGTTCTTTTAGATATATACCCAAAAGTGGGATTGCTGGATCATATTCTATTTTTAATTTTTTTTTTTTGCTGAGGGAGGTTTGCCCTGAGCTAACATCTGTTGCCAATCTTCCTGTTTTTTGCTTGAGGAAGATTTGCCCAGAGCTAAGATCTGTGCCAGTCTTCCTCTATTTTGTATGTGGGTCACCGCCACAGTATGACTGCTGATGAGTGGTGTAGATCCATGCCCAAGGACCGAACCCAGGCTGCTGAAGTGGAATGTGCCGAACTTAACCACTAGGCCATGGGGCCAGCTCCTCTATTTTTAATTTTTTGAAGAACCTTCATACTGTTTTCCGTAGCTGCACCATTTTACATTCCCACCAGTAGTGCACAAGTATTTCACTTTTTCCACATCCTCACTAATGCTCGTTATTTTCGTTTTTTTGATAATAACCATCCTAATGGGTGTAAGATGATATCTTATTATGATTTTGATTTGAGTTTCCCTGATGTTTAGTGATGTTGAGCATCTTTTCATGCTTGTTGGCTATTTGTATATCACCTTTGGAGAAATGTCTATTCAAATCTTTTGCCCATGGGCCGGCCCCATGGCTTAGTGGTTAAGTGCGCACGCTCCGCTGCTGGCGGCCCGGGTTCGGATCCCAGGCGCGCACCGACACACCACTTCTCCAGCCATGCTGAGGCTGCGTCCCACATACAGCAACTAGAAGGCTGTGTAACTATGACATACAACTATCTACTGGGGCTTTGGGGGAAAAAAATAAATAAATAAAAATTAAAAAAAAAAAATCTTTTGCCCATTTTTAAAATTGAGTTGTTTTCTGTTGTTGTGTTGTAGGAGTTCTTTAAATATTCTGGGTATTAACCACTCATCAGATACATGGTTTGCAAATATTTTTTCCCATTTGGTAGGTTGCCTCTGTTGATTGTTTCCTTTGCTGTGCAGAAGTTTTTAAGTTTGATGTAGTCGTATATGTTTATTTTTGCTTTTGTTTCCTGTGCTTTTGGTGCCATATCCAAGAAATTGTTGTTAAATCCAATATCGTGAAGATTTCCCTCTGTTTCTTCTAGGAGTTTTATAGTTTCAGGTCTTATGTTTAGATCTTTAACCCATTTGGAGTTAATTTTTGTAGATGGTGTAGGGTAAGAGTCTAACTTCATTCTTTTGTATGTGGATATCAAGTTTTCCCAGCACCATTCATTGAAAAGACTACCCTCTCCCCATTGTGTCACGTTGGCACCCTTGTTGAAGATTATTTGACCATATATGTGAGGGTTTATTTCAGGGCTCCATTTTATTCCATTGGTCTTATGTCTGTCTTTATGCCAGTACCATACTGTTTGGTTACTATAGCTTTGTAATAGGTTTTGAAATCAGGACGTGTGAAACTTCCAGCTTTGTTTTTCTTTCTCAAGGTTGTTTTGGCTGTTCGGAGTCCTTCTCTTAATATTTATCCTTTAAAAAATTTCCTTTCATTTTCTTCCTTCCCTTTTACTTACAGCATGATTGAATTTTCTAAGAAGACATATTATCTTTAGCATATATCTCCCAGAAAAAGGATATTCTCCTATAAAACCACAAAGCCATTATCATTCCTAGCAAAATTATCAATAATTCCCTAATATATAATACTTACACCATATTCAGATTTCTCCAATTGTTCCCAAAACGTCTTTTATTGCTGCTTTTTTTTTAAATACCAAATTCCAATCAAGAGCTACTCATTGCATTTGGTTGTTAACTCATGAGTCGTTTTTATTATAGAATTGCCTCTGTTACGTACCCACTTCCTTTGCCACCCTTCCTTCTCTCCGTCATGATATAGACTTGTTAGCTCTGTTAAGAACATCTGATATTTTATATTGCTGATCATTTCCTCATGGTATAGTATAACCTCTTCCTCTATCCTCCATATATCTTGTACACTGGGAGTTAGATCTAAAGGTGTTTCAGATTCAGGTTAAACATTTTTGGAAGAGTACTTCATTTAGTAATGCTGTATACTCATATTGTTTCACATTAAGAGACATATAATGTTTAGTTGTCTCACAGTTTTGATGCTGTGTTTGATCACCAGGCTAAGATGGTGACAAGTAGATCATTTTATTGTAAAGTTATGTTTTTCTTTTTGCACCCAGCAAGTAATCTGTGGCATGGTACTTTGGTACCAGGTGAATTTCTTATCAGCCTTTTGCTAGTGATTTTAGCTTTCATTGATGATTGTCGATGATAATTGATGATTCTTGATAAGCTATTTAATAATGGGTTACAAAATCGTAATTAGTTTTGGATTCTATTGTTCCTTTTACATTCCTTTTATATAGTCTTCTATACATTCCTAAGTCGTCTTCTATAAAGAAGTTTCCTTCATCAACTAGGGCTATTTTGTTACCTTGAAATAATGTTCTACTTAAAAGGCAGGAAACGCTTAGTAGTTTCTCATTATGTAACCATTTCCATAGTGTAATCGTCACCTCCAATGGTGGCAAATGCGGTCAGTCTTTTTTCTTTTTCTTTACTTTTGTGGCTTTCTCTTTGAAATAGCATATATCTTTATTTTATAAATATTATATGTATTTTGCACTTTGATTTCATATAGGATTATAGTTGGATATAAATTTGCCTTTATTATATCTGCAATATATAATTTATATATTTTTTTTATAGTAAGAAGACACTATGTTGGATAACAGGAAGAGCTGTAGAGTTTGCAGATATCAACTATAGCCTTAATAAGCACATTGATAGCATCACTGCTAGACAGACGGTAAGTATGATTAAAGTCATAGACTATGCATATTTTACACATAGGTTTTTAAGCTTTTATTTACATATTGAGTGTTTAAAAAATCTCTCATGAGAAGGAAAATGTTGTCACAAATTTTGTTACTAGAATTTCTCAAAGAGCTTGTGGTTGCATAAATATGTTGACCCAGGAAGTCTAAAGAACTGTATCATGGTCCTAGTTTTCCCATTTAATGTGTGTTTTTGTTTCTCTGCTTCTAAAATGCCATTTCTTGCTCTTTTATATTTGGTATATTGTTAGCCATCCACAAATATTATTTGAGCACCTATTTTATGTATAGGACTATGGCTAAGTGCCAGATTGGAGTATATATCATAATCTGTGTTCTCAAGGAACATGGCTAATTGGGGAAATAAACACATATAGATGAAATTATGTCAGTAAAACCAACAATGTGAGGCTCTAAAATAACTAAGCAAGACTAGAACTGGCAGTAAGTAATGAAGGATTATAGAAAATTTTGAAGAATTATAGAGGAAATACATCTTCCTGCCCTTCTTTGGCAGAAAGCTATATATTGTTCAGTAACTGGCTTTTCCCCTTAAGAATATGTCTCAGAGATCTTGCTCATTTCTACATTCCACCTTAAACTTTTTAATAGCTGCATAGTATTCCAAAGGGTGATTTTTGCAATAATTTGTTAACCATACTCTTATCCATCCAATATTTAGGATGTCTTCAATTATCAATTATACTAGTTCTTATGACAGAGAGATACGTTTTAAGATTATTTGTTACCTTAATTTGGTTACATTTTCTATAAATACTGTCTTTTTTAATTACATACCTTTTGGTACCTTGATGAGATTTAGTATCTACCTTACCCTTATCACAGCAGTACACTTAAAATCATCTTGTTAGGTAACTTAATCCCCAGTAAAGACTGATTGTATTGGTTCTTGGTAGCATTTGTTTCTGAGGGAGATATTTTCTGATCTTGTCTGGGATCATGCCATGTTTGGGTCCTGTAACTTTCCTATATGTTCCTTACAGAGAGATATTTTTTGTTTTTGTTCCTTTTTTTGATGGTTTTAAAGAGGTAAAGTATTATTAATATATTTTATTGTTAGTATCAATTTTCTTAGGCCTATTCTTCCTAGATGGTTGATACTGAGTATTAAATAGAATATCTGTCTTGATTGTTATAGAAATTTATTATTTTGTGGATATTTTTCCATAAAGGCAAGTTATTTAAAATTACTTTATATAAAAGTCCTTATAATATATACATATAAGAGATTGATTCATAAAATGATAGGGGGAATTTTTTAGTGTTGTGTTGATGATGTAGTTTTCAGTAGGGTGGTTTTTTTTTTTTGTGAGGAAGACTGGCTCTGAGCTAACATCCATTGCCAATCCTCCTCTTTTTTCTGAGGAAGATTAGCCCTGAGCTAACATCTGTGCCCATCTTCCTCTATTTTGTATGTGGGATGCTGCCACAGCATGGCTTGATTAGCAGTACGTAGGTCCTCGCCTGAGATCCCAAACCGCGAACCCTGGGCTGCTGAAGTGGAGCTCACGAACTTAACTGCTACGCCACCAGGCCAGCCCAGTACGATGGTTTTTTTTGAAGTGATGTTTATTGGTATATCCCCTTTAATGGCAGTACTGACCATTGCCATATCACTGTTAGAGTTCATGTTCACTCTACTAGTATTTATAGATTTCATGTTCACCCTGAATTTTTTTTTAATGGTTAAAAGAAAATACGTCCTTTTGTGTTAAAAAAAACAACTAGAGTTGGTAAGACCTCTGTTTACTATGCTGGAATATTTTGATGATAATCAGTGAGCAAGTATGTATTGGTTAAGTTCTCTATCAGGTTAAAATTGAATAATAGAAGTAGAAGAGCTTGGAAAATATGTATATGAAATTTATATTTTCATGGTATCACTATTAATAAAAATTTATATTATTTGTTTTTAGGTTCTTCATTTGAGCCAGTCCTTTCACATTTCTGCATAATATATCAAATTTACTTAACCATCCTTATTTCCCATATCTTTTTAGAATACACTCTATTTAGGTCAGGTATGTATGTGTAGAAGTTGTACAAGCTTATTTAAACTAGTATATTAATAAGACTCTCCTTATGGAAAAAGGAAGATATATAAGATCAGGTGATAAGAGTTAAATGTGAACATTACTAAAGTGGACAAATGGGATTGAGATAAACTGGATATACAAAGTAAAACTGGTAATTGGGAGGTAGTGACACCTATGTATATTTTTATACATACGAGTTTCTTCACTGCACTAACTATTGGTTGGACACTCAAACTGCCTATATGTTTAGATCTACTTCCATAAAAGTGGAAAAAAAGGGTGGAAAGAATACATAGTTTATAAGCTGAAAGAAGTATGGAGGAAAGTCCAAGATTTGGCTTTAATTGATAATAGTGATTATTGTTTTTTCCCCTGATTGTGGAAGAACGTATCTATTATAGATTACTTGGAAAATACAAACGTAGTATATAAAAAAAAAGTAGTATGTTAAGAATAAAGTTACTTTTAATCTCATTACCCAGAGATTTCTTTTCCAGTCTAATATTCCAGTTCCATTTGGGTGTCTGTATAAATTATATTTAGTTTTGTGTCTTGCTTTCTTTTCTAACATTGCCTTAAAAAATTTCAATGAAATATTATCCAAAATATAATCTTTAATGTCTATATAAAATTCCATCTTATGAATCTATAGGAATATTGTACTTAGTAGAGTCTAACAAACCTGGGTTCAGATCACAGTTTTGCTACTTAAGAGCCTTAAGCCTGATATTTACTTTTTCTAGTCCTCAGTTTTCTTATTTGTAAATAAGCATAATATTACTTACTGTTTTAAGAATTAAATAAAATCATGATCTTAGCATTCTAGCTGGCACGTAACTATTTAATAAATTATACTTAACTGTCACCAGAAATTATTTTATCATTCCTTTCTCACCAAATATTGTCAGTTTTGCTTTGTAAAAAATCACTGTATTTTGAACATCTCTATATAAATATTTATGTAAATTTGTGATTATTTTTCATGATGAATTCCTAGAATTCATTGTTGGGTCAAAGAATATACGTAATCTAAAATTTCTTGGTACGTAGTGCCAGTTTGCTTTCCAGAAAGGTTATACCAATTTATACTCTTCACAACGTATGAGAATTCCTGTTTCGCTATAGCCTTGCCAACACTGGCTATTATTATTTTAAAAATTATTATTTTTTATTTAATAGGCAACATAATATTCTCTTTTAATTCTGTTTATTAATGAGTTAAACTTTTTTTTTTTTTTTTTTTTTTTTTTTTTTGTGAGGAGATCAGCCCTGAGCTAACATCCGCCAATCCTCCTCTTTTTTTTGCTGAGGAAGACGGCCCTGGGCTAACATCCGTGCCCATCTTCCTCCACTTTATATGGGACGCCGCCACAGCATGGCTTACCAAGCAGTGCGTCGGTGCGCGCCCGGGATCCGAACCAGCGAACCCCGGGCCGCCGCAGCGGAGCGCGCGCACTTAACCGCTTGCGCCACCGGGCCGGCCCCTGAGTTAAACTTTTTAATGTTTACTGAGTATTTCTGTTTCTTTTTAGAATTCTGTACCTATTGCTTTCCTGTTCTTGGTTCTTATTCCCTACCTTAATCCTTCATTCTTCCAGCAGAAATTTATTGAGTGCTAACTATGTGCTAGACATTGTTTTAGTATTGGTATTTAGTTTTGGTACTTATTATTTAGTTTAGTGATGGCAGTACACGAGTGAACAGAATTCACAAAAACATTTGCCTTCAAAGAGCTTACTTTCTAGTGTCAGGATATATAGACATTAAACAAAATAAACATCTAAATTATAGAGTGATAATTGCTTTGGAGGAAAAAAATAATGAAAAGGAGATGGAGAGAATGTGTGTCTGTGCAATTTTACATAGGGCAGTTAGGGAAAGCCTCACTGCAAGGGCGCCATGAGTAAAGTTTTATAAGTCAGGAGTGAGTCAGGTAGATATCTAGGGAAGGTGCATTTCAGGCTAAGAATCAAGTATAAGGGCAGAGAAGCAGAATACTGGGTGAGTTTAAGAAAGAGCAAGAGAGAGAGTAGCAAAACATGATTTGAGAGATATTAGGGAACCAGACTGTTGAGGATCTTAACGAGACCATTTTAAGAACTTGGGCTTTTACGCTGCATGAGATGCACAGCTGTTGGAGGTTTTAAAGCAAAGGAGTGGCCTGGTTTGACTTAACGATCTACTGATTCAACATCAACATTCCATCTGGCTTCTTTGCAGAAATTGATAAGCTGGTTCTAAATTTCACATGGAAATGCAAGGGGCCCAGAATAGTCAAAACAGTCTTGGAAAAGAACAAAGTTAGAAGACTCACATTTCCTGATTTTAAAACTTACTAAAGCTACAGTAATCAAGACAATGTGATACTGGCATAAGAATAGACATACAGATCAATGAAATAGAATTGAGAGTCCAGCAATAAACTCTTACACTTAATGGTCAATTGATTTTTGACAAGGGTGCCAAGACCTTTCAATGGGGAAAGAATAGTCTTTTCAGCAAATGGTGGAGGGATAACTGGGTATGCACATGAAAAAGAATTAGCTTGGACTCCTATCTCACAGCATATACAAAAAGTGAACTCAAAATGGATTAAAGACGTAAATGTAAGAGCTAAAACTGTAAAACTCTTAGAAGAAAACAGGTTTAAATCTTTGTGACCTTGATTTGGGCAATGGTTTCTTAGATAGGACACCAAAAGTGTAAGTGACAAAAGAAAAAAAATTCATCAAGATAAAACATATTTGTGCTTCAAAGGACACCATGAAGAAAGTGAAGAGACAACCCACAGAATGGGAGAAAATATTTGATAAGAGACTCGTATCCAGAATGTATAAAGAACTCGTACAGCTCAATAATGTAGACAAGTAACCCTTAAATTTAAAAATGAGCAAAGGATCTGAATAGACATTTCTTCAAAGAAGATATACAAATGTCAATAAGCACATGTAATGATGGTCAACAACATTAGTCATTAGGGAAATGCAAGTCGAAACCACAATGAGATATCAGTAGGATGGCCATAATCAAAAAGATGGGCAATAACAGGTGAGGATGTAGAGAAACGGGAGCTCCCATACATTGCTGGTGGAAATTAAAATGTACAGCCACTTTGGAAAACAGTCCGGCAGTTCCTCACAGGTAACATAGAATTACCAAATGACCTGAATATATTTTGAATTTAGAACTGTTGAGATTTGCTGAATGATCAGACATGAGTGTGAGAGAAAATGGAGGCAAAAATGACTCAGTTTTTTGACCTCAGCAGCTGGAAATTGCCATTAGCTGAGATTGAAAGGACTGTAGTTAGGGCAGGTCTGTAGTGGAGGATCAGGAGATCACTTTTAGACCCACCTGATTTGAGATGTATATTAGATACACAAATAGAGATGGTCAGTGGGTAGTTTGATGTGGGTCTGGAATCAGGGAAGAGGTGCAGGTTGGAGATGTAAATTTGTTAGCATTTTCTTCGTGTTTAAAGCCATCAGACTGGGTGAGATCACCAAAGGAGCTGGTAAGTCAGGGAAAAGAAGAGATCCCAGGGCTAAGCCCTGGAGCACTCCACTCTTTCCAAATTGAGTGATAAGAAAATCCTAAGAGTGGTAGTATCCTTAGAAGCAGATAATGAGTGTCCTCAGGGTGTTCTCCTGAGGAATGATTATCAGCTGTGTAGATGCTGCTGATAGGTTTAGACCATTAGATTTTATGTTATTTTCTAATTGTTGCTGGTATAGAGAAATACAATCCAGCAGCCTTGCTAAATTATTTTGGTAATCCAACAGATAATCTGTAGTTTCTTTTGGATTTTATATGCACTCAGTCATATTGTCTGAATAATGATAATTTTATTTCTTTTCCAATCCTTATAACTTCTTTTCTTTTCAAGTTCCAATGCGCTGGCTTTGACCTCTAATACAATGTAGCAATGTAGAATAGAAGTGGTGATACAGTCGTCCTTGTGTCGTTTCTGATTGCAGAGGGAAAGCTTTCAGCATTTCACAATTAAGTACAAGGTGCTGTTGTTTTTTGTTTTTTTTTTTGTAAATGCCTTTATCAGTTCCCTTCTATTTCTAGTTTGTACAGTTTTTTTTTATCATGAGTGGATAGTGACTTTTTTCAAATGATTTCTCTGCATATATTGTGTCATGTGATTTTTCTTCTTTATTTTGTTAATGTCAGGAATTGTATTGATTGACTTTCAAATATTAAAACAATCTTATATTCTTAAAATAAATTCAGGTTAGTTGTCAATATTATTTTATAACTCACTAATATAATTTTTTTATAATTTATGTATCACTACTTTAGTATTTTGTTTAGGAATTTTGCATCTATTTTCATGAGTGAAATAGGCCTATAATTTTTCTTTCTTTTAATATCCTTGCAAGGTTTTGGTATCAGGGTTAAGCTGGCCTCATAAAATTAGTTGGGAAGTTTATTTCCTCTTTTTCTGTTCTCTAGAAGTTTGTATAGGATTGGTATTAGAGGTTATTTAGTGGAATTTACTGATAAAGCCATATAGACCTAGAGCTTTCTTTGTGGGAAGGTTTTTTTTTGGTGAGCGAGGTTAGCCCTGAGCTGAGATCTGTTGCCAATCCTCCTCTTTTTGCTGAGGAAAATTGGCGCTGGGCTAACATCCGTGCCCATCTTCCTCTACTGTATATGTGGGATGCCTGCCACAGCATGGCTTGATGAGCAATGCGTAGGTCTGCACCCGGCATGTGAACCTGCGAACCTCGGGCCGCCGAAGCAGAGCATGTGAACTTAACCACTACACCACTGGGCCAGCCCCTCCCACTCTATTCTTTTTCAAAATTGTTTTAGCTATTCTAGTTTCTTTGTCTTTCCATTTAATTTTAGAATAATCTTGTCTATATCCACAAAAATTTTGCTGGGATTTTGGTGGGAATTGTGTTCAACTTGTCTATCAATTTGGGGAGAATTGACATCTTTACTATATTGAGCCTTCCAGTCCATAAACATGATGTGTCTTTCTGTTTGTTTAGATCTTTAATTTCTTTCATCAGTGTTTTGTAGTTTTCAGCATACAAGTCGCATAGATATTTTGTTAGATTTATGCTTAAGTATTTCATTTTTTTTGAGTGTTTGTGAATGGTAATGTATTTTAAATTATGGTGTCCATGTGTTCATTGGTAGAATATATAAATACAGTGGCTACTTAAATACAGAATATATAAATACAGTGGCTACTTAAATACAGATTATATAAATACAGTGGCTATTTAAATTTATGTATTTAAATATAAATACAGAATATATTAATACAATTCATTGGTAGAATATATAAATGCAGTGGCTAGAATATATAAATACAGTGTCCATGTGTTCATTGGTAGAACATATAAATGCGTTGGTAGAATATATAAATATAGTGAGGGCCGGCCCTGTGGCTTAGCAGTTGAGTGTGCGTGCTCCGCTGCTGGCAGCCCGGGTTCGGATCCCGGGCCCGCACCGATGCGCCACTTCTCCGGCCATGCTGAGGCCGTGTCCCACATACAGCAACTAGAAGGATGTGCAGCTATGACATACAACTGTCTACTGGGGCTTTGGGGGGAAAAAAATAAATAAATAAAAAATTAAAAAAAAAATACAGTGACTGTATTGTAAATAATATGGTACATTCCAATGTAACATATTTGCTTGTCTTTAACTCACAATTTTAAAAGGTTAAAAAGAAAAACGTTATACAGACATAAGGGTAGAAGAAACTGAAAATTAGAAAATCATACGTACAATTCATTTTTCTCTCTTTTATTTTTTTTTACAATAGTGATAAGAATGCCTCTGAGATTTTGCCTCTTTGCTCCATTTACTACCTCTGTGCACATTCTTACATTGATAGCAACCTACCAGTTGCAGTTTCAATCAATGCCAATCTCATGAAAGAGAAAATGTGAATACCATTATCTTGTATCCTGGACTTTGCTGAACTCACTCATTTTTTGGAGATTTTATAGATTCCTTAGGATTTTCTACATAGACAAGTATGTCATCTGTAAGTAGGGACAGTTTTATTTCTTCCTTTCTGATCTTTATGTGTTCTTTTTCCTTTTCTTGCCTTGCTTCACAGGCTAGAACTTCCAGCATGACGTTGAATAAGAGTGGTAAGAGTGGACATCCTTGCCTTGCTCCTAATCTTTGGAGGAAGGCATTTAGTATTTCACCATTAAATATAATGTTAGCTGTAGGGTATTTGTAGATGCTCTTAATCAAGTTGAGGAAGTTCTCCTCTATTTCTGTTTTTCTGGTAGTTTATGTCATGAATGGGTTTTGAATTTTGTTGATGTTTTTTTCTTCGTTGACTGGTATGATTGTGATTTTCCTTCTTTAGCGTGTTAATATGGGGGTTACACTGATTTTTGAATATTTGAACCAGCCTTGCATCCCTGAAATATACCTCACTTGATCATGGTATATAATTCTTTTTTATATATTGCTGAATTCTGTTTGATAATATTTTGTCAAGGATTTTTACGTCTGTATTCATGAAGAATATTGGTTTGTAGTGTTTTGGGTACTGGCTTTGTCTGATTTTGTTATCAGGATAATAATACCTCATAAAATGAATTGGGAAGTGTTCCTTCTTCTATTTTTGGAAGAGATTGTATAGAGTTAGTGTTAATTCTTCTTAAAAATGTTTGTGAGAATACTCCATTGAAGCTATTTGGGCCTGGGATTTATTTTTTGGGAGTTTTAAAATTGTGAATTAAATTTCATTAAAAATGATAGGGCTTTTATCTGTTTACTGTTGGATGAGTTGTGGTAGTGTGTGGTTTTTGAGAAATTGGTCCATTTCTTATAAATTGTCAAACTTTTGTGTGTACGCTTGTTCACAGTATTCCTTTATTTTTATTTATTTTTTTTTAAAGATTTTATTTATTTATTTTTCCCTCCAAAGCCCCAGTAGTTGTATGTCATAGCTGCACATCCTTCTAGTTGCTGTATGTGGGACCCGGCCTCAGCATGGCCGGAGAAGCGGTGCGTCAGTGCGCGGGGATCCGAACCCCGGCCACCAGCAGCGGAGCGCGCGCACTTAACTGCTAAGCCATGGGGCCGGCCCCACACTATTCCTTTATTGTCTGCATTCCCTTGATGTCTGCAGGGTCTGTAGTGATATCACTTGTTTTATTCCTGATATTGGTAATTTGTGTCTTCTCTCTTTTTTTTCTTTGTCAGTTTTGCCAGAAGTTTGTCAATTTTATTGATCTTTTCAAAGAACCATCAATTTGTATCATTGATTTTTCTCTATTGTTTTTCTGTTTTCAGTTTCATTCATTTCTGCTCCTATCTTTATTATTCCCTTCCTTCTACTGTCTTTGGGTTTATTTTGCTCTTTTTCTAGGTTCTTGTGGGGGCTTAGATTATTGATTTGAGACTTTTCCTCTCTTCTAATGTATGCATTTAGTGCTATAAATTTCCATCATTGCTGCTTTAGCTGTGTCCTACAAATTTTGATATGGTGTATTTTCAATTTCATTTTCTTCAATGTATTTTTTAATTTTCCTTGAGACTTCATCTTTGCTCCTTGGATTATTTAGTATATTGCTTAGGTTCAAAGTGTTTGGAGATTTTCCTGTTACCTTTCTGTTACTGACTTCTAGTTTGCTTCTAGTTTGATTCCATTGTGGTCAGAGAACATACTTTCTGTGATTTCAGATATTTTAAATTTGTTGAGGTTTATTTTATAGCCTAGCATATGGTCTATCTTGGTATATGTTCTGTGGACACTTGGAAAGAATGTATATTCTGCTGCTGTTGGATGAAGTGTTATATAAATGTTGATTAGATCCTTAATTGATGGTGTTATTGAGTTCTTCTATATCCTTGCTGATCTTTTGTCTAGTTGTTCTATCAATTGTTGAGAGAGGGGTATTGAAGTCTCTTAGCTATAGTTGTGGATTTGTCTATTTCTCCTTTCAATTCTATCAGTTTTTGTTTCACTTATTTAGTGGCTCTGTTCTTTGGTGCATACCATTTAGGGTTGTTGTATCTTCTTGGTGGGCTGATCCTTTATGATTATATAATGTCCTTCTCTGTCTCTGATAATTTTCTTTGCTCTAAATTCTACTTTATCTGATATTAATATAAAAGATGTAATTTTAATTAACTTAAATTTAAATAGTCACATGTGGCTGGTGGCTGCCACATTGATAGCAGTTCTGGAAGATGGAGAGAGTTATGATACAATAAATTTAATAGGCAAATTTTATAGTATGTTAGAAGGTATTAAGGGCAATGAATGGTTAACAGGAAAGGGAGATTGGGGCAGAGGGAGTGGGGAATATGATTTTAAATTGGGTAATCAAGGAAGAAATTGTTGAACGTGACACTTGAACAAAGATTCGAAAGAATGAGAGAGTTAGCAATGCAGATATCTTGGGGAAGAGTATATTGAAAGCCAGCGCGGAGGTGGGCCATTGTAAGAACTTTAGCTTTTGCTCTGAGTGACGTGGAGAACCACTTGAGGATTTAGAGGAGACCCTAATTCATTCTGACTTATGCTGTATGAAGAATATTCTGACTCGTGTGTTGAAAATAGACTATAGAGGGCAAGGATTGGAAGCAGGGAGACAGGAATATAGGTGAAAGATGATGATGTCAACCAAATGGTTAGGGCAGATTTTGGGGAAAATATCAGACATTTAGTTTTAGATATGTTTAGTTTGAAATATTTATTTGATAAGCGTAAACTGTCTGGAGTTCTCCCTATATATGAGTCCCTACCCTTGTGGAGCTTACACTTTACTGGAATATGGGTAGTAAATATAATAAATAAATAAAACATATACTATGTTAGAAAGTGATAAGTCTTATGGAGAAAGTTCAAGTAAGGGAAGAAGGATAAATGGTGTTGGAGGATGACTTCCTGAGAAGGTAACATTTGAGTAATGATAGGAAGGTGGTGAGGAAATAAATCTTATGGATACCTGAGAGAGTAGTAGTTCAGGTGGAAGGAACCAAGATGTAAAGATTCCCAGGTGGGAGCATGGCTGGTGTGTTTGAAGAAGAGCAAGGAGGTGAAGTGTGGTTGGAGTGACGAGCAAGGGAAAGAGGATTAGGGATGACAGCACTGAGGTAACAAGTGTCTGGGTTATAGGCTATTTTAAGGGCTCTGGCTTTTACCCTCAGTGAGATGGGAAGCTAGTGGATAGTTTTGCAGAGGGAATGCATGATCCGACCTACGGTCTAACTGAGACACTCTGATTGCTGTGCTAAATAGACTGAAGGGGCAAGGGCAGCAGCAAGGAGATTCCTCAGGAGACTATTACAGTAATCCAGGCAAGAGGCTGTGGTAGCAGTGGAGATGGTGAGGAATGATCATGTTTTGGATACATTTTAAGGGTACTGACAGAATTGGCTTACTGATTGGATGTGGGATGAGAGGAGTGAAGAATTAGTCCAAGATTTTTGACCTGAGCAGTTGGAGGGATAGAGTTGCCTTAATTATGTGGGTAAGCCTGGAAGAGCAGGTTTGAAGAGATGATCAGGAGCTCAGTTTTGGACATGTTAAGTTTATGATGCCTATTAGACATCCAAATGTAGGTGTTTAGTAGGCATTCTAATTATGAACACAGTTTTATGTTTTTTCTTTAAATGAAATGATATTAAGACAGTGTACTTACTGTTCTGAAGATATATTACATTTGTTAATATCTTAATTTTTAACATGTTCAATCCTGGCGAAACTTGAATATTTTGGAGAAAGAGAAATTGTCTGACTGCTTTTGGCTGTGCTGCCAGAGTTGATGGTACTTTCTTAGAGTTAAGTAAAGACGTCATTCCAATTTTAGAAATGGAAATATAACTATATAGTCTGAGTGTTTTTACTTACTTTCTATTTTAGGTCCTATTACTGCTGGATTGTGCAAGATATTTAACCCTGTTTTTTTTGAGGTATGACTTAAATATCAAACATCTTAAATAAGAAAAGGGAAACATTTTAGTTTTGGAAGTCAGAATGCCAAGGAGAAGGAAAAATCTTGGGGGAAACCCTTTTCGGAAGACTGCAAACTCTAAGGAAGTTGTCGTATCCAGTGTTGCTAGTCATGAGGAGCCAACCACTACTCTTCCTTCCATGTGTGAGACAAAAGTTGATCAGGAAGAACTCTTCACCATTATCTCAGAGATGTTTTCTGATCTGGATCCCGATGTAGTGTATTTGATGCTTTCTGAATGTGATTTCAAAGGTGAGAAAAAGTTTAGTTTGAACCCTTTGCATCTTATAAGAAGACTTCATGTACTATGCCGTGACCAGTAGTAATATAGAAAAACGACTACCTTATTTCTATTTTGTTCATCACTTATTGAGCATCTGCGTGGGCAAGGTACTAAGTTTGGTATTAAAGCATAGTTTCTGCTCTCAAGAAATGTACAGTTCTAGATGTAAGATTTATGTATAGATATCATATTCTATGTTTTATTTTTTTTTTTTTACCTTCTTTCTAAAACAGATTAGCACTATTGACATTTTGGACCAGATAATTCTTTGTTGTGAGTGGTTCTCCTGTGCATTGTAGGATGTTCAGCAGCATCCCTGGCCTATACCCACTAGATGCCAGTAGCACTCCCCACTACCAAATGGAGACAATTAAAAATGCCTCCATATATTGTCATATGTCCCTGGGGGGCAAAATTATCCCCAGTTGAGAACCGCTGTCCTAAATGTAAGCTCCATAAAGACAGATTTTAAAAATGGTTTTGTTTTACTGCTGTATCCCCAGCCCCTAAAATAGCAAATGACTTATAGGAGGACCTCAGTAAATATTTATTGAGTGAAGAGGTAATTATAATTGTGGGAATGAGAGCTGATTAAGAGTTGAGGCTAGTAGAGTAGTATGGTTTCAAAACATTGGCTTTGGAGTCAAGAAACCTAGATTGGATTTCCAGCTCTGCCACTTAACCTCTCTGGGTCTCAGTTTTCTTATCTGTTAATGAGAAGAATAATAGTATGTATCTCATGGGCCTTTTTTGGTAAGGATTGAGATGGTTTTTTTTTTTTTTTTTTTGTGGTAAAGTCTTCAGTATAGTATGTTATTAATAACTTGTAATAAATTGTTTAGAAGTACGTTTGCAGACAGAAGGGAAACTATCAAAGTTGACTGGATGAGTAAATGTTGATGCTTAGTATTGCTATTGGCCATGATTAGTGTTAAGATAAAATTATTCTAGATTTGGGAAGTTTTGATAATGCATGATAAACTTCCATTTTTATTCATTAAGTGGTCTGTGATGTGAGCATATCTTATCTATTCTGTTATGTATGCAGAAAACCAGTTTTTAGCAGTCCACATATGCTCAGAAATGATAGTGTGTAGAATTTTATAAGTGTGAGTTCAACATTTATTTCCTAATTTTGATGTCTTTAAAGTTTATTTGTTGCATATACACTAACACAGCAATGAGGAATTACAAGAAAAATATATTACCCTTACATACTAACAAAAAACATATTTTGCTTTTCCAGGATCTTCTCTATACCTTGTTCATAAATACTGATATTTTGATTAGTTTGAGTAACAGCATTGATGAAATTGTATATTCTGCTTTTTAAACTTAACATAAGCATTTTTTCAATGTTGCTGCAATCTTTATTTTTAATAGCTTTCTAACATTTCACTGAGTTGTGCTTTATTTAATTATGTCTAAACTTTTCATGAATAATTAATATTGCAGAGAACATCTTGGTACAAATAGCCTTTTCCTTCTTTTGACTTAGTCCCAAAGTTTTATTTTCTTGTGTCACAGGGTAAGAACAGTTTTCAGTTCTTGGAAACATACCACTAAATTGCCTTCCAAAAAGATGTGCTGATTTGTAATACCACCAGCCCAGTATAAGTCTAGTGGTTTCACCACAGCCTTTTCAGCATTGTGTAGTATTATTTTTAAGATTTTAATAGGAATAAAATGACACCTTTTCTTAGTTTGTGTTTTTTTTAAAATAAAGAGGAATGTTGAATGTTTTTTTAAAATAAAGAGGAATACATTTTTGTATATGATTGTTCATTCATTCTTGTATTCTTGTGTGAATTGTTGATTCATGTGTTTTTTGTTGTTTTATACTATTGTTTTTTTTCCAACACTTGTAAGGACTTTTCTTTTGTGTAGTATATGTCTTGATCTTTTACTTATTTTTACTTAATACTATTTTTCTTTATATACATGTTAATTTTTTTGGTTGATCTTTTCTTTTGTGGTTTTTCTATCATGTAGAGTTTTTTTCATAGAAATATGTCGTGTAATGCTTTTTTTTTTTCTTTTTCCATGTTTAGCCCATCTAGTTTTGGTAGGATTGCTATAATCTCCTAACTGGTCTCTCTGCCAGGTTTGCCCCCTCCAATCCGTCTTTGTTTTTCTTCTTAAGGGAACATTAATTGGGTGCTACTAGGTGCCAGTCCTTGTGCACAGCACTTTTTCATGGATTATCTCATTTAATCCTCACAACAACCCTATGAGGTAGGTACTTTTATTATCCCCATATAGCAAATGAGAAAATCAAGGCTTAGGAAGGTTAAGTAACTTGTTCAAAGTGTCATCGCCAGCATGTAGGGATTTAAATGCTGGTGTTCTGACTCCAGACCAGAGCTGTTACCTACTGGGCTGTGCTGTTTCCATATTTATCTTTCTTAAAACAAAACAAGATAAAACAAAAAAGCCCCAAATTTGAAATGCTTACCAATGCTCATGGCTCCTTATTTGTCTTATAACGGAAAGAGCTCAGCATTGGAGTCAGGCATGCCAGTCCTGGGTCTGTCACTTATTATCTGTGTGACTTGGGCCAAGTTATGTACTTTTTTTAAATTTCTTTATTGAGGTCATATTGTCTTATAACATGGTGTATATTTTAGCTGTACGTTTTTATATATCAGTTTCCCTATAGACTGCATCGTGTTCACCACCAATCGTCTAATTTTTATCTGTCACCGTACATATGTGTCCCTTTACCCCTTTTGCCCTCCCCCCAAGTTATGTACTTTTTGGGCTTCATTTTCTTCATTTGTTTGCTAGGAATACTATGTATACCTCATAGTAGTATTTGGGGATTCAGTGAGGTGATACATATAAACCTTCTACCCCAAATGCTATGACAGGTAGTTTCTTTTCAAGTTCCCTTAGAAAATAAAATGGATATTTCTTACCATGACATTATAGGACCCTTCCAAATTTCACCTGATCTCTGTTTCCAGTTTTGTCTTCTTTTCTTATCCACCATGCTACTATGTGCCCACACTCCAATCAACTTCTCTTAATACCGTAAACATGCTTTGTGTTTTCAAGACTGGCTTTGCCTTTCCTCTCTGTGTCTAACAACTTAATCTTCAAGTCCCAGTTCGTGTACCAGCTTATGTGAAATCTTTCCTTATTCTCCTATAAGGCTGCTCATAGCATTTGTATATTATTAAAAGTGTGCATTATTTAATTTATATTATAATGTAATTGTCTTCTAATGTAGTTATCTTTAATTGCCTCCATTAGACTGCAGAAGTTCTTTGGGTGTAGTAAGATGTCTTATTCATCTTTGTACTAAGTATGTGTGATATATAGTACATGCTCATACATATTTTTTGTATTAAGTGAAATTGATAGCATGGACTATAAAAACAAATTAGATTTACTGAGAGTACTTAAAATACTTAATCCTTAAAGGGCATGTAGTAGGTAAGTATTTGTTGAATAAATCATCTAGTTTTAGGATCTTTATAAATAGCCCTAATACATGCAATTACAGATATTTTTCCATTTACTCAATAAATTTGTCAGAGAATATCTACTTGATGGCAGTTTTTTACCCTAGTTTATTACTGTTTGTCTGAAAGTAACAACATTGCACATCTCTGTCATTCATTTAAACCTTTTACTAATATGGACTGGTATATTACTGGTATAGTAAAATATTAATTTAAAAAAATGACTTGAATATTTATAAATTTTTCTACAATGCAGAATCCAGTATGATTATAGTGGATTTTAATCAAATCTATTTTCAGTACATAAATATATATTTTGTTGGTGTTATTGTTATTCTTGTTGTTGTACAGTTGAAAATGCCATGGATTGTCTATTAGAATTATCTGCCACTGATGCCAAGATAGAAGAATCATCTTCAAAAAGCTTTGTTGCTTCTGAGAACCAAGTAAGTGCAGCAGGACATGAAATAATGGAAAAGCGTCCTCCTGAAGAAGAGAATGAAGATTCAAAAATGGATTCGTTTTTGGACATGCAGCTAACTGAAGACTTGGATTCCTTAATACAGAATGCTTTTGAGAAATTGAACTCTTCTCCTGATGACCAAGTATACTCATTTTTGCCTTTGCAAGATGATAATAGTTTTAGTGACTCGAGTGCGTTTATAAATTCAGATTCAAGTAGTATGACTCCCATTCTTTCTACACAAAATATGGATTTGAACAGTGAAAATTTAGAGGATTCTGCCTCTACATTAAGTTCAAACCCTTTAACTTCACATTCAATTTCGAATGAGTCCAAAAGTGTTATAAAGGATAACACATTGGCACTGGAAGAGTCTCTTCTCAGTAGTTGTTTAAATGTAGCAAGTGACACTATGGTGGGTCGTAACAATCTCAATCAAAGACAGAAAGAGCTTTTAGAATCTGAGTGTTTTGAGGCTCAGTTCTCTCAGGCCCCTGTAGATTTGGATGCCAACGAACCTCAGGCTTCTTTAAACCTTACTGGGCAAAATCCAGGGCTTGGTTTACTAGGTACAGGTGGGGATCAGAAATCTACTTCTGTCCCTGATGTGTTTGTACCTTCTGAAGAATTCAATTTCAAGTCACACAAACATACTGAACTGCCACCAAAGGGGAAGGATGTGAATTATTGCCCAGTACTTACCCCTCTCCCTCTACTCCTGCCTCCTCCTCCACCTCCACCAATGTGGAATCCAATGATTCCTGCTTTTGACCTCTTTCAAGGGAACCATGGCTTTGTAGCTCCTGTTGTAACCACAGCTGCACACTGGAGACCTGTCAACTATACGTTTCCACCCCCAGTTATTTCTCACACTTCCCCAACAAAGGTATGGAGAAATAAAGAGGGAACAAGTACTTATCAAGTACAAGAAACTCCAGTTTCTCAGGTTGTAAGAAAGAAGACATCATCTTATGTTGGACTAGTTCTTGTTCTTCTCAGAGGGCTTCCGGGATCAGGAAAATCTTTTCTGGCAAGGTATGAGGTTTAATTGAGTTTTAAAAAAGAGTGTTCGCGAACCTGAACCTTTATAATAGAGAGTATGAATATGTGAAATTCTTTTGCTTAATAGAAATGTTTAGTAACCCCTGAAATGTTTTGTTTTTACTATTTTTTTCTAACTTTGTAGCTAATAGCACTGTTCTCTCCAGAAGTTTTTATTGAATTCTTTCATCTTAGGTTATCATTTTGAGAGACAGAATAGAGGAAATTAAAGGTGATTTCAAGATTGTGAGCTTGTGAAATCAACAGAAATAGCTTTATGTGGAAGAAAACTAATTTGGGAGAAAAATGAGTTCATCTTTGATTATAAAGAGCCATAATAGGTTTTGAATTCAAGGAAGTCTTAAATACAAGAATTCTGCTGGTAGTTGGAAATTTGGGATTGTAGCATGTTGTTAAATAATGGGTTTAGAAACGTATGATTTGAAGGAAGAGAGCACAGGAGGAATCACTGGTAGTCAGAGAACTTCAAATTTTCAGTGATTTATTTGCTACAAAATACGATACCCTCAATTATTTTATCTCATGTCCATCTGTTTCCCTTTTGTAGTTAAGGTAGGTTGTGGGTGCCTTGGTCTGGGAGACTAGAGTCAGGGTTAGAAGCAGCTTTGTTGTGTTTTCAGTGGCACATGTTAAAGAGTATTGTTTTCAGAGTCTCTCCTACCCCCCTTATCCTTTAAATTCCAGAAGATTTACGTCTAATATATTTTATTTGCCAGTTATTTTTTTTTTCTTTTTCTTCCAAATATTTAACTTTTTGCTTTCTTCTATTCTTACCTGGGTCTTTTTTATTTGATCCTGGGTGTGTTTGGTCTTAGTGAATTTGCATATTAGTGAATATGTATATATACTTGGGAATGTCTTTGATGAGCTCATTCTCACTTGTTTTCTGATATGCTTTCTTTGTCTGGATATATCTTCCAGTAAATTTCCACATTTTCTACTCATATAGTTATAAGCGTATTCTTCTGTAGACATATTATAGGCTTTCTCATTGATTTAATAATAACAATAATAAAACATTTTAATTTGCTATTATGGATATTACAATCCCTCACGATATTGCATTTTGTGAAAGCGATTGGAATGAAAGGTGGTACCTTAAAAGGTAATAGGGCTGTGACACAGGTTTGAAGAACTAGGTTTCAGGGGCCCTGGAGCCAGAGGCAGCTACAGTTAGAGAATGGGAAGAGAAAGAAGTACTTGTCATAAAGGAGGAACTTACTAATATTTTTTGAATGAGCAGAGAGAAATAACTGGAAAGTGCAGAGACGTAGAAACTGAGTTTTCTCCGAGAGAATGGTCCACAGTATTAAACTAGTGTGCAATCCCAAGGAAAGTGGAGGATGAAAAAAAGGCTTTTGGATTTATTGGAAAGAAGATCATGAATGGATATCTTAAAAACAATTTGGTTGCACTGTGAAGGTAGAAGACAAAGGGTTAAGGAAGCATTGATAATAAAGCGGTCAAGGGAAGGAGAGAAGTTGCATGAGCCTTGAAAGGGGTCCTTAAAGCATGGTGAAAATTTTTAAAGATAGATGAGATACGTGCATGTTTAAAGAGAAAAGAAGTGTCAGAGAAGGGAAAACTTAAGAGATAAAAGAGAAGAGGATAAATGTAGGAGTCTTAGAAGGTAGGATCAAGTGAGCATTCACTAGAATGTAAGCTCCATGAGTGCAAGAATTTTTGTCTTTTTTGTTCATTGATGTGTGCTCAGTGCTTAAAATAGTGCCTGGCACTTAGTAGATGCTAATAAAAATTAAATTCAAAAGATATATTTTATCTTTAGATATATTTATACATATTTTAGAAGGAGAGGATAAATGGTGATATTTTACAAAAGGTCAAGAATGGTAGCATTGAGCCAGCCCTGATGGCCCAGTTGTTCAAGTTCGGTGCACTTTGCTTCCACAAAGTGAACCCAGGTTCTGTTCCCAGGCGTGGAACACAGCACTTGTCTGTCAGTAGCCATGCTGTGGCAGCGGCTCACATAGAAGAACTAGAAGGACTTACAACTAGAATATACAACTATATACTGGGGCTTTGGGGAGAAAAAATAAAAAGAATGGTAGCATTGTTATGTCTCCATGGATTCTATTTGCTTAGTTTTTGCGTATATCTCAATTATGTGGAAGATAAATTCCAGAATCAGGAAAGAGAGATGTCAGGAAACCCCCCACAAAACTATCTTAACTTTGTATAATTTTACAGATTAATAGTCTATTAACACTATACTGTTGGATGTTTCTGGCATACTTGCTAAATTTATAGCAATATATGAAGAGCTTTAGCTGCTTTTGAAGATCTGTTGAATATCAAGGTACTTGCCTACCTTGAAGTAACCTTCCAGTTAGAGTGGATGAAGTAGATCAGTGTCTATCAAGTGACCAGATGAGAGGGATGCCTATGACTGATAAGAGTTCTGAAGCATTTTCAGTTACCAGGTTTTCTTGATAATTCAAAAAATTTGTTAATCTTCAAACCTTTGTAGTTAAGGATAAAGGATTTTATAACATTAAAAAAAGTTTCTGAAATAATAATTTATGTAAAGCAAAATAGACTTGCCTTAGGTCAATTTTCTTGGGAGTCAAACTTTTGCTTAGAGGATTTACAATATAACTTGTTTGAATGTTACAATATTCTCACTCTTTTAAATAATAATACTTGAATTTTTAATTTGGATTATGACCTTGTAAAAATTAGGAGAGAGAATTTGAAGAAAAATTAATGAAAATAATTCCATTTTATCATTCACAGGACTTTGCAAGAGGATAATCCGAGTGGAGTCATTCTTAGTACTGATGATTATTTTTACATAAATGGACAGTACCAGTTTGATGTAAAGTACTTAGGAGAAGCACATGAATGGAACCAGAATCGTGGTAAGAATAGACATCAGATTCTGGATAATATTAGGAGTAGTGTAAAGAAAAAATCTGCTTAATATTTGTATTTTGAGAGACATGTAACTTTTAAAAAGTTTTAGTTAACTTTAATTCTATATTATAATTATATGTAATATATATAAAATTATAACTATAACAGTTCTTATGTTACGTAGTAAGAGGTAGTGTTATTTCACAGAGTTGTTATGAGGGTTAAACAAGTTAATTTTTGTAAAATGCTTAGAACATTGCATGGCATATTTAAGTTTTATTTAATCAATATTTTGTCAGAAGTAAATCAGATTTTCTACTTGGGTCTCAGAATAGCTCAAGATGGTTACAGTTGTCTGGTATGCTCTGGTTCCTGTTTCCTAAATTTGAATTTGCTTTGTTAACCGCTAGCCTTCCCCAGGTTAGTTTAATTTTAATTTTTATGGAAGATGATGTGAGAGTAAAAATGGCTCTCCTCAAAGTGAATCTGCAGGGAGATCATAGGTAAAATCCTAATTTCTTTATTAGTGCAACTATTTATTTGCTGAAGATGGTTTTATCATGAAGTGTTTAGTTATATGAATAGTTTGAATTTTATATGGGGAATTCTTATTAAGACATATAGACAATATTTTACTTAGCCTTTCTTTTATGATAAATGCATTGTGAGGGTGATTCTTGAGTTTGCTGTTTTCAGACATTGTTAAATTCTTCTGTATTCTTTCTTGAACTAAATCTTCAAGTGAGAACTCAGGAATATGAAAATACCAACAGCTAAAAATAAAGGAAACAGTATGATGTGGTGAAGAGCAATCTTGTATTTGTCAGTTATTAGCTGTGTGATCTTGTGCAAGTTTCAGTCATGCACCGCATAACAGCATTTCAGACCACGTAAATGATGGTGGTCTTGAATGATTGGTACCATATAGCCTAGGTGTGTAGTAGGCTATACCATCTAGGTTTGTGTAAATACTCTATGATGTTCACACACTGACGAAATCACCTAACAATGCATTTCTCAGAACGTGTCCCTGTCGTTAAGCAATGCATGACTGTGTTTATACTCTCCAAGGCTGTTGTCTTCCTCTGTAAAAGGGCATAATAATGCTTAACCCCCAGGATTGTTGTAAAGATTGAAAATGAGGATGAAAAATGCTTAGGAATAGTTCAACCTACCCTTGCTACAGGAACAACCACAGCAATATTAATATTAAATCTTTTTTTTTTTGGTGAGAAAGAGTGGCTCTGAGCTAATACCTGTTGCCAACCTTTCTCTTTTTGCTTGAGGAAGATTGGCCCTGAGCTAACTAGCATCTATACCAGTCTTTCTCTATTTTGTATGTGGGTCGCCCCACAGCATGGCTTTAATGAGTGGTCTAGGCCCACACTTGGGATCCGAAGCCATGAGCTAAGTGCGCCGAACTTAACCACTGTGCCGGCCCGCTTGTCTGTCTTTTTGATTATAGCTATCCTGGTGTGTGTGAAGTGGTATCGCATTGTGGTTTTGATTTGCATTTCCCTAACGGCTGATGGTGTTGAGCATCTTTTTGGCTTTTTGGACATTTGTTTATCTTCTTTGGAGAGATGTCTGTTCAAGTTTTTTGCCATTTTTAAATTGAATCATTTGTTTTTTTCATTATTGAGTTGTAAGAGAGTAGACAGAACTTTTAAAACTTTCAAATAATTTCCTTGTAAGGGTTATTTATTGTGGTGTATCATTAATTTACTGAATGATCTAATTCCTTGGGAAAAAGGTAGTTTTATAAGAAAACCTCTTGCACAACAGTATATCATAATATTTTCTTCATTTCAAATCATTGTATCTCTTTTTGGTGTTTGTCTATATTTTTTGTTTGTTTTTAAGCTTTATTTTGAAATAATTTTAGATTTATGGGAAGGTTTCAAAAGCAGCATTGAGTTTCTGTATATCCCTCACCCATTTTCCCCTGATGTTAACATCTTATATAACCCTGGTACATTTGTCAAGACTAAGAAATTAACATTGGTACATTACTGTTAATTAAACTCTAGACTTTATTTGGATTTTAGTTTTTCTACTGAAGTCCTTTTCTGTTCCAGAATCTTATCCAGGATACCGTGTTGCTTTTAGCATGATATTGTTTTTAATGATAGCTTTTTTTTTCATTTATGCTGTTTGTACATGTAACACACACAAAACTCAGATCAGATAGTTTTTATTTAATAATTTTCTCTGATTATAACCTTAGTATTTATTTATTTAGTATTTATTATTCAACATTTACCTGTACTTTAATTTGTCATGGACTCAAAAGTGATATTTCGAAGTAGGGCTGTGAGTAAAATGAGCACATATTTATGATTTTCAAATTATGAAAGCAAGATCAGACTTTTAAAATATCAAGATAATACTTAATATTGTTATTAAAAATAATTTGTCATTTTCTGTTTGTGTTTTTCAGCAAAAGAAGCATTTGAGAAGAAGATATCTCCTATAATAATAGATAATACAAACCTACAGGCATGGGAAATGAAGCCATATGTTGCTTTGGTTTGTACCATAAATTGTCATAAGTCTGTAATAGTGGGTTTGAAATTATTGGGAGGCGTTAATTACACAAGTGAATCTCAAGCAAACAGTCCTTGGACTGTTGGTAACTGAGCTTTCTCTGGTCTTTAGCAAAATGAGAAAAGTAGGAATAGTTTTTTCCATAAAGCTTAATTTATTCAATTTTCAAATTCTGAGATTCAGTTTTTAAATTCTAAGATTATTTTTGTTTTTTGATGTCTTTTATGAAAAGGTAGTGGTATTAAATTATAGTTTTATGTTTATGTGTGTGTATATATAATTTTATGTTTGTGTGTGAATATGTATATATGATTTTTTTTCTCAAATTGTTCTCAAGCAATTTCTCAAAATTGTTCTCATTTGGCATAATCAAAATTTGGTGGTCCTTTTTTATTCCCTACATTCTTTTGAAATTTTGCTATTCTGAGAAATTCAGAATTCTGTAAACTCAACTATTTTTGGTTCTCCAAATTTGCCACATTCCTTTTTTGCACAGCTTTGATGTCACCTTTTTCAGGAAGTTAGCATTCATTAACTTACTGAAAAGCTGAGTTGAATACTCTTTCCGCTTTCGTGGCACCCTGGCTTATTTCTGTCATCGCATTAAGCACACTGTTTTTATCAGTAGGCCGTGGTTGGCTAACTTTTTTCTATAAAATGCCAGATAGTAAATATTTTAGGTTTTGTGGGCCACATACAGTCTCTCTTGCATATTCTATTTTTTTCCCCTTTTTTTAAAAACAACTTTTTTAAAGATATGAAAACTGTCTTTAACTCCTAGGTTGTACAAATACTGGTTGAATGGCTGGATTTGGCTCTAGGCCATCTCTATATTCTTGAGGGTGGGACTATTGTTTTATTCATCATTGGATCTCCAGGGTATAGCACTGTGCTTGACATATAGTACATATATATTTGTTGAGTAAGTTGATGAATGAAACTTTTGTGAGTATGGGGTATTATTTGGTTTATTCCCCCAAGATTAGCACATGCCTGGCACCTGGAAGCTAAGTTTATACTTTAGTGAATAAATGTTGTACTTCCGCTTTTATATCTTTGACACATCTAGCCTCTACCTCCTTTGCTATGCCTAGGGCACTTGTACTATTTTGAAGGTGTGATTCTTCACCTTCTGAAGAAAATTATCTGTCCTTTGGAAGCAAATGAGATTTTACTTCTGTGCAGGGTTAGTAGAGGAAACAAAGATTTGATTTTACCGTATTGGGAGCTGAAATTCAGTTTGCTTTCTGGCTTTAGGAGTTCATAATTTCTAGGCTAGTATAGTCACCACAGGGGGCATGCTTTCCCCCTTAACCTTACTTGACTTCTCTGTAGGTTTTCTTTAGCTTCCTGCTGTCATCTTAGAAAGTTCTTTAACGGTTTATTTTCCTACGTAGAGAATAAAGCCCCAAATTACTGTTTCTGATTTTCGTTTAGCTTCAGGCTTCTATAATGTTTTCCTTTCCCCTTTTTCTTATATAATAAGTGAAAATATAAAGCTATTTTTCTAGTATCGATTCCTTGGCTCTTCCCAACTCAGAAGTATAAGGGACTCCTGCTTATCATAGAGTGCCAAACTCATTTTTTCTTCATAAAGAAGTAGATATAGGAGTTACTGTAGAGAAGGAGAATGACTTTTTGCTTCTTTTGGTAGCAAGATAATGAGAGCCCTGGGGGAGTGGAATAGATTGGAGATAACTGTCTGTTACTATCTTGACTGTCATTTACAAAGTAGCTAAGTAGTGAGTTGAGGATAAATAGGGAGCAGTCAAGTATGCTTAGTGGCAACTGGCAAAACTTATTACTTTACTTGTGAGCTATCATATAGCTTGACATAAGTCAGAATCCTCCCTAGTAATATAATGTATTATTAAGATTTGCCTATTGACATATGGGAGTTGAAAAAGTCTTTAAATTCATAGTCTCTCTTTTTCTCTGAGTGTGTGTGCATTTAAAATTAATTTGATCCTAAGAGCTACATGACACCCCTTTAGGTAATTAAAGACCCGGGCAGTTGCCAGGCCCTGAATAAGTTGTATGAAATTTGGTGCTGGGATGAGGAGATGGAAGTGAGTAGACTCATTACAGTGCTATGTCACTTCCTACCTCAGTGTCTGGGTTGACTTTTGGGCTTTTCTGTCAGTAGTGAGAGAATGTAGCAATGACTACTTCTGGCATCTTGTCATAAAACTAAGGGGATCAACAGTGTGAGGTGAGGTGAGGTCAGAGATGTAATAATGGTGGTTGGAGAGAAGTAGGGCAGATTATGTAAGGGCTCATGATCACTGTAAGGACCTTGGATTTTTACCTTGAGTGGCGTGTAAGATGTATTAGTTTGCTCAGGCTGCCATAACAAAATACCATAGACTGAGTGGCTTAAACAGCAGAAATTGATTTTCTCACAGTTTTGGAAGCTAGAAGTCCCAGATCAACGTCCAGTGGGGTCAGTTTCTGGTAAGAGTTCTCTTCCTGGCTTGCAGATGGTCACCTTCTTGCTGTGTTCTCACGTGGTGGAGCGAGTGAGTTGTCTGGTGTCTCTTCGTTTTTTTTTTTTTTAATAGTTTATTTACTTTTTAGTGCGGTAACATTGGTTTATAACATTGTATAAATTTCAGGTGTACATTGGTGTCTCTTCTTATAAGGACACTAATCCTATCGGATCAAGGTCTCACCATTATGACTTCATTTAACCTTAATTACTTGCATAATTAAGGCCCTATCTTCAAGTATAGTCACATGACAGGAATGGGGTTTCAACATATGGGGTTTGAGGAGACACAGACATTTAGTCCATAACAGAGGGTTTTGAACAGAGTGGTGACATGATCTAACTATTAACAGGATCACTGTAGTGTAGTGTTGAGATTAGACTTGGGAGGACAAGGATGGAAGCAGGGAGACTAGTTAGAGGGCTATAGCAGTAATTAAAGTAAGAGATCATGTGACTCAGACCAACATGGTAGCAGTGAAGGTAACAGTAGTGATTAGATTGTGGATATATTTTGAAAGTAGAGCCAACTGAATTTCTTGGTGGATTGATGTGAATGTGAAAGGAAAAGAGGAGTCAAGTATGACATCAAGGTTGGTTTTTGGCTTGTGTAACGAGGTTGTCATCAGCTGAGATGAAGAAGGGTTCAGATAGAATAGTTTTGGGGTGGGTGTGGGGTAATGGATTTCAAAAGTTTAGGTTTGAATATGTTAAATTTGTTGAATAGGTAGTTGGATCTATGAGTTTGGAGTGCAGGAATGAATTCTGGGCTAAAGATATATATTTGAGAGTCATCACCATATGGATGATATTTAAAACCAAGGAATGGAGTCATATTACCAAGGAAGTGAGTCTGGATCAAAAGTAGAGGATCTAGGACTAAGTCTGGGGCATTCCATTGTGAGAAGAGATCTGAGTGAAAAGGAAGGACTAGCAGAATGACTGAGAACACTCACCCAGTGGGGTGGGAGGAAGAGCAATAGTGTGTAATGAAGAGAAATGTAAGAAGAGAGGGATGAACTGTGACAAATGCTGCTGAAGGTCAAGAGAGGACTGAAAATTCACCATAGGATTTTTCAGTGTGGAAGTAATTCGTGGTCTTGATGCCCAGTTTCAGTAGAGTAGCCAGTTGGAGTGGGTTTAAGAGAGGCTAGAAGAGAGGAGTTGGAGACAGAGAATATAGAAATTATTTTGAGACATTTTCCTGCAAAGGGGAGCAGGAAAATGGGGAGATAGCTGGCAGGGGAAGTGGGGTTCAGAATAAGATGGGAGAAATAACAGAATGTGATGGGATTGATTCAGGAGGGAGGGAAAAATAGCTGAACTCCATCCTTGAGATGGAGAGAGGAGATGGATCCAGTGCACAAGTGTAGGGCTTGGCTTTTAGGTTATAGTCATATTAGGGTTTTGAAAAATAGAGTGAGCTGTTATTTAAAGTAGTTTTAAAATTATTAAAGTCATGCATATATATGTTAAATATTCAAACCATAAAAAAGAATGCCTCAAGTCCTACTTTCTTGAGGTAGATGCTTTTAATATTATTTTTGAGAATCTTTCCAGAAGTTTTCTATACATGTACAAATGTGTGAATAATCCTTTTTAACCCAAGTGAAAATTCTGTATCTTATTTTCTTAACAATTTATATTAAGGACTTTTTCTCATTAATACATATAGAATTTAAAAAATTACTGAATAGTATTTTCATTGTATGGTTTACCTTCATTTTTTTAGCCAGTTCCATATTAAAAGCCACTGAGTTGTTTGCATTTTATAGCTATTACAAATAATGGTGAACTGGATATCCTGATGTATATATATCTTTGCACTTTTATAGTATTTATCAGTAGTGTAAATTTCTGGAAGTTAATTGCTAGGTCAAAGACGTGCATTTTGCCAGTTTAACACACTCATCAAGATTAGATCATCTTTTAGGTTCTTTCAATTTTAACATGCTATGAATTTGGATGCAATGAATTTAATTTCATGGAAGTAATTATTTTTAATGTTTTCGTCTTTTTTGTATGTAGTCACAAAAACATAAATATAAAGTTCTTTTCCGAGAACCGGACACATGGTGGAAGTTCAAACCGAAGGAACTTGCCAGGTAAAACTTGGAGGCTATCTAACATCTTTTTTATTTCCTGACAGTGATAGTAAGTCCATCTAGATTTTTTTCCCCTTATAAATAAGGAATGAAACAAAATGTATTAGATTGCAGCTTTGCCACAAAAATTGATAACAAACAAATTTTCTATTGCCTATAGACTTCTTTTTTCAGACTATAAGAGTTTATATCTTTTTGTTCCTAAAACTGAGTTAACAGAAAAATTCCAATTGTCTTATATAGTCATAACTTTATTACTTATTAATATAATGTCAATATTTGAAACTAGAACAGACCCTAGGGTTTGCCGTGCCTGAACCATGTGCTACTGGGAGGAACAAATTATTGTAGCTGCCTGGTGACTTAGAATACTGGAGGGAAGTGAGGATGTATAGATGGAAAAAGTAGCAAATGTCCAGCTGTTGAGGTATTTCACTCTCCTCCCACCCCCCTTTCCCCAAGGTTAAACATCTTTCTTTATTTAATTGTTTGACTTGACTAAAAATGTTACTCAGGACATGGGCATACAATGTGTTTTGCTTTGTGCTCTGTATTCCCTTCGAGTTAGCCCTAACTTAATTTTGGTCAGGGTGTTTTCTTCTTAAGAGGTAATTTTAACTAATTTCAATACTAACTAAAGGACAGGCTAATTTTAGTATATTCACAATGTTGTGCAACCATCACCTCAAAAAGAAACCCCGTATCTGCTGTCAGTCACTCCCAATTCTCCTCTCCCCTTGACAGTCATTAATCTACTTCTCTGTTTCTGTGGATTTGCCTATTCTGGACATTGCATATAAATGGAATCATAGAATATGTGGCCTTTTTGTCTGGCATCTTTCACTTAGCATAATGTTTCAGGGCTCATCCATGTCGTAGCATGTATCAGTACTTCATTCCTTTTTATTATCATTTCTATACATTATTAGATTTGGTTTTCTAATATTTCATTTAGGATTTTAACATCAGTATAAATGAGTGAGATTGACCTACAGTTTTCTCTTCCTTGCCTTGCCTTGCCTGGCTTTGGTGTCATGGTTTTAGGTTTATAAAATTAGTTGGGAAGTAGTTCTTTTTTTTTCTGAGTTTATGTAAGTTTGAAAGATTGATAGAATTAACCTACGAAACTGTTTGGATCTGGTGTTATCTTTTTTTTTGGTGAGGAAGATTAGCCCTAAGCTAACATAAGTTGCCAATCCTCCTCTTTTTGTTGAGGACTATGGGCCCTGGGCTAACATCCATGCCCATATTCCTCTACTTTAGATGGGACGCCACCACAACATGGCTTGTCAAGCAGTGCGTCAGTGTGCCCCCGGGATCCGGGCCTGTGAACCCCTGGGCCGCCCCAGCGGAGTGCGCGCACTTAACCACTATGCCACCAGGCCAGCCTCGGATCTGGTGTTTTCTTTGTGAGAAAGTTCAATTGGAATTTATCCATTACACCACAGTTTTCAAATTTATTAAGACTTTATTAAAATAGTTATAGTATTGTCTTACTGTTTACATCTCTGCAGGATCTATACTTCAAAGTTCCCCTTTTCAGTCCAAATATGTTTATGTGTATCTTTCTTCTTTTTCTCTTGATTAGTCTCACCAGAGATCAGATTTTTTATTATTAGCCTTTTCAAATAAACTTCTCTTTGCTTGGTTGATCTTTCTGTTGTAAATTTGTTTTGTGTTTACTTCATCTCTTTTATTCTACTTTCTTTGCTTTTTAAAAATCTATTTTGCTTTGTTTTTTTCTGTTATTTTTAAAAGTCTTTACCTGGAAGTTTAGGTCATTTTCTAATATGAGCTTTTGAGGCCGTAAATTTCCCTGGGTACTATGTTAGCTGCTCCCAGAATTTTAATATATAATACTTTCTTTTTATCATATATTTTCTAATTTGCATTGTGATTAATTTTATTCTTTAACCCTTGGGTTATTTAGAACTATGTTTTAAAATTTCTGAACAGATGGTTTTTAAATTTATCTTTTAAAAAAAATTTGTTTTCAACTTAACTGCGGTAGGTAAGATTGTGTGGTTTGTGTGATACTAGTTCTCTTATGTTTTTTAAGAGAAGTTTTATGGCCTAGCTCATTGTCACTTTTTTATAAATGTTTCATGTTTGCTTGATAAGAATATATACTGGTTATAGTGTGTTAGTATATCATTAAATTATGCTTATTTGTTCTGTTGCTTACATCTCCTGTAGCTTTACTTTTTTTTTTTTTTTTAAAGATTTTATTTATTTATTTTTTCCCCCCAAAGCTCCAGTAGATAGTTGTCTGTCATAGCCGCACATCCTTCTAGTTGCTGTATGTGGGACGCGGCCTCAGCATGGCCAGAGAAGCGGTGCATAGGTGCCATCCCGGGATCCAAACCCGGGCCGCCAGCAGTGGAGCGCACGCACTTAACCACTAAGCCACCGGGCCGGCCCATGTAGTTTTACTTTTTTAAAAAAATTTGCTTGATGGATTAATGTTTAAGGGAGGGATGAGGAAATCTACTGTGAGACAGGTGTGTTGAAGTCTCCCTCTGTTATGTTGAATATGTCAGTTTCTCCTTATAATTCTACAACTTTTGCTTTATATATTCTGAGGATATTTTTTGAAGTGCATATAAGCTTAAGTTTTTTTTTTTTTTCTTTTTTTTTTGTGAGGAAGATCGGCCCTGAGCTAACATCTGCCAATCCTCCTCTTTTTCTGCTGGGGAAGACTGGCCCTGGGCTAACATCCATGCCCATCTTCCTCTACTTTATATGGGACACAGCCACAGCATGGCTTGATGAGTGGTGTGTCGGCGCGCGCCTGGCATCTGAACCCCGGGCCGCCGCAGCAGAGCACGCGCACTTAACTGCTTGCGCCACTGGGCCGGCCCCCTAAACTTAAGGTTTTTATATCACTAGTTAATTGAACCTTTTATCCTTGTCTAGTGATTTTCTTTTATCCTTAATATTATTGTTTGTCATAAAGTCTAACTTGTCTAATATTAATAGAACTACACCAGCTTTCTTTTAATTAGTATTTGAGTGTTATATCTTCTGCCATACTTTTACTGTTAATCTTTCAGTATCTTTATGTTTAGATGTGTCTCTTGTAACTGGTATTGCTGAGTTTTAAAAAATCCACTCTGTCCATCTTTGCCTTTTAACTGATAAGCTTAGTTCTTTTACAGTTATTTTGGTTATTTATATAATTGGTCTTGTTTTTTACTGTTTCACTCCTTGTGTTTTCTATTTATCTCAACTTTTCTGTGATGATTTTTTCTCCTATCACAGATATTATATATTTGGATTTTTTTTCTCCTGTCATGCCTTATTTTGGATTTTTTTTGATTGAATGTAGATTTTCTTATTCATTTCTTCCTTCTCTACTAATTTGAAAATTACATACACTATTTTTATTCTTTTAGTGGTTACATTAAAAATTCTATCATGCAGTTATGTTAAATTTAACTTTAAAGTTAAACCCTTTTCTTAGCCTTCCTCCTCACATATACAAGGACTTGTAAATATTTTAATTCTGGTACTTACTTCCCTTCCAACTTACATGCTATGATTGTCTAGAATGTACAGACAGTGTTTGTTTTCACTCATAAAGTTACTGCTTTGTGCTTAATTTTTCTTTCATCAGACCTTTCATCTGGAATTTCCTTCTGCCTGACATTCATCTTTTAGAATTTCTTTGGTGTAGGCCTGCCTCATGTCAAAATCTTTTTTTTTTTTTAAATCTGAATATTCTTTTACTTCTCATTCTTATAATATGTATTTGCTAGGTGTTGTATATATTCTAGATTGACAGTTTCTGTTATTGAAGATAGCATTTAACTCTTCTGACTTCTGTTATTATTGTTGTTAAGTCAGTTGTAATTCTAATAGTTGGTTTCTTTGTAGATGACTAGTTTTTTTTTAAATTTCTGGTTGCTTTTAATATCATCTCTTTATCTTTGGTGAATGACAATTTTAGTACTGTGTTTCTAGTTGTGGATTTCTTATTATTTATCTTGTTTGGGATTTGTTGGGCTTCTGAGATCAGGGAATTGATGTCTTTCATCAGTTCTGGAAAATTCTCAGCCATTTTTCTTTAAATTGCTTCTGTCCCATGTACTCTCTTTTCTCTCTCTGGGACTTGGATTAGATGTATAGTAGACCTTTTTGCTCTGTCCTCTGTGTCTATGTCTCTTAACCTGTCTTTCATATTTTCTATCTCTTTGCTTCTCTGTGATCTGAAACCAGTCAAGATCGAGGTAGGTAAATATGAAAGCGAGATTTGCCCAGGTGGCAAATGCTAATATTAGTCCTGGGATCCAGACACTAAGCCTTGGATCCAACCTAAGATAGAATAGTTGCAACTGACATGTTTTCATTAAGACAAGACCCTTGAGGGACTAAAGCATACCATCTGGCCTTCTGGCAGATGCAAATCCAGATGCTGTATGAATGAAATCACTCACAGTTTAAGGCCTAAGAACTCCCATATATTAGGTTCAACTAAATAAGTGCTCATAAACAAAAACATACAAAGAGATAAGCCACCATGAGTGAAAGTACAAATATAACTTCATATTTGGACATCCATAGACTTAAAATATTAGAATTTTTTTTTTCTTTGCTTGAACTTAAAGTGTATTAAAATGGGGGCCGGCCTGGTGGTGTAGCGGTTAAGTTCGTGCGCTCCGCTTTGGCAGCCTGGGGTTTGCAGGTTCGGATCCCAGGCATGGACCGACACACTGCTTGTCAAGCCATGCTGTGGTGGCGTCCCATATAAAGTAGAGGAAGATGGGCACGGATGTTAGCCGAGGGCCAATCTTCCTCAGCAAAAAGAGGAGGCTTGGCAACTGATGTTAGCTCAGGGCTAATCTTCCTCACACACACACACACACAAATGTATTAAAATGTATGTTTGCTTTAATTCACTTGGGATCCAATTTTATTCTACCAGCAGGGCCCTTCTGGACATCTAGTCTGCCATAATGGCATAAATGGAAGCCTCTGTAGTGGAATTTTTTTACTCACTAGTTAATAATTAATTAAAGCCTTGAAATGCTAGTCATATTCTCATGAGATTTTTTTTTGCAGAGTTGAAGAATAACTTCTTTTAAAGTTACTAGGATCTGCTAGTTTTTTCCCAAGTTTGATAAAAGATGTTTGGAAAAGATTGTATGGAATGATTAAGAAAATGGTAATTTAAGACATCCTGAATAAAATGAAAATTAGAGTCAAATAGTATATATTGTGTCATAATAAACCAGCTTTGATATTTTTATGTATTAGGAATATATCATTGTTTTTCTTGACATTATATGTTTTGATTTTTAAAAAAAATTAATTACCAATATTCCTTCTACCTTTTTCTTCCCTGGAATTTTTAGGCGTAATATTCATGGGATAAGCAAAGAAAAAATAACAAGAATGTTGGAAAACTATCAACGTTTTGTTTCAGTGCCGATAATCATGAGTTCTTCGGTTCCAGAGAAAATTGAACGTATTGAGTTGTGTGCATATTCTTCTGAGGACGGAAGTACTAGGTAGGTTTAAGTCCCTATGTACAAAAATTCAATTTGAAACATAGTTTTAAAGAATATAATTTTGGAGCTTCTGAAATCACTGCCAAAAATCTTTAAAAATAAGGTAGATGTTTGTTATTTGTAGGGTTTAGGTATAGTCTTGTCCGAAGCAGGATGTATATAGTTAGTAAGAGAAGTAAAATTTATATGTGCGATGACATGGGAGTTTTTTCATTGTTGTTAAGGTTTTCTGGGTCCATGTTTATACTATGAATACTTGCCTTCTTTATGTAACTTCCTCCTATTCCAGTATTTATCTGTTATATTATCTCCTTTCTGTTATTATTATAGTCACATCACTTCTTAATTTCCTTAGGTATTAGTAAAAATACTCTTTCAAGCTGGTATCATAAAAATTAATTATTAATGGTATACTTTTACTAAGTAATACAAGTTGTAGCCTTTTGAAAGTTTGCAATTCGGGATAGTACTGATTCTGTTAAAAATTTAGGACTTATAAAACAATTGAATAAGTCAATGAGTAGAGAAGAATCTTAAATACATATAGATGTCTGAATTGCCCATATTTTATGATGGTAAGAGATGGAAAGGCTCTGTTAAAAAGGAGTTGAGAGTTGGGAAGAAAAATTCATAAATGCTCTTTTATTAAGCATTTACTTCAGCTCTTCATTTCTAAAATGGAAATAATAATGCTTTGCTCATAAGGATCTCATAAGGATTATGAATTAACACTTATAAAGGACTTAGAATAGCATCTGGCCTATAGAAAACTTAATGTTAGATGTGATTTCACTTAGGAAGGCTTCATAGGAGAGTTGGGACTTTGAGAGCTCCTGAAATAAAGAAAGGAAGATGAGTTGACAAATTGAATAAGGAGAAAGCACTGAAGTTGAAAGTGTCATGATTAGGCAAAAGTGCTCTGTCTGAAATTAACATCGAGGATGGTTTTTAAAAATTTAACAAGTGACATCTCAAATGAGAGCTCTCCTCCCTTTCTTTCATTTTTCTTAATATGTTTGTTAACTCTTTGTGACTGTTAATAAATGAAGCTTAAGTGTTTTCCTCTGTAGCAAATGATAGATAGGTGGTATCTTAGTTTCACGAGTGTGTTAAGCTTAAATAGGTTGAAAAGAAGCCAGGGAGATGGTGTCCTCTTCTGGGAACAAAGTTAGAACCTTAACTTTCATATTTAATGCATAATAAACACCTTAATTGAAATCTCATGTTTATTATGCAATTCGAAAGAAAACTGAGTGCTTCCAAATGCCAAGCATTATGCTTGGTATTGGGGTTGCAACAAAGGGATGTGTTAATAGTGCATTAGAGAGAGATCAAGATTAGCTTTTATAATTTTAATATAGTTTATTTCTAGAATTTTTAGAATAAATAAATGTTAAGTGCCCTGTCTTTCAGTTGAATGCTTCTTTAATTTAAATCATAATATTAATGGTAACATTAAGAGACTTCCTTATAATACTTTAAAAAAAATTTTACAGCCCAAGAGACAATGAAGATATTACCTCTGAAAAAGAAGAAAATGTTTTATCCTCATCTTTGAAGCACCTAGAGTTAACTGAAGAGAAGAAACTTGAAGTGACCAAAGAAACTATGTTACCTGAGAATGTTACTTACCTCCCTAATACAGATTTAAAGAAAGAAAGAAAAGAAATAAGTGGTATGAATCCTAACATTGAGAGTGCTTTCATTCAGGAAGTTCCAGACATGGATTTTTCTGATTCTGAAAGCCAAGTCCCAGTAACAGACAAAAGTGAAAAAGAAGAGCAAGAAGAAATGGCTTCTGAAAAAGAGTGTCGTAAAACTGACGCAGATAGTTTTGTAGAGAGAGTGTCACCGAGTATTTGCTGTGGTGAAAATAGTCAAGAAAACTGTGATCTTTCAAATACTGTACCACTTCAAAATGAAAAATCTTCACCTAATGAAATATTGGAAGAAAGAGCAATGGTTAAGAAAAAAGCCTTTGGAAAACAAAAAAGCAAATCTACTTTGGAAAAGTTCCCGAGACAGGAGCTATCAAATTTTGTTGGTGACTGGCCAGTTGATAAGACTATTGGTCAGAGAACAAAAAGGAACCGAAAAACTGAAAAAGCTTCAGCTGTACAAAGTGACAAAAAGTATAATCACCCTCCATCACACAAAGTATTAGATAATAGTCTATCTGTGAATATAGATTGTATCCAGCAACGAAGATCTCCGCATGAAAGTGTAGAGGATAACAAGTCACAGTATGATGATGCTTCAGAATCTTTCAATAGCTGTATTTATGATACTTATAAAAATGCTGAAAAAACCTCATTTAACATTGTGGGTGACTGGCCTTCAGCTGATTCTTTAGCTCAGAGAGAGCACAGAACAAGAATGCCAAAGGCTGGTTTAAAAGAACCCAACCTAGAATTTGGAACTAATGACAATATGAATGAAATAGCCTTATGCACGGCACATGAAGCCTGTTGGGGCACAAGCCCTGAAGAACTAAAAACTTTGGGTAGCTCCTCTCTAGGAAGTTCTGAAATGCTATCCAGTGAAATGACCCACGAGGATGAGACTTGTCGAAGTAAAAAGATTCATGGGCAACACACATTGTCTGTTACTTTTACCAGTAATGCACCAACTGTTCCTGGAGCAGTAGGACCACAAACTGTAGTTGAATTTCCGGAAGGAAAGCCTAAAGAAGTCCCTGGAGTAGAAGTCGGCATGTGTACCCAGACTGAACCACAGGATTTTGCTTTGTTATGGAAAATAGAAAAAAATAAAATTAGTGTTTCAGATTCTGTGAGAGTATTAACAGGAAGATTAGATGGATTTAAACCGAAAGCTTTCAATATGAACACAAAATTAGATGTTCAAGAAACAATTCCATATAGGGTAATGTATGATAAAAGCACATATGTTGAAGAAAGTGAGCTTACTAGTGCTGACGAATCTGAAAATCTTAACATTCTTTGTAAACTATTTGGATCCTTTTCATTAGAAGCCCTAAAAGACTTATATGAGAGGTGCAACAAAGATATTATTTGGGCCACAAGCCTTTTGTTGGATTCTGAAACTAAATTGTGTGAGGATACTGAATTTGAGAATATCCAAAAGTCATATGATGAAGCACAAATTGGACCATTTTCTCTGGGACTGAATTTGAAGGACATTATTAGCCAAAGAGGAACCTTAGAGGATTCTAATTCTTCTATGCCAGAATTTAATGATGAAATTGATATCAGCAACACTAATGTGCAGTCTACCTGTGATTCAGAAAAAGGAAACTCAGAGCGGGTAGAAATAAGAGCTATAACTACTGAAAAACCTGGATTAATAACAAGTATATTTCCTAATGCCACTGTAGATCTGAAGAATACTAATGAAGTACTTCCTAATAGTCAGGCAGAACTATCGGGTTTATGTAACATTAAGGAGTCTTTTCCAGGTACTCTAAAAGTTGCTACCACTCAAGATGAGAGTGAAATGGAGAAGAATCTAGATGTCACAGAGATTGGAGACAGTATACATTCTTCTTTGAATTTGTCTGATGATGTAAAGTCTGTATCAAGCACTTCAAATCTTGAATTAAATGAAGAAATTTATTTTACTGACTCTTTTGAAATAAAGAAAAATGAAAATCTTCCAAGGGATTATGTGAAATTTCCAAACACAGAAGAATTTATGGATGAAGATGAACAGGAAATGGAAACAATTCTAATGGCAGGGAGTACTTTGTCAGCGGGAGTTACTGAAGAAGATAAAACTGAGATGTTGAATCCCATGCCAGTGATGGCCACATCTCTGACCATAGACTGTCTGGAATTGGCATTACCCCCTGAACTGGCTTTTCAGCTCAGTGAGTTATTTGGCCCTGTTGGTATTGATTCAGGTAAGGGAAAAGTAAATTACCTATATGTGTATCTTTGTGTGAGTAGAATATAGGTAGAGGGTTCTATTTCAACTTAAAAATTATTTCATATGTTAACTGAAATGTAAAAGTAATTTGTATTGCCTGCCTTATTTTTGACACAATCTGTAGAGAATTTTAAAAAATGTAATTTGAAGAAATAGAGAGTATTTATATGGAGTTTGTTCATCTTATGCATATATTGAAATTTTTCTCTGGTATTTACCTCATAGTTATTTGCACAGATGAACCTTTTTGAATCATTTGGTGCTACTCCAGGTACATTTAAGGCAAGATTAATTTCTTAGAACACACTTACTAAAAAGTCTCGACTAATGGAAATGAATAAATTAAATATATTTAGACTAATGGACATGAATAACTTAAATATACGAAGTATTGTGTAATTGCAGCAGCCAAGAAGTGTGAAAACAATGACATATTACATAAACAAAAATATTCCAAGAGATTTAGAGCTAGAAACAGGTTAGTAGTTAATAATACAAATTAGTTTTATGACGCATAAGATGTTTGAGTACATTTTCTGCAAATGTATAATGAGTAATAATTGTATTTTATTTTCTTTTTTTCCCCTCTCACAAGGGTCTCTAACAGTTGAGGATTGTGTGGTTCACATAGATCTGAATCTGGCTAAAGTGATTCATGAGAAATGGAAAGAATCTGTAATGGTTGGTAGGCTTCTTTTTATAAAAGAGCTCTGTTTGTGTCCATTTTGTCACCTTTGCTCTTTAATAAAATCTGCTATGTTATATGAAAGAGTTCTATTGAATTTTGACTTTGAGAGAGAATGAACTTTTACCACTTAACATATTACTGATTTTTTTTTCTCCTTCCACTATTTTAGATTGTTTCCAGGCTGGCTAAATTGTATAATTAATGATGGAGCTCAATATAATTGTTGATTTTTTTTAAGGGAAAAAAATCATAAATAGTTTTTACTCCCTAAATTAAAGACTTGCGATGCTGACTGATTAAATTTCAAAAACAGTTTTTAGAAAAATACAGCATAAGAGCTCTTTAAGTAGAAAAAAATATATAGATGTAGTCATACTGTATAATTTTATTTAATTTTATTGTTTTACTTAGATTTAGCAAGAACAATTGATAGTTTTACAAGGAGAGATGATTTCTAGAGAAAAATAATATAATCTTATTTGCTTTGTTTTTTTTTTTTGGCTTGTAATAATCTTGTTTTCGAATGCATCCTCCTTTGCCAATCCCCTTTTCTGCATTTGTGTTTAGGAGCGACAGAGACAGAAAGAGGTATCCTGTGGCAAGTTTATGCGAGGTAAAGCTCATATTTTTGCTTCTAATGTTCTTGTCTTGATGTTGAAACTTGGTATGTGTGTGTGAATTTTAACTCATTTTAAATAGACTTCCACAAAATATGTTATCCAAGAATTTTGATTTGCAAATAAAAGTTCTTTAAAAATATTTAACATTTAATATTGATATAAAATAAAATAAAACTTAAAGAAGAAAAAAGCCCCTACAATATTATTTAGCTTTCATGAGTTCTGTGGCGTACCTAAGGTGTGCTCTAATATATATAGTCAAGGTGTTTCCTGTTAAGATTTTGCTCTGAATGAAAGAAAACTGTTCTGGTTTGAGAGCAATAATATATTCATGTGTTTGATTGAGAGCATCCTTGAAATATTACTTGGTTATTCAAAATTTTTATTGATGTTAATATTAGTAGAGCACAAAAGTCAGCCTATTTTATTGGTACCAAATTGAAAATATTTGATTCCACAGGACTTCTCTTAGATAGTGTTGTCCTCAGTGATTAGTGCAGGGTGGTAGACCTATTAATAAGGGTCCTTATTTTTGTGCATGATTTCCTTCATATACCTCTTTTGTCCATGCCATACTGGGACTCCAGGTTGAGGATTCTTAGGATGTACTTTAGTTCACACCTGTGCTTGTGTTGTAGTTTCAAGAGCTAAAGCTGTTTGAGAGCTAGAGGTGCCCAAAAGGTATCAGAGTTGTGCAAATGACAGTATGTGTTGTTTCTTCACTCTCCAGGAAAGCAAAGGAATGTATCAGAATGTGTTGTTGATATGAGATGCTGAAATGTTACACATTAAATCCTGTTATTGTGAACTTCTTAGAATGTTCAGTTCCTTCCTCATGTTGAATATCATTTGCTCAATATTTATTGTGTACCTCCAGTGGGTTACAGGTTTGCCAAAATATTGATCCTTTCAGTCCTTGGAGTGGCTGGGCACAGCTGACCAGAGCTGCTCTAGCTGGGCACTTCCAGCTGGCTGCAACTTGCTTTGTTTACCAGTATATATGTGTTACTATTTTCTGTGTGTTGATGTGATATGAAAGAGTGGGAAGCAGTGAGTCGATTTACAATGATACCCAGATCATAGCTCATTTGAAATATCATTTCTTACTTGCAATTATGTGAAGATGTATTTTGAAACTTCAGAGTTGCATTATATTTATAAGCTAAAAGTAAAAAACCATGTCTCCTGGGTCTCTCTGAGGTAGATGTAACAGAGTGAGTTATGCTTATTTTGTACATTTATTGTTGAGGGTCTGACACTATTTATACTACTTTTGTAGATCCTTCCCTGGTTGGACATACTGGTCTTGATAATCCTGAACAAAAATCATCTCAGAGAACAGGCAAAAAATTACTGAAGACTTCAGCAGCACCTGAAATGCTACCCTTATTGGATCATTGGAATACTCAAACTAAAAAAGTATCACTCAGAGAAATAATGTCAGAAGAAATTGCCTTACAGGAAAAACATGATTTGGTATGAGTTCATATAAGTATTAAGCCTTTATCTCTGACTCTAGGTTGATCGTGTGTTTTTACTTCGTGATTTTCGTTTGATTCTACATTTCCTAGTCTGGAATCTGTATTTAACTGGATTGAAGTTAATGTTAAAATTGAAAAATGTTTTAATATAGTTTAAAACTGGAGGTTTTTGCCTCTGGGAAATTAGGTGATATTCTGTAACAATAAGCCAATCTACATTAAATCTGTTGTTTTAGATTTAATTTTGCAGGTGATTGAGCTGCATATTTCTTGGCTTTTGACATTTACTTCTGTAATTTTTTAATTCTAGAAACATGAAAGAAATCTTTTATTTAAAGATAATTTTGTTCATAAATTAGTAATAAAAAATGTCTCTTGTTATTAAATAAGTGTCCATCTTTGAAATGAAATTTTTTTTTTTTTGTGAGGAAGATCAGCCCTGAGCTAACATCTGCCAATCCTCCTCTTTTTGCTGAGGAAGACTGGCCCTGGGCTAACATCCATGTCCATCTTCTTCCGCTTTATACGGGATGCTGCCCCAGCATGGCCTGACAAGCAGTGCATCGGTGCGCACCTGGGATCCGAACTGGCGAACCCCGGGCTGCCGCAGCAGAGCGCGCACGCTTAACTGCTTGTGCCACCGGGCCGGCCCCTGAAATGAAATTTTTTAAGAAAAAATTTTAGAAACTTAAGAATTTGAATTAAAAAATTCAATACTCTTCTTCTTCTGTCTAACTTTTCAATTAAACAAGTTCAAACAGAAACTTCACTTTGAACTTTATTTATTTTTGTTCCTTATTCAACATATCTATATGAAGCTGTAAGAGAATTTGGTTTCTTTTGCGTTTCTTCTTCTTAGCCTTTTTTTTGAATTCTGAAAATTAGCATTAGAGAATTTCAAAATCAAAAGGGAAAAGACCTTAGAGGCTATTTAGTTCAATTCTCAAGGAAAAAGAAAATTCTGAGATGGTGATCTTAAAAACATTTTTACTTTTTTTCCTACTCATTTGACTGCTCAAAGGAGCACCTTTATATTTGGCTGAAACACATACAACTGGGGCATAAGGAGAATTCCTCTACCCTCATATTTATTTTCCCCAGTTATTTTGTTAATTAAATTGGAAATATGCTACAATTCCCATCTTTGCGTGTTTATGTAATCCAAGGAACATTCTCTTCAGTAGGATCTTATAATTTAGTGTTGTCTCGGATATCCTCTTCCATTTATATATGAAATAAGTTGGGGAAATGGATTTTCTTAAAAAATAAGGAAAGCCTAGAACTTATGCCCAAATAGTATGACAATTTTTGTTGAAATGCCGTTTTCCACTACTGAAACTTATGTTTATGGTTCTAACCTGCCTTTTAGTCTCTCAGTATAATAGTGAAGAAATGAGCATCTTTGACTTCCCAACTTAATGCATTTTATTTTTCTATCATTGATTTTTGCTTGTCTTTCTCTGGGTTGGGTAATAGAAGCTATACTCTTGGTCCCAAGGACTCCCCCTTAGTTAGAGCCTCAGTAAGAGAATTTCTTGATGCTTTCTCCTCACTCTTTGTCCCCAAAGGAGAAATACACTTTGTATTTTTTTAAAGTGAAGCATATAAAATAAACTTTAGGCATAATATATGAATAGAGTAATTAACTGTGAGATGATTAATGTCATGAGTTTTCAGGTTATTGATGAGACCTTGGAATTTATAGTTTAGAAACTTCATGACCTAGTAGATTGCTAGTAAATCTGATCACTGAATTTTTTAGTAAGTTCAGATTATAATGCATATCTTAAATAAAACATGAAATATTTTAAATTCTTAGAGTGGCTTGTTTCCATCATTCTTGTGATGTGTTCAGCTTTACCAGTCCATTTTATTGGTCAGATTGTCACCTATTGTGGTTCCTCTTTTATTATTGTTGGTGTTATAAACAGCCTATGTATGATTAGGCTTCAAAACCAATAACTATTCTAGGATTGTCCTAGATTATTGTCATTTTTATATTTGGGAATTTTCAGAGTCACTTTTGAAATTTGATAGGAAGTTATTTTTCAGACCTTAGGATCTTTGTAGCAAACAAAAATATTATTTAGTTACGTCGCAGTGTCAACAAGTTGTCTTCCAGTGAGAAATCACTTTAAGAATGTTTACCATAATCCTAGCTTAGAATTAAAATAACAAATTTTAGGAGAGTTCTTTTGGTTTGGCAATTTGAACAGATCCAAATATGACTTGTGAAAAAATAACAATTAGTAACAATTCTCATACAGTTATTTTGAAGTAAATATGTTTGTGAAAATTTTAAAAATTGTGAATTTTAAGATTTTCTGTCAACCTGAATTTGCAACTTATTTGTACATTGTAGTTTCTGCCCATTGAGGAGAATATGTTTTTGAGGACGTTGTTCACAGCATCACACAGTGTCCCTTTTATGAGGACCCATGGGAGAAATTTCTCTCAGGTCTCAGTACCAGAAAAAGCTGTACTTCTCCTGAGCAACTGGTTTGTTTATATTTTATGGACACTGAGAATCTTTGTTTCTCCCTTTGCTTTGGCCACTAAGAAGCTCAGAACGAATTTGTGGCCCACTTTTAGCAATTGTACAGGATTTTGTGGCATGCATTTATATACTAATTTTACTCGCTAGCTTTATCCTATATTCTTACCTTTATTTTCTTTATTCTCTGACTTCTTCATTTATTTATATCCTGTTTACTTATATATATATATCTTCATCCTTTTTTATATAATATGCTTGAATGTGTTGGGTGTGTATATGTGAGACTATGTATATATTATATACACATGCACACACATATATATGTATCAGTGTGATTGTGTGTGTATATTTTGAGCAGCTTCAAGTGCTTTGCAAAAAAATGGGATATAAATAAATAGTGCAAGAATACTTATATTACTAATTTCTGCCTTTAATCAGTGATGAAAGTCTGTGATTGCTTTTAAATTATTAGTCTTTGCAACAAAATAACTATGCTTTTGGATCAGCATAATTAGTATTATAGATTCCATTTTAAGGATGATTTTTGTCTTTTTTGTTTTTTTTTTTTTAGAAAAGGGAGCCACTTATGTTTGAAAAAGATTGTGCCACTAAACTAAAGGAGAAGCAACTCTTTAAGATATTTCCTGCCATTAACCAAAATTTTCTGGTGGACATTTTCAAGGACCACAAGTGAGTACTAGAAGGATTTCCTATAGTTTCTACTGTGATGTCATTGAAAGCATATATCGTACATTTTAATCTCTTATTTTTATTTTTCTGATAAAAATAATATACATATAAACCATTTAAATGCAGTGTAGAAAGTGAGCAGTTTCTGGCAATTGGTTTATATTCTTCCTCAATTTTTTTCTCATATATGCTAATGTGTGTGTGCATACATGTGTGCCTGTTTGCTTTTGTGTCTATATATAAATATATATGTCACCAAAAAAGCGGTTGTGTTTTCTGTGCTGTTTTGTAGTTTTGCTAGTATTTATTTTTCCTGTCCATACTTAGTGATCTACTCTTTTCTTTTTAAAGTCTACAGAGTATTCTATAGTATTCTTAAAGTGATTTCTTACAGTATTGTAATTTATTTAAACATGCTTCTATTTATGGACTTTTTGGCTGTAAGAAAAATGGGAAACCATGTTGCGCTGAGCATCCTTGTATCCTTACACATAGATCTTTGTGTATATGGGTGAATGCTGTTACAGGCTCGTTCCTGAAAGTGAAATTGCTGGGTCAGTGTGTGCATTTAAAATTTTATACCTAATGCCAAATCTCCTTTGGTAAAGGCTTTCTGTATTAATTGTATGCACTGGTAGTGCAACCCGCTCTGCATATGAAGAATCTTTAAAATTTTTGTCAAGCTGATGGGAAAAATATTTCATTGTTGTTTAAATTTTTATTTTTCTGATTACTAGTAAGGTTGAGCTTTTTTCATTTATTTCTTTTTCTATTAATTGCTTACTTTTTGCCTTTTTCCTTCTGGTTGTTTCTCTTTCTTTCTAGATTTGCGAGAGCTCTTTATATATTATCTATAGTAATCTTTGTCTATAAATATAGATTACAATTATTTTTCCTGCTATGATACTTATCTCTTAACCTGGTATCATCTCTTTGGTCATATACATTTTTTTGTTGTTGTTGTTGAGGAAGATTTGCCCTAAGCTAACATCTGCTGCCAGTCTTCCTCTTTTTTTTTTGTATGTGAGCCACCATACAGCATGGCCACTGACAGATGAGTGGTGTAGGTCTGTGCCCAGGGACTGAACCCTGGCCACCGAAGTGGAGCGTGCCGAACTTAACCACTAGGTCACTGGGGCTGGCCCACATGTTTTAATTTATATGTTTTATCAGGAAATCTTTTCCTTTATTGTTTCTGAGTTTTATGTCTCTTTTAGGAAGCACTACCCCAATATTGTAAAAATATTTCTTCAGTATTTTTAATAGTTAAAAAAATTTAATTTATCTAGCATTTTTATGTGTATATTATGAGGTAGAGATTTAACTTAATTGTTTTTCCAGATAATTCACTGGATGAATAGATTGTCTTTACCCACTGATACAAAATATAAAGACTAATATTTACCGCATTCCCAAATATACATTTTCTTTTAAAAACTCTTTGATTTCAGTGAGCTATGTGTTTGGTCCCAAGTTTCTACCATATGGTTTTAATTATTATAGAGTAATCATGTGTTTTGATGTTTGGTATATTAGGAATGCTTCTGGTTTAAATAATGTATACTTTTGATCTTATATTAAATATATTTCTAAATTCCTATTTTAGCAAGAGTTGTTTTAAGTAGATGCCTTTTTAGAATCTTGAGAATAGAATATAAATTTTTTTCTTTAGTTTATTAATATGTTTCATGTCAGTCACAATAATAGATTTCTGGAATAAAACCTACTTTATCTTTAGGTTTTTGTTTTTGTTTTTTTCCTTTAATGCAGTGTAGGAATTGATTTTAGGATTTTTGTAACAGTAGTTAAATGAGATTAGTCTGTGAGTTTTCTGTTCCTGTGCTATCTTTGTCAGATTTTGGTTTGAGGGTTTTATTTAGTATTAGGCTTAATAAAATAAGCTGGCAAGACTGTCGTTTTTCTCTGTGCTCTGGAAAGCTTAATAACTTAGTATCTTGAAGGTTCTGGGCTTGTGCCTTTTCAGGGAGGGGGTCTTTAGAACCTTTTAAGGTTATTACCTCATTCACATATTTGCTTTTTTCACAAGTCTTTTCTGGTAGTTTGTCTTCCAGGAAATCATCAGTTTTACCTTGGTTTTCAAGTTTATTATTGTCAAGTTGTGGATAATATTCTTTTATAATTAAAAACATTATTTTGTATTTGATCATATCCCTTTTCTTTTTCCTTATTTTTTTTTCTGTTTTCTCTCTGTTTTTGCCCTTTTTTAGATTGACCCTTTTAAAGAACAAGCTCTTGGTTTATTGATTAAAGTCTATTATTTTATGTTCTCTAATTATTTATTTTGCTTTTATTTTTGATGATTCTTTTCTATTTTTTTCTCTCTCTTTTTTTCTTTTTTGGTGAGGAAGATTAGCGCTGAGCTAACATCTGTTGCCAATACTCTTTTTGCTGAGGCAGATTGGCCCTGAGCTAACGTCTGTGCCCATCTTCCTATATTTTATGTGGGACACCTGCCACAGCATGGGTTGATAAGCAGTGCGAAGGTCCGCACCTGGGATCCGAACCTGCATACTCCGGGCCGCTGAAGTGGAGTGCATGAACTTAACCGCTTTGCCACCAGGCTGGCCTGATTCTTTTCTATTTTTGATGGTTCTTTTATTTGTTGATATGTTTTGAGCTCTTTGGTTAGTTTGTTTCCTTTCAGTCTTTAATAACAAACACATTTAAGCATATGAATTTTTCTCTGTATAATGTTTTGATTTTGACATACGGTATATTCATTTTCATTATTTTCTAAATAATCTCTAATTCAGTTTTATTTTCTCCTGTACCCAAGAGTTTTAACTTTTCTAAATGGTTTGATGGCTTTGGTGGTGGTGGTGGGGGGAGGGTTTTGCTTATTTTGTTTTGGTGTATTGGGGTATAAGAATGTGGACTGTGAGAGTTCTTTTTTGGAATTTGAGCTTTTCTTTGTGGTTTAATATGATCAGTTTTTATAAATATTTCATAAAAGTGCTTTTGAAAAAGCATAAAACTCTGCGTATTCAGCAGAGAATAAATAAATGTCACTTAAATCTAGTTTTTAATGGTATTATTCCAATCCCTAATTCCCCGATTTATTTTTGCTACCTAACTTGCTGTTTTCTTAGAGGTATGTGTTAAAATCTCCCAAGGGGTTGTGGGTTAAGGGCTGGTACTGGCATATGGCAACTCTCTTCTGTGGGGACCTGGGGCAAGATGGCCTGATGTGAAACAACCCAGAGTTGTGGTTCCCCAGGCGAGGTAAGGGGGCTGAGTGAGTTCTTCCTGGGGATGGCCAGAGTGGTTGGTCAGGCCCCTCAGGGTGGGTGGTTGATTCTCTCCATTTGTCTGCCAACAGCTGGATAATTTTCTCAGTTAGCAGTGGCTTCAGCTTCATCCTGGTAAGAAGGGTAGTTGAGTTCAGTTACTGCAGTATATACCTGAGCTATAATCTCCCAAGGCTGTACCCCTTGAACAACACCAGTGGTGGAGACTGGCTTCTAGCCCCATGAGTGGGCAAGCTGGGTGATTTTAAGGGCTAGATAGGATGTGGACAATTGCTGGTAGCTTCCAACCCCCAGAAACCCCTATGTTTTGAACATATCTGAGGCAGCAAGATGAGAGGGCTAAAGTGGAAATGGTAGTCCTAAATGCTTCCCCTTTAGGGTTGTCTTTAATAAATCGAAGAACAGCAAAATATGCAACGTTGGATAACTAATTATTGCATTTCAAAAATATTCCTTTGTGGTCACCTCTTCATTTTCTGGCCGTTGAGAGAGATCAAGGGGCTTAAATAGTCTGAAATAATGAGCAGTATAAAATCATTTATAATTTGCTTTGGAATGAGTTTTTTTAGATATTGAAACATGAGTGTATCAGATGTTTGTCAATTTGTAGAATTTCATGCTACGGATAATGTAGTATCACCATGAAAATGTGCTTGAATAATGTAGAAGTGAGAGATAGGATAGTGTTTTACTTTTTCCTTTCTGTATCACTGCTTAGAATTTCCTTGACTAGAACTCCATGGTATAAGTAAAAAGTAAAATTTGACACAATAAAAGTGTCAGTTTAAAGTTCTGTTGTCTGGGTTTGATGTTGAAAGGAAACTGAAACCGTGTGCGAAGCCAACAAGGGACTTAAGAAGTATAGCTGATAAGATGAAAGAAAGCTTTGTTGTAGATAATCTACCTGGAATAAAAGATCAGAAAATGAATTAACTATCAATATGTTATCTTTTGGTATTCATTTTAAAAGATTAGTTTTTGAGAGCCTGTTACTTGACTTACCCTCTGTTGATTCTTGACTCTTTCAGATACACGATTAACGTTTAATTTCAATGTTCAAAACTTAAAAGTGAGCCAATTTTTCATATTCTTCTAAAATGTTTCAAGGATTGCTTATGTTGTTTCCACATAACTTTTACTTTCATTTATTGACATTTATTTGTACTCAAACTCTCTACAGCTATTCATTAGAACACACAGTGCAATTTCTAAACTGTGTTCTTGATGGAGACCCTGTAAAAACAGTTGTAGCGCAAGAGTTTATTCACCAAAATGAGAATGTCACTTCTCATACTGCACAGAAGTCTAAGGAGAAAAAGGTATAGAGTTACTTATTTTTTATTATAATGGTAAATAATTGTATATGAAAATATAATTGGTTTGTTGAGATAATTTAATGATTATTTCTCACCATTTTGACTAGATTGGAAATTTAACCAATTTGGTTTAAAATATGTTTGCTCAAAATAATGAATATTTAGCTGATTGGTTTTTCTTCAGTGTCATTGTGCATGACAAACACTTGAATTTCTGTAACTTTTTCTTTATTTTTTTTTTTTTTTTGCTGAGGAAGATTCACCCTAAGCTAACATCTGTTGCCAATCTTCCTCTTTTTTTCATGTGAGCCACCTCCATAGCATGGCCACTGACAGACGAGTGGTGTGGTTCCGTACCTGGGAACTGAACTCAGGCCGCTGAAGTGGAGTGTGCTGGACTTGAACCAGTAGGGCATCGGGGCTGGCCTGTCTGCTTCTGTGTAGACTCTACACAGTAGAGTATGAGGTTTAACTGAGTATGGGGTGGTAATATGAAGGGTTTTAGGGTGTAAATCTGTGGGCAGAAATATTTAACCATTTGAGAAAGCTGCCAAACTTTTTCCAAAATGGCTGCACCATTTTATGTTCCCATCAGCAGTGTCTGAGGGTTACAATTTGTCCACATCCTCTCTGACACTTGTTATTATCTGTCTTTTTGATTATAGCCATCCTAGTGAGTGTGAAGTTGTTTTAAGGATACCTGGGATTTGTTTTAATCAGGTATGGTAAGACACACAGACATGGACATGTCATGAAGGAAGAAGTTTATTATATGCACAGATCCCTAGAAACAGGCGTGGCCTGCTACCCAGGGCCACATGAGGAAGCCTCAGGTTCAGTCAGGAGGCAGAGGGAGTAGGGGGAAATGTGGGCAAGAGCCTTTATTGTGGTTTCTGTGGGAAGGAATGGGTGAGGCAAGGTAAGCAGGCGTAGAACTGGATAGTTTGAATAATTTCAGCAGGCTCTGGGGCATAGGGACTCTTATTTTTCTGGTACCTGGCCTGGGTGATTAGGGTATGTGGATGGTCACCTGGAATGTGAGAACCCCATAAAGGAGGTGGTTGGGGGTATGGGCTCTAGATTGGTTGGTTTGCGTATGTAAGGTGCTGTAGTAGGCGAGTTGTTTGCTATCTTTAGGAATTAGCTAACCCTAGGGTGGGGAGGGGGAGCTGTCTCTCCAGGGCTTAGCAAGACCCCAAATGTCACAGCATCAGAATACAGGAAATAAAAGACATGATTAATACAGAAGTACTATCTCATGGTTTTGATTTGCATTTCCCTGATGACTGGTGATGTTAAGCATCTTTTCATGTGCTTATTAACCATTTATATATCTTCTTTGAAGAAATGTTTATTTATATCCTTTGCTCATTAAAACTTTTTTTATTCTTGAGTTGTATGAGTTCTTTGTATATTCTAGATACAAGTTCCTTATTAGATATATAATTTGCAAAATTTTCTCGCATTCTGAGGGTTGTCTTTTCCCTTTTTTGATGGTGTCCTTTGAAGACAAAAGTTTTGAATTTTGATGATGTACAATTTATCATTTTTCTTTTGTTGCTTGTACTTTTGGTGTCATATCTAAGAAACCATTGCCTAATCCAAGGTCATAAAGATTTACACCTGTTTTCTTCAAAGAGTTTTATAGTTTTAGTGCTTACATTTAGATCTTTAATCCACTTTGAGTTAATTTTTGTGTATGGTGTGAAATAGGGGTCCAGGTTCATTCTTTTCCATGTGGATATCCAGTTGTTACAGCACCGCTCATAAAGACTATTCTTTCCCCATTGAATTTTCTTAGCAACTTCGTTGAAACTGAATTAGCTGTGTTTATTGCTAGACTCTCAATTCTATTTCATTGATCTATATGTCATTATGCCAGTACCACACTGTGTTGATTACTGTAGCTTTCCAGTAAGTTTTGAAGTTGGGAAGTGTGAGTTTCCAACTATGTTCTTCTTTTTTCAAGATTGTTTTGGCTATTTTGGGCCCCTTGGATTTCCATATGAATTTTAGGATCAGCTTATCAATTTCCGCAAAGAAACCAGCTAGAATTTTCATGGGGATTGAGTTGAATCTGTAGATCAATTAGAGGAGTATTGCCATCTTAACAATATTGTCTTCCAAGCTGTGAACAAGGAGTATCTTTTGATTTATTTAGGACTTCTTAATTTCTTTCAACAGTGTGTTGTAGTTTTGAGTATAAGTTTTGCAGGTCTTTTGTTAAATTTATTTGTGAGTATTTTACTTTTTTTTGATGCTATTGTAAATGGAATTGTTTTCTTAATTTTATTTTTAGATGGCACATTGCAAATATAATATAGAAATATAATTGATTTTGTATATTAATCTTGTATTAGCTTTACGCGTTTTTTTTTTTTTTTACAGACTGTTACCATCCTGCTATTCTTACTTATTAATAAGACCACTCAGGGATAGCTTGTGTGCTCCCTTTTTTCTTTGAATATTTCACCATCAATTAGTTGATATATAGGACTTAGGTATTTATGTGATCTGTTAGTGCCAAACATGGGGTGGGAACCAAGTGATACCACTGATGCCTGTATTCATCATGGATAGATAGGTACAGGATATTATAAGATGCAGAGAGTGTAGAAGATGATGATGAGACCTTCAAGGTCAAACTGGGAAGGAAGATTACTCTTTCTCTCTCCTGATAATAGAGGAAGGCGCTGTGGGTCATTATGATGATAGAGGAGGTCATGGGGAAATGTGCTTGCTCAAAGTGGGAGATGATTGGAAAATGTTGTGATCAGAAAAGGAGATTTTGTGAGTTACGTAAACAATGGCCAAAATGTAAACTTTAAGTTACTTTGGAGATTTTTCTTAGCCTTTCTCAGAAAATGTAGGCAGGTGTCACAACACTGATGAAAGTCTTTTAAGGTTTGTGAGCAGAAGAGTCTGTCTCTGATATCCCAGGACCTTAAGGGACCACAGATACTAACAGGGAGTATCATGGTGCCAGTAACATTTTGGTTTATCTGTTTTCAAGAAACTAACATTTAAAACTGTGTTTTATTAATACTTTTTCCCTTCAGGCTTTAATAAAATTTGTAAGTTTGTTACCATAGGAAATGTTTTTGGTATTATAAAATGCTTTCAAGAGAATAAATGGCACTAATTAGATGAATTCTTAGGAAGCAAATATTTCATTTGGCCCCTGTTAATGAAGTTGTAGTAAACCACATTACTATGAAATGGATATAAAAATAAATCTTAATTTTTTTTTTTATTATTATTTTTTTTGTGGGGAAAATTGGCCCCTGAGCTAACATCTGTTGCCAATCTTTCTCTTTTTGCTGAGGAATATTAGCCATGAGCTAACATCTGTGCCCATCTACCTCTATTCTATATGAGGGACGCCACTACAGCATGGCTTGACGAGTGGTGCATATGTCTGCGCCCGGGATCCGAACCGGCGAACCCTGGGCTGCCACAGCGGAGCGTGCGCACTTAACTGCTTGCACCACCAGCTGGCTGGCCCCTGAAATATTTACGTTCATAGTGTTAGACACTATGGACTTTTCACAAGTCGTAGAAAGCTTTTTTATTATCCCCTCCCCCCAAAGTCTTTGATTTTATCAGAGATGCAAACCATACAGTCATAGAATAATATAAACATTATTATGAAACAAGCTTGTGATTAAGTACTGGCGACAGTGACATAAGGATGTAGGTTCTATGAATATTCTTAGGTGAGAGAGAACCTTGTGTTCTTTCATAAAATAAGCTGGATATTTGTTGCAAAAATAAATTGTATATTCTCAGATTTATAGATTTTTGACTCTGGTCATGAGTTAGGAGTATGATGATGCCTTTATTTTATTCTTTTCTTCAACTCTTTCAAGCCTCTAGAGTTCTAGGGGCTAAGTAAGCAAAATGTAATGAGTGAAGAAATTATACAACCAACTACTCTTATATATTAAACCAGTTTTTCCCAATCTTTCTTGTCTTCTGAACTCCATTCATGGGCAGGAAATTTGAAAAAATTTTTTTGTCAATTAGTAACATATATATTACATAATATATACATGTAATTTTTAATGTAATATTTAATATATATTAAACGATATTACATAAAAGTTCAAATCAGTATTTTATTAAAGATTGTGTTATAGAGTACATTATAATTATAATCCTTGATAATATTTCTAATTTAAACACAATTTTCAGGTTTTAGAAATTTAACAAGTAACTTGTACTATTTAATTTACTTTCAGTTGATTATATCAGAAAAGCATGATTTGTTTAAAAGATTGAAAATTATATTTTTTGGCGGGTTTTTGGATTGAATGTTCATGAAATGTTCATTTAACTTGCTTGGTATGGCTCCTGATGCTTGGAATTCTTTTAAGCTTTTAAGAAAATCAACTTAAATGATAGTAGTTAATTTTCCCCCCAGTGACACACTAAGAAACGTATCAGATTGCTGTTGGCAAGCAGTTTTCTGCAAATAACACTTTGGAGAATCGGATAAATGAAAAGCCAAATTGGATATGGAAGTCACTATATTTTGCTGTTTTTTAACATAGACTTGATATTCTAGAGACATCTTGATGTACTAAGAATTTTGTTCAGAAAAATGCCATTTTCCTATTTGGTGCAGAGTGTTGAGGCAAATTTATGTAATAATAATTTTCATTGCCTTGTGTTTTAAATTAGAATTACTTTTGCTTTGATAATTTAAGGGTCCATTTTGGGTAACAATTACTTGATAGATGATTTTTCAAAAAGCTCACTGAAATTGTGTAATAGTCAACACTACCATAGTGGATAGCTGGTAGTCAGCTGATTGAAAACTGCTCCATAAACGTACTTATGATTTTTACTAACTACCAGGAATGATCACTCCACATGCCCTTCTGTTTTAAAGAGAGTATTATTCAATTATTGATTGGTTTTTTAAAAATATAAACTGAAATATGCCATTACTACTTTCAATGACTGGACCCTTTGAATGGGTTTTCAAACTAAAATTTGGAAGATTTTACATTAGATAAATGTTTTATTCTTTGAAAATCTTATATTCTCTTTCTTGGCTTGATTTTGTGACCTAATTATATTTTGGTAATTTTAGAGAACTTTTCAACATTTTCTAAGATAAGGTACCCATATGGCATGAACAAGTTAACGATAGTTGCTGAGTGCATGACTTACTAGGTAGACACTGGGGAGAATCTGTCTGTTTTCTGAGAAGAAAGATGAAAAATAGTACAGCCCAGTTTTCATATACATTTTCTGAGGATAAAGCCTATATTTCCTACTTTCTTCGTTTTTTACTAATTGTCTAACGTCTTATAGGCAAAGAAAATGAAAGAGACTGAAGATATACCAAGTGAACCATCTTTCCAGGATTTTGAGTACCCAGAGTATGATGACTACAGGGCAGAGGCTTTCCTACACCAACAGAAGAGGATGGAGTGCTACAGCAAAGCAAAAGAAGCTTATCGGATGGGGAAAAAAAACGTTGCCACCTTTTATGCCCAGCAGGTAAAGTAGAAAACTGATTGTTATTTTTTTCTTTGTCACTCATGATGTCCGAACAGTCTTGAAACCGATAATACTCATATTGTGACTAGATTAAGTTATTCTGGGAAATGTAGATTGTGTAAGTGACGTAAATAAGGTATCATAATAGATAAGAAATGTTTGGTTTTGAGAATTTCATCTCCTTTGAGATGCTCAATTTCTGTGGTTGCTTTTGCATTTATGGCATTGATGAATTGCAGTTTACTCTGACAGTCCATATTTTCTTTTAGGTTAGATTCTATCATTCAGTGCTATTTCTAAACAGATACAAGTTTTCTGGAGGAAAAACAGCAGAATGTTAATATTAGCATCTCAGGGTGGGATTACAGGGGTCTTGTACTTGTTTTTTTTTTTTTGATGAGGAAGATTCGCCCTAAGCTAACATCTGCTGCCTATCTTCCTCTTTTTGTATGTGAGCTGCCACCACAGCACGGCCACTGACAGACGAGTGATGTTGGTCCACGCCTGGGAACCAAACCCTGGCCGCCAAAGCAGAGCGCACCCAACTTAATCACTAGGCCACCAAGGCTGGCCCTGTACTTTCTATCATGTTTGAATTTTTAGTAATGTATCCTTTTTATAGTGAGAAACAGAAAATTACATTAATATCTTTCAGGGAAGTAATATTTCTCCCTGGACTCATCTGGCATGGTGTTACAAGAAACCTGCCTGATTTACTTTTTGTGGTTCCATATGGCTTGCTTTTTTGTGAGAGAGTGGAGAAGGGTATCCAACTGTTATAATCCTGTGAGCCCTAACAGCAAACCTTGAGGGATGGCTTTAGGGATAACTACAAGGTCTTGAAAGCGTTGAGACCCAGGATTATCAACGGATAAACTGGTGGATTTCTTCTTGAGATGGGTGGTGTTTATTTAAGTTTCCCTCTTCTATGATTTTTGGTTCAGCAAATATATTAGAAATGATGATTCGGGCCGGCCCCGTGGCTTAGCGGTTAAGCGTGCGTGCTCCGCTACTGGCGGCCCGGGTTCGGATCCCGGGCGCGCACCGATGCACCGCTTCTCCGGCCATGCTGAGGCCATGTCCCACATACAGCAACTAGAAGGATGTGCAACTATGACACACAACTATCTGCTGGGGCTTTGGGGGAAAAAAGGAGCAGGATTGGCAATAGATGTTAGCTCAGAGCCAGTCTTCCTCAGCAAAAAGAGGAGGATTAGCATGGATGTTAGCTCAGGGCTAACATGTGATCTTCCTCACAAAAAAAAAAAAAAGAAAAAAGAAAAAAAAAAGAAATGATGATTCAATTGTTTAAGAACTGTGTTAATCCACTGAAATTTCCCTAAATTTTGGTATGTTCTTGCATATTAGCCCATTGCGTTATTTAAAATTTTAGATTTATTGTTCCCTCTTTTGTTCTGCCTTTTATTTGAGGCACTGTTTGTTTCCTCATTGCCTACCAAGTAGCAAATATTAAAAGTGTTTACTGGTGATATGTTTATAATTAAAGGGTAGTCTCCATGAGCAGAAGATGAGAGAAGCCAATCACCTTGCTGCCGTGGAGATCTTTGAGAAAGTCAATGCCTCCCTGCTGCCACAGAATGTTTTAGATCTCCATGGGCTGCATGTGGATGAAGCTATAGAACATTTGATGACAGTTTTACAGGAGAAAATTGAAGGTAGGACTGTGGTAATGATGAATTTTCAATAGAAAATATGTCTTTGCTTATATTGGTGTAACTTGTGAATTCAGGAGAGTCTGAATGTGCAGGCTGAGGCTATCTGCCACATTTATAGATGTTTGTATTAGGCTCATTCTTCAAGGGAACCTTCTTGGGAAAGAGTTCTCATTAGTATGACCATTAGCATTTTCTTTTTTATTTTCCTGTTTCAGTTATTTGTATTCCTTTGTTGTATTTATTAAAGGCAGGGCATGGTGTAATCTGAGAATCCTCTGTGACTTATAAATAGGACCTTTCAGGAATTATACATTTTTGTTCAATATACATTTATTAAATAACAGATATTTATTAGATATCAATTGTTCAATAGATGTTTAATAAAATACTGAAGTAAATAAGGTGATAGGATTTTTACAGACTTATCACAAAAGCTAGGATTTCTGAGTGTTTACTGTATGGTGATGCTCCCTTCTCCCTTTCTGCTTATATTTTGTCTTTGCAGATCAATAGGAAGGGCCACTGCCTGCCTCTTGTCTAAGTTTTGCCTCTTCCCAGGGCTTTGGATGAGGATCTTTCTCATGCTTCCATTCAGTCTCTTGTACTTCACATACATTAAAGTTTCTTGTTGGTTTAGCATCTTGTTTCCTTTTCATCATCAGATGGTAACACTTAGAAAAATTCAATCTGTTTTAGTTACCCTGGACTCTAATACTAGAAGTCATCTCCTTTCACCACTACTAGAGTATTTTTAAATTCTCAACTTGGCTTTCTCTTCCATTTTATTGTGGAGATGTAGAGTCCCATGCCTCAGCTAGTACCTTGTAGCTCCATAGCCCTGGCCTGTCATTGATAGCTGTACTGTTTTTTTTAGCTGTACTGTTTTGATTAATTGATTTATTTACGTTTTAGAAAGCTTTATACTATACTTTATATAGGTTTATCAATTCAACACAAATGACTTGTAATTAATTAAATACTTGATTAAATATTATTGATATAAAAGGTTGGAAATTCATCTGTTTATCATGAAAACCATGTTGAAAAGGTTACAGAGTAATATACAAAACACTCATGAATCCAAGTAAAAAATGATGACATTTTACCATAGATGCCTCATATTTTTTTTTATTCTTCCCTTTGTATTTTTCCCAATCCTTTTCTCTTTCTTTCCTCCTTTTCTGGTGGAAATCAACATCCTTCGTTTTGGTCTATGTTCTTCCTGCCGAATTTTATAAATACCTTTGCTATATGTACATTCATCCATGATTGGTCTATAGTACTCCTTTTGTGAGTTTTATTTTTTATTTTTTTGTGAGGAAGATCAGCCTTGAGCTAACATCTGTCACCAATCCTCCTCTTTTTGCTGAGGAAGTTTGGCCCTGGGCTAACATCTGTGCCCATCTTCCTCCACTTTATATGGGATGCCGCCACAGCATGGCTTGACAAGCGGTGCCTCTGTGCGTTCCTGGGATCTGAACCCCGGGCTGCTGCAGCAGAGCACGTGCACTTAACTGCTATGCCACCGGGCCGGCCCCTGTGAATTTTAAAAAATGAATGTACATGGTGTCCCACTATATCATCAGCCAAGTCACTTATTTTATTTTCACTCAATACAGTTTTCCAGATCTACTTATCTTGATGGATGTGGTTTTTTATTGTAACTGCTGTATAATATTCTGTGAATGCATCATAATGTATCCTTTCCTCTATTGATGGACATTTAGTTATAATGTTGCAGCGAGCTTCACTTTGTATATCAACGTGTGTATTCTTATCACTATCTTTTTTCTAACTTTTTATATTGAAAAATTAAAAACCTACAGAGAAATTGAAAGAATTGTACAATAAACACCAGTATATCCTTTACCTAGATAGTTGTTAACATTTGGCCACATTTGCTTAATCTCTCTAAAATTGCTTTTTGCTGAACTGTTTGAAAAGAAATTGTTAGACATTGTGGTGCTTTACCTCTGAATACCTCAGCGTGTATATCTCTTAAGAGCAAATGGATTCTCCTGTGTAATCACAATAACATTATCAGTTTTAAGACATTTAACATTGTTACAATAATATTATCTAATATGCAGCCATATTCAAATTTCTCCAGTTGTATGGATAATGTCTTGTATAGCTGTGTGTTTTTTTACCCTCCTCAATCCAAACATCACATTTCCAGTTGATTGTCCCAAGTCTGTAGTCTCTTGTAGTATTAGAATAGTTCTTCTGCCTATTTTTTGTCTTCAGTGTTGTTGACATTTTCGAAGACTCCAAGCCAGTTGTTTGTTAGATTGTCGTACAGTTTTAATTTGTCTGATTGTTTCCTTATGATTAGATTCAGTTTAAACTTTTTTTGGTAAAAATACTTCTTAGGTAATGTTAAGTCGCCCTTGGTGAATGTATCAAGAGACTTATATGGTCAGTTTGCCCCATTATGGGTGATATTAAGTTTGATTTCTTAGCTAAGGTGGGACTCTATCAGATTTCTCTATGTAAATGTACCTTTTCGTAATTAATTAGTAACTTTTGGTGATTGATACTTTGTGTGAATAGCTGTTCTCCTACAATATTTTGCCTAATGATTTTAGCATCCATTGATGATCCTTAGCTGAATCAATTATTATATTGGTCGTTACATAATGATGTTTTATAATTTGTATTCATTCTATGTTTATTAGCAGACATTCTTTGATAATGTAGAGGATCCCCCTCCCCCAATAGTTTTTTAAATAGAATTTTGGAAATCTAGGAGAAAATCTAGAAAATAATAAAGATTAGAAAATAGAAAATTGAAGAGCAGTTTAAATAATTATTTAATCTGGAGAAAAGAAAAACTCATATAGAAGTATTGTAAGAATATTCTGTCTATAGAGGATGAATTAATCAATTCAATTAATTCAGTAATCAATAAAAATGTGATTGTCTTCTGTATTCTAGGATTCAAGGATAAAGCAGTGAAAAAGACACATAATCCCTGCCTTTATGGAGTTTGCTAATGGAGTGTGCTGTCTAGTGGGTTAGATGACAGTGAACAAATAGTTACATAAATAATTAGCGTTGTGATAAGAAAGTACAGGTTGCTATGTTGCATTTAGCATAAATTCCAAAATCTTTCTATGTAATCTGTTCCTGGCCTGCCTCTCCATTCTCTTGTTGTGTTGTGCTCCTCCTCCTCTTCTATATGTTTAGCCACACTGTCGTTTCCTGACCTCCAGACTAAGTTGGGCTACCCATTAATAGCCTCTCATAGTACTTCTATGTAATGCAGTCTTTATAAAAAGCCTGTTGTGTAGTTGATTATTAAATGTCTGTCTTTCTGGCCAAGAATTGAGTCAGTGATGATTATTGAATCATCATTGTACATAGTGCCTTTCATTCAGCAATCAAAAAAACTTTAATAAATGACTGAATAAAGAGTAGGTATTCCTCTCATTTTATAGATGAGGAAACTGATGATTTAAAAAGTTTAATAATATGGAAAATAATAAGTATTGGTAAGGATGTGGAAAATTGGCATTGCTGGTGGGAATGTTAAATAGTGCAGCCACTGTGGAAAAAGTTGGCATTCCTTGAAAGTTAAACACAGAGTTACCATATGACCCAGCAGTTCTGCTCATAGTATGTATACAAGAGAATTAAAAACACAATTTATTCACATGAAAACTTGTACATAAATGTTCATAATAGCCAAAAAGTTGAAACAACTCAAATGTCTACTCAACTGATGAATGAACAAACAAAATGTGGCATATCTATACAATAGAATATTATTCAGCCATGAAAAGGAATGAAGTACTGATGCCACAACATGGATGAACCTCTAAACATTTTTCTATGTGCAAGAAGCCAGAAACAAAAGACCACATAGTGTATGATTTCCATTTACATGAAATGTCCAGAATTGGCAAATTCATAGAAACAGAAAGCACATTACTGGTTACTTGGCCTGGAAAGGGGGGGAATGAAGAGTGACTGCTAAGAGGTACAGGATTTCTTTTTGAGATGATGGCATGTTCTGGAATTAGATAGTAGTGATGGTTGCATAACATTGTAATATACTAAAAACCACTGAATTAAACGTTTTATTTTTTTTTGTGAGGAAGATCAGCCCTGTGCTAACATCTGCCAATCCTTCTCTTTTTTTGCTGAGGAAGACCGGCCCTGGGCTAACATCTGTGCCCATCTTCCTCCACTTTACATGGGACGCCGCCACAGCATGTCTTGCCAAGCATTGCATCGGTGCGTGCCTGGGATCCGAACCAGCGAATCCCGGGCTGCCGCAGCAGAGCGCATGCACCCAACCACTTGCACCACTGGGCTGGGCCTGAATTACACGTTTTAAAATCATGAATTTTATGTTATGTGAATTTTTATCTCAATAAAAAAATTACAGGAGGGCCGGCCTGGTGGCATAGTGGTTAAGTGTGCATGCTCTGCTTTGGGGGCCTGGGGTTTGCGGGTTCAGATCCTGGGCGCGCACCAACACACTGCTTGTCAAGCCATGCTGTGGCGGCGTCCCAGAGGAAGATGGGCATGGATGTTAGCCCAGGGCCAATCTTCCTCAGTAGAAAGAGGACGATTGGCATCTGATGTTAGCTCAGGTCTAATCTCCCTTACCAAAAAAAAAAAAAAATTACTGGAAAAAAAGAGTTAAATAACTTGTATAAGGTGATATTTGGTCAGACTCAAGACAATCGTTTCTGGAAGCCATTGCCCATCTTGTGCATGCTGCCGCCTGTGGTAGCCTGTAGTTACTGTTGGTCACCAGCAGATGGTAGTATTGTTGAATAGAAATGTCTCCAGGGGAAAATCTGTAGCTCTGCCCTGTGTTGCTTTTAGTTATAAGATGAAAGGATTGAGCTGGCCTGGTGGCGTAGCGGTTAAGTTCACCTGCTTGGCTTCTGCGGCCCGGGGTTTGCTGGTTTGGATCCCGGCTGTGGACCTACGCACATGCTCAGGCCGCGTCCCACATACAGCAACTAGAAGGATGTATAACTATGACATACAACTATCTACTGGGGCTTTGGGGAGAAAAAAGGAAAAAAAGGAGGAAGATTGGCAACAGATGTTAGTTCAGGGCCAAATCTTCCTCAAAAAAAAAAAAAAGAAAGGATTGTCAAAATTGGGGATGAATTAAAAAAAAAATCTGAACCGTATGTGCCTTCTAATTAAAATATACACCACCACCACCTATGAAGTTTTTTTGCCCCCAAGTAAACCAGAAGCAGATCAGTCCTTTAGATTTATTACTTTATAGGGATTTACAGGGAATAGAGGCAAATGTTAAATAGCACCATGGAGATACAACCCGCAAAATCCAGACTGTGAAAATCTAGAATAAATGATCCAATTTTTCAACAAATTGTAACGAAAAACACGGGGAGGGAGAACCTTTCCATTAAAAGTATTTAAGAAATATATCAGCCAAATGCAACGTGTGGACTTGTATTAACCCTGATTCAAACAAATAATTTTTTTTGTAAAAACATTTTTTTGAGACTATTGGGGGAAATTTTAGCCATTTTAAGAAACTGATGATATTAAGGAACTATTTTAAATTTTGTAAGATATGATGGTGACGTTGTGGTTATGTTTTTTTTTCAAGTCTTTATCTTTTTGAAATACTGAAATATTATGGTTGAAATGATAAAAAATCTTGGATATGTTTAAAAATGAGTTAAACAGTTTTCTTAAAGGTGATAAACAGCAGGAACAGCCTGAAATTTGGGAACCTAAACATATACATTAATTCATTCAACAAACATCCTTCGAACACCTACTTTATTTGAGGCATGTGAATCAGCTAGAGAACATTTCAAGCAATAAATGAACTATATGGAAAGGTGAGGTGGTATAAACGATTGACCTAACTGATGCGTGGAGCAGTAGTGAAGGAGCGATGAGAGTGAATTATGGTTAAGAGATTTAAGTTTTTTAAAATAAACTTTTGTTTGTAGTATCTCATATTTAAAAACAACACACAAATTACAATTGTGTAGCGTAAAAACTTTTTACAAAGTGAGTGCCCTTGTGTAGCCAGCACTCAGAAAGAGTTGAATTTTGAACAGCATATTGCTTAAAGTAATGGATATGGATTAGAGTAGAAATGGAGATCTTAAGCAAAGAAGGAATTAGAAATGCAAGAGCAACATATCCTTTTAAAATTCTAGGCTAAATATTGCCCTGGAGATGTGAGATTTGAAAAGCCATCTGTTTGTTGATCTGCTGTAGTCTTAGGGCAACTTAATGAGCAAACATGGAATGTTTATATTATGTGTATATGTATTTTAGCTAAGGATCAAAACTTGTACTCTTTATAACTGAGGAACAAGTATTTGTTAAATTCATTAAATCAATTCATTATTAACGGTTTTTTTTATTCTATTGCAGCTATTGTTGAGTTTCAGAATTTATATATGTACTTGATTTTCACAAAGTCATATCCAAAGCAGGCACTGCAGTCTTTCAGGTTCATTTGATATTTAAGAATCATCTATCTGGAAGAGTTTCTTAAGTTAACAATTGATTATCTTAACAGTAGGACTGCAGTGCATGCTGTAATTAGTGGATTTGCTAACAGCTATTCCTGGGAGGGACATTCTATAAAGTAGTTGCTTTATATCCCGTTTTAATGATGAGGAAACAGGCACAGATAGGCTAAGTAACTTGTGCATGGTCGTATCACACAGTCATTAATGGCAGAGCTGCTAATCAGAACAAGCTGCCAACTTCAGAGTATTTAATTAATAGGGTTGTTGTGAAGATTCTTAGTTAATAAATATATGTCACTTAAAGCAATGCCTGATTCCATGTGTGTAGTAATTGTTAGATATTATTAATGTTATTATATCATTATTATTATTTCAGAGAGAACTTCTGGTAGCACACAGAAATATCCCTCCCCACAGGGGAAGAAGTCCCCCTTAAGTCTTGAGGTGGATGAATTGCTTTGAGGCTTCCATACTTAGTGTAGATGAAACATACATTTTAAAACATTAATTTTGGGGCTTTTTGAGGTAATAAATCTCTAATCCCCATGAAAATAATTTCATATGTGTTTGAGTGGTTAAGGTTTGATTTCTATTGAAAATGTAAGATAAATGAATTTTAACTGTTCCAATTCCTGTTGTAACAGAATTTAAGCAGAATGGTGGTAAGCCCTATCTCTCTGTGATTACCGGGAGAGGAAACCACAGCCAGGGAGGTGTTGCTCGTATCAAACCAGCTGTCATTAAATACCTCACAAGCCATAACTTCAGGTGAGTGTAGATTTCTGTTATCGATAATGGCAATTGCCAATATATAGAGAGTAAATACTAATGATATGCTCAGAATGATTTGTTAAAATAGTTAACTAAATTTAACCACCTGATTTTAGCCACAAATTCATGGTTAAATTATGATATAAAGTTCCCTGCTGGATTTATGATGTCCACTAAACCAGAAATGAAAGAAAAATGTGTTTGTAATCATCTGATAAAATATTTCATCATAAATTTAAAATTATAAAAGAAAGTAAATATATTTGTATTTCTTTGATAATGTATTATCTAAGAGAATTAGATTGTACATATCATATTGTAAGGTTGCTGTTTAATTATTTCTTTGAAAGGAAATATGTATTTGTAGATTTTGAAAGGAATTGCGGGCTTCTGCTGAAATATGGTTATAAATGGAATGTGTTTGAACTTTAGTGGAAATCCTCCAGTCAGTATGAATTTATACATCTTCATAAGTTAAATGCCATTAATGATCTTAGCTGACAAACATGAAATGCCTTTTTTCATTGTGATTATTATTCAATAACAAAAAATAACAAGAAAAGTCCAAGCATAAACATCTGTTGATGGATAGGTTCCCTGAGGATGTATATCATTAAGTGCCCTCTTCCCCCTACTTCTAGTTTCAGTTAGTAAAGCATATTTTGTTTATGCCGTGTAATAAAATGTTGTTTGGCTATACTATAGAAAATAGTAGCATTAATTCTGGGCATGAACACAGATAACATTTCAGAGTTAGTTTTACAAAATTAGTAGTTAGACCAGAACATTATCATGTTGGGATTAATGATCTATTTTAGAGACTACTGTTTCTTTAAATTTCACACTGAGGGAGTTGAAAGCATTTCATGAGCTGATAAATCAGACTTACCTCTTATATTGGAGATTTCTTCTTGGTACTGACTTAATGCACAGAAATAATGTAATGCAGACATTGTCTTATCCTTCATACATCATGCTCTTCTTCATGAAGGTCAAATTCAGGCTTGAGAATTTTGAAAAATCTTAAATTGTTATAACTACTAAGGAGTAACCCTCAGCCTTAGGATTTTATTTATTTTGACAATAGATTAAAAGGCGCATAAGTATAGATAATGGTCCTGGATAGTAACTTAATAAAGGAGAGTACTTTGATAGTAAGTATTATATTTAACATAGGCATTTGGAATTGATTACAAGATATATTCCTTAACCAGCTTGAAAGTTTTATCTTTAACTCTTTTCTCATTTCTACAGGTTCTCTGAAATTAAACCAGGGTGCTTGAAAGTCATGCTAAAGTAAAATAAACGTCCTTGACTTAGAAGTGTGAAGGTTTGTAGGTTAAAATTAGTTTTATTTGCAGTAATTTAGTCAATTTTACTGTAAACATGTGTTTTATTAGAAATAATATCCAGTTATAAAACAGAAAAACATTATGATGATGTTTTTTAAAATTCAAGAAAAATTAATTTTTTACCAAATCAAATGCCAAATATGTTGTCTGTTAAAAATATTAGAGAATTTTTATGGATTACAAATGTATAAGAAAAATATCAGCAGCAGTTTTAGAGTTTGAAGTGCTCTGATTCTTTCTCAGAGAGAAAATATTACTTTTGTATTAATTGTTGTTCGACATTGAGCAAAGTCCTAAAGACTTCTATGAGAGGTATTTAAAGTGCTTTGAGACCTGGTACATGCCCTCCAAAGGCTTGTTGTATTAGAAGAAGTACTAGTAGTAGCAATAGTAATAAAGAAAGAAAGGGTATCTAACAAAAACACTTGAATGCTTTTTGATTTCAGAACTAAAAACATAAAATAATTTCATTTTGCCATGTCCTACAGGAAGGAAGACATGCTATTGCACTTTCTTCTGCTTTTTATGTGATCTTGATCTCTTACCTTTTGTTCCTTTCTTCTGTGTGTTTGTACGTTTTCTGGAGGAAAGTTGGGGTCTGAGATTATATTGCAGTTTTATACCTTCCATAGGCAGAAGAGTTTTCAGAGAAGAAGAAATGATTAGATATCTACCAAGTGTTGCTGTCTTATAGAACTGCTTCTAGAACTGTCTAAGTGGTATTTAAGATAGTACTAAAGAGAGATATTTTATAGTTGAGGCATGTAATTTCTAAACTGCAGTAGGTCAAATCTTATTAACTTAAATATAGAAAACATTTTTGGTATAATCATAAAAGGAATCCTTAAAAGTTTTTTACCTTTATTTTTAAAAAGAGCTGACTTTCTGAAAGGAAACTTTCATTAACTTCTGTTTTTTGGTGAGCTAAAAAGTCCTGTTAGTATGTTAATTATAATCTCCTTTATACAGGTTTAATGTGGTAAAGTGTAATTTTCTAGTATGAGACAATAGCTTAAATAAATTTGACTTTGGATATGGAGAATATTTTCACTGTATATGATTTTAGCAAAGAGTTATGTTGCTTTTTGATATAAAAAATCATTTGGATCAGGAATTAGAGGATTGAGCTGAAAGAATGCTGAATTAAGAATGGTTTCCCAAAAGAACATTATAATGAGAATAAAACTCAAAAACATGTTTTTATATATCATGAAAGCATGCTTATAAAAGAAGAGCCGTATCATTGAATTTTATTTCCACAAAAATAAAAATATGTTTATTATTTAGAAATGGTTAGTGACTGGCATTGAAGTATTATTGACATTCTCATGTTTGTAGTAATTTGTTAAAAAAAGAAAAAAATGCCAACAGTTTAACATACTTTTTTGTAATGTCTAGAAGAGTTGTGTACATTAAAAATAAAGCAATTCCTTTCAACAACAACTTATAAACTACAATTGTTAATGAAATAAAATATTTCTATGTATAAATTAATGAGTTAAGAAATGTGAATAACAATACTAAAACCTGTAGTTATTTGAGTGTATGCAACTGCACACTCATTTTCTGTTTTTTATATTTCCTCACCCAGTTTAAAAAAGCAGCATTTTTGAGCAGTTCTGCTAGACTTATTTCAATATTAACATAATTATGATTAATGTGGAAGCAGTCAAAAGGAACAAGAGGTGAGGTATTTTGCGAGTGGAAACCAAATGAAAGAAGCTATGTTTTATACTGTATCAACTTTAATTTTATGCCTCATTTTGGTAAATCTAGTAGTATTTCTTCTTAATCATTATTCATAAATATATACTCAAATTTTGAGCATTATATGTGTTTTTATGAAGTTGTTTAATCTTAAACTGCCTCCTACCCCACTACCTAGCATAGTTGAGGTAACATATAATTGTGAAAGAAAATTTTATACTCTTTTCTTTCTTATTTTACCCATTTCTAAATCCTAAATGCCAAAGGTGAAGATACTTGGGAGATTATCAAATTTTTCTCTTTTTCCCATTTCTAAATCCTGTCTGTCAAAACAGAGATAGTGTGGGGATTATCAAAGTTTTCATCTATTGGTATGTTTGTGCTAATACATGACTCATTAGAAAGGCTCTTTGCAAGCATATTAATATTTTGAAAGTACAACACTTCTGTAGTTTGGAAGGTTTTAGTAACAATTATATCCTTTCAGTAGTCTCTTACCAGTGGAGAAAAGAGAACTAACGTGGAAACCCACAAGGAAAGTGGGGTTGCTTGGAGGGGTCTCTTAACAGTATTTTCAGTCCATCCACTTCCTTACTTCAACATGAGAAATGGAAGCATGCTGTCTTCATTTATTGGCTGTCTGTATATCTCTGTATTATTTTCAAGTTGAGATTTTTTCAATTTATTAGTGTTTCCGTACTATTTGCAATTCTATGGCCTTTACATATAGGATATATTACACAGTAGAAATCCTGACTTATACTTTAAAGTGTCTTGTGTATTACAACACATTTTGAGAAGCTAAACAATTCTGTTGGATTGTTTCCAGGCCTTTATTTTGGTCTTTTTCTTTTTGAATTCAAGTGTTTTGTATGCTTAAAAAAAGGGCATGTATAATAACAAGATTGGTTATTTCTGAGCTGGAAATTGGAAACTTTGCAACTCAGGAAATTGCTCTGACAATGTTTTAACTGCTCTCAATTTAAGAAAATGACAATGTATAAAAAAGACACAAAAATAATGTGTGCTGTTTTTTCCAAGTGCTTTTTCTAAGTGCTTTTCCATTGTGCAAAGAGGTGAAGTTTGATAATTTTTCTGTTTAGTGATTAAAATATTGCTTATTTACATGATAAAACAGATTTAAATGTTTGTGTGGCTAAAAAAAAGTGTCATTTAAAAGGTAAAGTTTATGTAGAATGTATGTTAATGGTGCTTATTTTTAAAATGTGATTCAAGTTTACAGTGTTACTTAATGCCTCTTTACAGAATTTGATAGAGAAACAAGGCTAAAATACATCTACATCCTGAAGAGCCTTTTATAACTTCACGTTGTATGTTGACAGATTTTATTATTTTCCTTAAAGTTGAGTAGTTGACTTTCATGGTCCAAATGATGAACATGTTATTAACAGATGATTGAATTAACCATGAGACTTCTCATTAAAATACAATATTGCAGCTGTCAGTTGGAGAATATATTATAAAATTTTCAGACAGTATATCAGAAGCGAAATGTTTTTATTTGTACTGTAAAGAAAGTGTAATTTTGCTGTTAACTCTGTACTTTTTTATTGAAAATGTTTTATAACTTTGCTTTTTAAATTTATTATGAAACTATTTGCAAATTACATACTTAATTTAATAAAATACTTTAGCCACAGTCCAGTGTGAGGAAATCCTTCATTTGATATGGTAGAGTTAGTGGTTTAAATATTAAAACATATTTTTATGTGTAATTTGGTAATTTCAAGGGAAAAGGATCATAAAAATTTCATTTCTGTATCACAACTTTTCTAGTTGAAATTGTTTTGCTATAGCAAATAACTATAGCTAATGTCAAAATTAAGGATTATGTCTGTAAGGGACTCAAGTAGTTTTAATTATTATTAAAGACTTTTGACCTTTATTCAACTCCAAAGCAGACTAATTCATTCATTTAGTAAGGACTTAAAGATATTTATATGAGGAATATTTATTGAGCACTTGCTATTGAGGATACAGTGTGAGACAGGCAGAGCTTCTATTCACAGGTATAAAAAATTATTCTCATCAACTATTTTGTGTATAGTGATTTATACTATGGAACACTTTCATATACATTGTATTTTAAGTCTCAAGAGAATCTTATTACGTAAGTGATGCTACCCAGTTTAACAAATAAAGTCACAAAGGCTTAGAGAATATGACTGATTTGCCAGTTAGTGGTAGAGGTAAGATTTGAACCTAGATTTACTGACTTATAGTACAGAGCAACTTCATCTGTCATAAGAATGAGAATAATTACTTAAAAATAGAAAATCTGCCATTTATAAATCTGCCTTCCTCCTTTATCCAAAGCAAGCTGATATTATGGATTTTCCCAATGGCAAAGATAAAAGTTTATTTCTCTCTTAATATAAAATTCCAGCGATAAAGAGTCCAGGACTGATGGGTGTGCTCTTTTCCATGAAGTTTTTGGAGATTTAGGATCCTTTTAGCTCACTACTCTACCAGACCCAAAGTGTGGCCCTCATTTTCCTAGACCAAGGGTGGGTGGCTAGATCTAATTATCATGTTCTTCATTTTATTGGAGGAAGAACAAAGAAGAAGGGAACAATGGGCAAGCGCCAGTGATCTTTTATAGAAGATTTTTGGAAGCTGCCATAGGACACTTCCACTTACATCTTATTGGCTAGAACTTAATCACATGGTCATATCTAGCTGCAAGAGAGGCTGGGAAATTGTCTTCATTTCAGACTGCCATATGTTCAGCTAAAATTTGGGCATTCTCTTGGAGGGAAGAGAATAGATTTTAGGAAATGAATAGCAATCTGTCACATTGTTTTTGATCATTGAATGCCAATAATGTGAAAATTAATTTTTGATACATTCCTTCTACAGATCTTTGTTGATGATAACTATGTGCTAGGAATAATAAAAAGGAAACCACAGTTGTATGTGTTTTAACTTAAATATTTAAATGATACTAGTAATCAACATGACTGGTGGGATGGGCTTTCCGTTGGTGACCTAACTGCTAATGGGATTGCTTTTGATCTGATAACTCAGCTGTGGCAACTAGATTAGGTATGTAAGTTATTTCTAGTGATACTGCTTAGTTAATATATTTGCATATTGACTTTTGTGTTTTCTTAAACATTTATTAATCATATCCATGTGTAAAGTTCAATGCTTGTTGCAAGTGATTTAAAGCTAAGTAAACTTTAGGGAGTTGTAAATATGTATGTGTCTTAAGAACTAGAAACTGCATATAAAGAAAGAACTGTGGAAGCATTGGAGGGAATAATTCTTTTTGGAGGTGGTAAATTTGAACTTTGCTTTCATGACTGAAATCTTTAAATGACTGTGTAGAAAAAAGATTAAACACTTCGAATTCATGGATTTGTACATATATAACTGTACAATTGTACCTTTCATAGGTTCTGGAACACTCATGGTAATCTGGATTTATTTAAATTTAATTTGTTAGAGGTTTATTTAATTTTAATAGCTAATTAAATATTAGCATTTTAATATTAAAGAAGCTTCAAAATTTAAATGAGTTCCTTAACATAAGGAATGACTATATTTTTGGGTAGAGAAATAACAGAAAATGTGATCAATCAGCAGTTCTGTTTCTGGTCAGATACAGGAGAAGCTGCAAGATATGAAGGCAGGATATGGAAACAAGATGATGGAGTTATCCCTTTTTTTTTCAGCTTTATTGAGATATAATTGATGTGTAACATTGTGTAAGCTTAAGGTGATATGTGTATATATTGTGAAATGTTTAGCACAAAAATGTTGGTTAATGTATCCTTCACCTCACATAATTACCATTTTGTTGTTATGGTGAGAACATTAGAGCTCTGCTCTCATAACAACTTTCCAATATACAATACAGTATTGTTAACTATAGTCACCATGTTGTACCTTAGATCCCCAGAACTTACTCATCTTGTAACTGAAAGTTTGTACCATTTGACCAACATCTTCCCATTTCCCTCACCCTTCAGCCCCTGGCAACCACCATTCTATTCTCTGTTTCTATGAGTTCAGTGTTTTTAGATTCCACATATAAGTGAGATTGAGATCATGCAGTATTTGTCTTTCTCTGTCTGACTTATTTCACTTAGCTTATACCTTCAGGTTTCATCCATGTGGTTACAAATGGCAGGGCTTCCTTTTTTAAGGCAGAATAATATTCCACCACGTTTTCTTTATCCATTCATCTGTTATGGACACTTTGTTTTCATGCTTGGCTATTGTGAATAATGCAGCAATGAACATGGGAATACCGATATCTCTTTGAAATACTGATTTTATTTCCTTTGAATGTATACCCAGAAGTGGGATTGCTGGGCCATATGGTAGTTCTATTTTTAATTTTTTGAGGAATCTCCTTACTGTTTTCCATAGTAGCTGTACCAATTTACATTCCTGCCAACAGTATACCATGGTTTCCTTTTCTGTACATCTTTGCCAGCATTTATTTCTTATTTTTTGATAATAGCCATTCTAACAGGTGTAAAGTGATATCTCATGTGGTTTTGATTTGCGTCTCCTTGATGATTAGAGATATTGAGCACCTTTTCATGTACTTGTTGGCCATTTGTATGTCTTTGGAGAAATGTCTATTCAAGTCCTCTGCCCATTTTTTAATTGGGTTTTTTTTTTTTGGTTATTGAGTTATGTGAATTTCTTGTGTATTCTGGATATTAACCCCTTGTCAGATATGATTTGAAAATATTTTCTCCCATTCTGTAGGTTGCCATTTCATTTTGTTGATGGCTTCCTTTGCTGTTCAGAAGCTTTTAGTTTGATGTAGTCCCACTTGTTGATTTTTGCTCTTTTTGCTTGTGCTTTTGGTGTCGTATCTAAAAAATCATTGCCAAGAGTGATATTGAGGAGCTTCCCTTGTGTTTTCCTTTAGAAGTTTTATGGTTTCAGGTCTTACATTTAAGTCCTTAGTCCATTTTGAGTTAATTTTTGTGAGTGGTGTAGGATAGGGGTTCAGTTTCATTCTTTTGCGTGTGAATGTTCAATTTTCCCAACACCATTTATAGAAGAGACTATTCTTTCCCTGTTGAGTATTCTTCACTCCCTTGTCAAATATTAGTGAGTTTATTTCTGGGCTATAGATTCTGTTCCACTGGTCTCTGTTTTTATGCCAATACCATATTGTTTTGATTACTATAGCTTTGTAATATAGTTTGAAATCAGGAAGTATGATGTCCCTAGCTTTGTTCTTTGTCAAGATTGCTTTGGCTATTTGGTATCTTTTGTGGTTCCATATGAATTTTAGGATTGTTTTTTCTATTTCTGTGAAAAATGCCATTGGAATTTTGATAGGTATTGCTTGAAATCTGTAGATGGCTTTGGGTAGTGTGGGCATTTTGACAATATTAACTCTTCCAATCTTTGAACATGGGATATCTTTCCATTTATTTATGTCTTCAATTTCTTTCATCCATGTCCTATAGGTTTTCAGTGTACATATTTTTCATTTCCTTGGTTAAATTTATTCCTAAGTATTTTATTGTTTTTGATGCTATTGTAAATGGGACTGTTTTTCTTAATTTCTTTTTCTGATAGTTCATCACTAGCATATAGAAATGCAACTGACTTTTGTATATTGATTTTGTATCCTGCAACTTGACTGAATTTATTTATTCCAATAGTTTTTTTAGTGGAATCTTTAGGATTTTCTATATATAAGATCCTATCGTCTGTAAACAGAGACAATTTAACTTCTTCCTTTCCAATTTGGATTTCTTTTACTTCTTTTTCTTGCCTAATTGCTCTGGCTAGGACTTCCAGTACTATGTTGAATAGGAGGGTACCTGTGTCTTTTTCTTGATCTTAGAGGAAAAACTTTCAACCTTTCACTGTTGAGCATGTTGTTAGCTGTGGGTTTGTCATATACGACCTTTATTATGTTGAGGTATATTCCTTCTGTACCCATTTTGTTGAGAGTTTTTATCATGAAACATGCTGAATTTTTTCTAGTGCTTTTCTGCATCTGTTGAGATGATCATATGATTTTTGTCTTTCATTCTATTTATTTATTTTATCACATTTATTGATTTGTGTGTGTTGAACCATCCTTGCATCCCAGAGATAAATCTCACTTGATCATGGCATATCTTTTTAATGTACTGTTGAATTTGATTTGCTTGTATTTGTTGAGAATTCTTCATCTATATTCATCAGGGATATTGGCCCGTAGTTTTCTTTTCTTGTAGTATCCTTACCTGGTTTTGGTATCAGGGTAGTGCCGGCCTCATAAAATGAGTTGGGGAGTTCTCTCCTCTTCAGTTTTTGGGCAGAGTTTGAAAATAATTCACGTTGATTCTTTAAATGTTTGGTAGAATTCACCCACAAAGCCATCTGGCCCTGGGTTTTCTTTTTGGGAGGTTTTCAATTACTGATTCAATCTCCAAACTTGTTATTGGTCTGTTTAGATTTCTTCATGATTCAGACTTGGTAAGTTATGTGTTTCTAAGAATTTATCCATTGCTTCTAGTTTGTCCAATTTGTTGGCGTATAATTGTTCATAGTAGTCTTTTATGATCCTTTGTATTTCTGTGGTATCAATTGTAAAGTCTTTTCTTTCATTTATAGTTTTATTTATTTGAATCCTCTCTCTTTCTTTGTTGGTAAATCTAGCTGAAGATTTTTCATGTTATTTTTATTTTTGTGAGGAAGATTAGTCCTGAGCTAATATCTGTTGCCAATTCTTCTCTTTTTTGCTGAGAAAGATTGGCCCTGGGCTAACATCCATGCCCATCTTCCTCTACTTTCTATGGGACGCTGCCACAGCATGGCTTGACAAGTGGTGCGTCGGTCCGCACCCGGGATCTGAACCCACAAACCCTGGGCCGCTGAAGCGGAGTGCGTGAACTTAACTGCTATGCCACCAGGCTGGCCCCTTTCAAGATATTTTTTGATTTTATCTTTGACCTATTGGTTATTCAGGAGTGTGTTGTTTAATTTCCACATATTTGTGAATTTTCTCATTTTCCTCCTGTTGATTTCTAGTTTCATGACATTGTACTTGGAAAAGATACGTGGTATAATTTCAGTCTTTTTAAACTTTCTGTGACTTGTTTGTGATCTAACATATCTGTCCTGGAGGATGTTCCATATGCGCTTGAGAAGAATGTGTATTCTGCTGCTGTTGTACGTTCTGTATATATCTGTTAGATCCGTTTGGTCTAAAGTATAGTTCAAGTCCAATATTTCCTTAATTATTGCTGTTTGGATGATTTATCCATTGTTGAAAGTGGGGTATTGAAGTCCCTTACTATTATTGTATTGTCTATTGCTCTCTTCAGATCTGTTAGTATTTGCTTAATATATTTAGAAGCTCTGATGTTGGATGTATATGTATTTCAATTGTTATATTCTCTTGATGATCCCTGTATCATTATATGATGACCTTTGTCTCTTGTTAGAGTTGTTGACTTAAAGTCTATTTTTTCTGATATAAGTATAGCTACCCCTACATTCTTTTCATTTCCATTTTTGTGGAATATCTTTTTCCATCCCTTCATTTTAAGCTTATGTGTGTCCTTTATGCTGAAGTGAGTCTCATGTAGGCATCATATAGTTGGATCTTTTTAAATCTTTTCAGCCACTCTCTGCCTTTGATTAGAGAATTTAATACATTTACATTTAAAGTAATTATGGTTTATTATGGTTTACAGCTTGGTAAGGACTTACTACCATCTTGTTAATTGTTTTCTGGCTGTTTTGTAGGTACTTTATAACTTTCTTCTTCTCTTGCTGTCTTTTTGAGATGATGATTTTCCATAGTAATATACTTTGATTCCCTTCTCTTTATCTTGTTTATGTGTACTATAGGTTTTTTTTTTGTGGTTACCCTGAGGCTTACTTAAAACACCTTGTAGATATGTCTATTTTAAGCTCATAACTTAATTTTAATCGCATACAAAACTCTACTCTTTTACTCATTCCCCACATTTTATGTTTTTTCGATTAACAATTTACATCTTTTTATATTGTGTATCAACAAATTGTTGTTGCTATAGCTGTTTTTAATAATTTTGTCCTTTAACCTTTAAACTAGAGTTAAGTGCTTAACACACCACCATATTACAGTATTAGAGTATTCTGAATCTAACTATATACTTCCCTTTACCAGTGTGTTTTATATTTTCACGTTACTAATTAGTGCTTTTTGTTTCAGCTTGAAGAACTTGCAGCATTTCTTGTAAGGCAGGTCTAGTGGAGATTAACTCCCTCAGCTTTTGTTGTTTTTGGAAAGCCTTCATCTCACCTTCATTTCTGAAGGACTGCTTTGCTGGGTAAAATATTCTTAGATGGCAGTTTTGTTCTTTTAGCACTTTGAATATATCATCCCATGCTCTCCTGTCCAGCAAGATTTCTGCTGAGAAATTTACTGATAGCCTTATGGGGGTTGCCTTATATGAGAGAATTTTTTTTCTTGCTATTTTAAAAATTTTGTCTTTGATTTTGGGCAGTTTTATTATAATGTGGTTTGGAGGAGATCATTGTGGATTGACATTGTGGAGTGACCTATTAGCTTCATGAACTTGGATGTCCAAATCTTTCCCCAGGTTTGAGAAGTTCTCAACATTTATTTATTTATTCATTCATTCATTCAGGTGAGGAAGATTGGCTCTGAGCCAACATCAGTTGCCAGTCCTCCTCTTTCTGCTTGAGGAAGATTGTCCCCAAGCTAACATCAGAGATCTGTAGGTTTTCTCTTAATGGTGTCCCATAAGTCCCATAGGCTTTCCTCATTTCTTTTCATTCTTTTTGCTTTTTTGCTTCTCTGACTGGATAATTTCAAATGATCTGTCTTTGAGCTCACTGATTCTTTCTTCTGCTTGGTCCAGTCTGATGTTGAAGCTCTGTATTGAATTCTTCAGTTCAGTCATTGTATTCTTCAGCTCCAAAATTTGTTTGGTTCTTTTTTATGTTTTCTATCTCTTTGTAGAACTTATCATTTTGTTCTTATATTGTTTCTCTGATTTTGTTCAGTTGTTTATGTGTTCTTTTGTAGCTTTCTGAGCATCTTTAGAACAATTATTTTGAATTTTTTGTTGGGCAATTCATATATCTCCATTTATTTGGGTCAGTTACTGGAAATTTACTGTGTTCCTTTGGTAGTGTCATGTTTCTCTGATTGTTTTTGATCCCTGTAGTCTGGCATAGGTGTTTGTACATTTGAAGAAGCAGTTACCTCTTCCAGACTTATGGACTGACTTTGGTAATGAAAGACCTTCATCTGTGGGTGGGGGCACACTGGAGCATGCTATATCACTTATTTACAAGAGAGCACAAAACAGTATACTGAATGTGCTTTCCTTCTCTGGGTTTAAAGCCATCAGAAGAAAATATTCTTTTAAACAGGAAGCTATGAAAACATGTATAAATAACCTTTATTTGATTTCGACATTGTCTTTTCAGTATGTAAATTGTGTTTTATTATACCTGTGGTATAATAAATGAGATTCTATTAAAAATGAGGTTCCAGAATGTTGTCCTATGAAATTTTGAGAACTCTGGGGTGCCCTCTAAAGAAAACAAAAGCCATTAATAGCATCACTATAAGCACTGGATTTGGGGCAAGTCATACCTGCAGCATGCTGAACAGCAGAGGGAGATGGGAAATTTATTTGGGAAGGATCAATCTATACTGTTCAAAATTTAGGAAAGAAACTAAGTGCCATAGACTAGCTTAATGAGTGCTCATGAAAGGAAGTACATCAGTCAAAGCACGTTTCTGGTGTTGTTACATCAAGCTGCCCTATTTAACATAGGATATATGTATCTCGTGTGTGTATATATTTCTTAATTAGATAGTTGTAGTGACCCTCCCGCTGGAAGCATGGGAAAGACTAAAAATTCTGGATGAAAATATTAAAAACGTTCTAAAAGCATTACATAGTTCATAAGATAGTAAGGGCTTAGGCCAAAAATGTAAGTGAAAGGACTTAGAGGCACTTTTGCAAAAGGTGCCTCTGGTCCTGAGTCGCCTTGGCTTTGTTTTTGAAAGTCTTGTGGGGGAGCAGTGACTGAAGACAAAGGCCAGCAGACCTGGAGACTAGTAAGAGATACTCCATAAAGATGAAGGGCTTTATCTTCAGTGGGGATGAATCAGAAGTACTTTTGCCTCCTTCCTACTCCCAGAAGACTGCAAGGAATGTTGCTTTGGCACTGAGCAGAGCAAGAGACGAAAAAAAAAAAAAAGTAAAAAGTTATAACCACTACTGGCCCTCACAGATTAGCAGCCCAAAATCACATTACCTAGGTAGTCCAAAAAACTTCAAGCTGTGAATTGAGTTTAAAGAAGTCCCAGCCTGATAATGCCACCATTAGCTGCCTGGCAGAGGCAAATACAAATCTCAGGGATGAAACACCCTCATCTTGGAGGATTAAAAAAAAAAACTCCCAAAAATTATTTTCCAAGGAAAACAAGCAGTTTACAATAAAAAATAACCAAGCATACAAGGATCTAATTCACCAAGAATGGTAACTACCAGAGACAAAAAAGCAGAAACACCTGCAAAAACTGTATTGAGTTATCAAACATAGATTAAAACATAACCATATAAAGATATATCCTATCTTCCTAATGACTGTGGATGCAAAAATCTGAGCAAAATATTAGAAAAACAAATCCAGTGGTATATAAAAAGGGTAACGGGGCTGGCCTGATGGTGTAGTGGTTAAGTTTGCTTGCTCTGCTTTGGTGGCCTGGGGTTTGCAGGTTCAGATCCTGCGTGGGGACCTACACACCGCTCGTCAAGCCATGCTATGGTGGTGTCCCACATACAAAATAGAGGAAGATTGGCACAGATGTTTGCACAGATGTTAGCTCAGCAACAGTCTTCCTCAAGCAAAAAGAGGAAGGTTGGCAACAGATGTTAGCTCAGGGCCAATCTTCCTCACCAAAAAAAAAAAAAAAAAGATAATATATCACAACCAAGTGGGTTTATTCCAGGAATACAAAGATATAATTTGCCACATTAACTGAAGGGGGAAAAAATCATATGATTAACTTCATAGATACAGAAACAGTGTTTGATAAAATGCAACACCTAAAATGATAAAATATCTCAGATACCTAGGAATGGAAAGGAATTTCTTTAGTCTGATAAAAAGTATTTTATTTATTTTTTAATTTTGATTTTATTGAGGTCATAATAGTTTATAACATTGTGAAGTTTCAGTTGTACATTATTGTTTGTCAGTCACCATATATATATATGCCCCTTTACCCCTATGCCCACCCCCATACGCCCTTCCCCTCTGGTAACCACTAATCTGTTCTAAAGAGTATTTTTTTAAAAAGCACAAATATCATACTTAAAAATACATTTATTGAAATCTTGCCTCCTGAGGTCGGAAAACTGGATATATAGGAAGAAAAATCAAACCGGGTGCTTACCTAACAATATACGTAGGTGGACTCCAGAAGGATTAAAGACATAATTGTGACAGGTGAAGCTATAAAATTAATAGTACATGTATGTCGTCAGCTTTAGAAATCACAATTTATTATTTCTGAAATAGAGATGAACCTTATAGATTATTTGTTACAATTGCCATTGGCTATATTTTTCACAAACACCTGAAATCAGTATGCATCTTTATACGTGGTATCTGAGATTTCATTAAATATTACAAATAATTTTGGAAAACATCTTTTTGACATAGGAATGAGGAGCAACTTAAAACCCCAGAAACAAAAGCATAAGGCAAAAATGTGATGACTTGGATAGAGTTTTCTGCCCAATGAAGAACATCATGAGTGACAATAGGAGAAAATATTTGCAATGCCTGAATGACAGGGGACTAATTTCTAAATATAAGAGGAACTCCTGTAAAATTAAATCCCAATAGGAAAATGGTCAAAGAATATGATGAGGCAGTTTACAGAAGGGAAGGCTCTAAAAGGCAACAAGCCAATAAAGAGATGCTCAAATTTATTCCTACTGAGAGAAATGCGATTAAAATAAAAATGAGATATTCTCTCACACTTAGTCTGGCAAGATGGAAACCTGGTTAATGCCAAATGTTACTCTAATGCACCAGTGATGGGAGTGCAGACTTGTGAGAGAGCAACTTGTGAGAGACCTGGAGAGCAATCTGGTAGTACTTAGTTAAGTTAAATACAATTAGCCCTCCAAATCAGGGGTTCTGCATCCCTGGATTCAGCCAACCTCGGATGAAAGGCCTAGGATGGTTGCATCTGTATTGAACATGACTGAGCAGACTTTTCTAGTTATTATTCCCTAAATAATACAGTACAACAACTATTTACATAGCATTTACATTGTATTAGGTATTATAAGTAATCTAGAGATGATTTAAAGTGTGTAGGAGAATATGGGTAGGTTATGTGCAAATACTATGCTGTTTTAGATGAGACTTGAGCATCCATGGATTTTGGTATCCTTGAGGGTCCTGGAACCAATCCCCCCCGCCATACCGAGGGACAGCTGTATTTACATATCCTATGATCGAGCAATAGTATTTCTGAGTATATGCCAAAGAAATTTTTACATAGGTCCACAGGGATGCAGGAAATTGGAGGTAACTTAGGTCTTCATCACTGGGCTAATGTAAAGGTGGTTGATACACATAGTACTATTGAGTACTATGCAGGAGTTAGAAGCAATGGGCATGATGTATACACAGCAACACGGATAAGTCTTAAAAGCAGTGATGTGTGAAAAAAACAATGAGATCTATAGCACAATACTATCTGTAAATTAAAAATATATGCAGACAAAACAACAATGCATGTTTTACAACAATACATACAAACTGACACCCATGGAAAATATTATAAAGCTTGCCTGGGGGCAGGGAAAGGATATGGAAATGAGGAATGCAGCAAAAAAGGATTAAATCAATAAAATGAGAGAGGCCTTGCACAGACCTAAGGCCATTGCACAGTGTGCCATGAACTAGGGAGAATGATTAACTCAACCCCTTGCTATGAAATCCACTACATAAATAACTTTGTGGGCCAGGGGTGGGGGGAGGTCTAAGTCTGCTTAGTTCTAGGAACTGATGCTTAGACATGCTTTAGTTTGTTTTGGGGTAACTTTGCCCAGCTTATGGAGAGCCAATCAACCAGCATCTGCTAATGCTAAAACTGCACAGTAGAGCCAATGGTTACAGTAGTTGGGATCTCTTTCTGAAAAAATACCTAGAATTGTTCTTGTTCCCTGAACTGAACCCTGACTAATACGACAAGGTCACTAAAATTTCTTACCCAGGTTAGTAAAGTGAAATAAAATATAGAAGAGGTTATCCAGGATCTTAAGATATTTAAATCTTTTTCTTTTTTTTTTGTGAGGAAGATCAGCCCTGAGCTAACATCCATGCCAATCCTCTATTTGCTGAGGAAGACTGGCCCTGAGCTAACATCTGTTGCCAATCTTCCTCCTTTTTTTCCCCCTTTTTCTCCCCAAAGCCCCAGTAGATAGTTGTATGTCATAGTTGCACATCCTTCTAGTTGCTGTATGTGGGACGCCGCCTCAGCATGGCCCAACAAGCGGCGCATGGGTGTGCACCTGGGATCTGAACCCGGGCTGCCACTAGCAGAGCGCACACACTTAACTGTGAAGCCACGGGGCCGGCCCCAAGATATTTAAATCTTATTGGAAACTTCATACTTCCAGAAAACAAAACAGTCAAGTATATCTCTTGGGAGACCTGTGTTTGGCCATGACAGTCAGCAATGAACACAGATTTGTGGATATAGTTACACGTATTATAATTTTGACCAGTAAAGTTATGGAAGCCATTATCCAAATGGCCTTTGAGAGGTTTCCTATTCTCAACTTTATATAAGCTAAAATCAATAGTCTAAGAACACTAAGAAGCTCAGACTTCTAATTTATCAAGGAGAAAACCAAGGTACATTATACCTTGGTTTGGCCTGTCATAGTAAGCTAATGAACTGGCTTCTCTTTAGGTGGGTCCTGGAATACTACCTCTTCAGGGTACAGTTGATTAAAAAGCTCCAATTGTTTAATACTGTTAGGGAAGATTTCCTGCCGTTGACGTCCAAAACTGTTAGGGAAGTTTTCCTGCTGTTGATGTCCAAATGATGGGCCATTTTGTTTATCCCCATTAACTTAATAGTTGTGGACCCATCTGATTGAATGCAGAATATTAGGCTTTTGTTTTTGTTGTTTTGTTTTTTGATAGCTTCTACTATCCCAGAAAGGTATCTAATATAAAGAATTAGGTGCTCAAAAATCAGTGGAGATCAGCTTATATTGCCCAAAACAAAATCAAATTGAATCTAAATCTGATCAAGCCTTCAGATCCAACAACCAATTCATAGGAATTAGAGGACAGGGGAATATGGGGTGCAATCGCCAAAATACAGACTGTGGGAAACTAACAACAAAGTTTCTTCAGATAAATTATGAAGGAAAAAAAACAGAGATGGAAGGGGAACCTATGCATTCAGACTTAAGAAGTATATCAACCAATTGCAATTTGTGGACCTGATTTGGGTGCTGGTTCAGCAAAAACAAAAAAGAAAAGAAAATTTTTATGACTACAACTTTTTTTTTTTTAGGGATGATGATATTGTGGTTGTATTAGGAAAACCTAGTATTTCCCCCTCCTGTGTTTCTCTCCTGTAAAGGGAAAAACCCATTTCTTCTTCCTATGTGTGTCTTTCTTGTGTGTCTCCTTTACGACTTACACAGAACACTACACTTCTGGTCACCAAATGTGTGGAGGTTTCCCCCCACACAAAGCAATTCTCTACGACACCAGCTGGGTGTCCTACAGTTCAACTCAATTCTGACATTATCTACTTAGAGATAGCATCATATTCCACAGCTTAAGGGCTCAGTCCACAGGATTGCCCCCCACCGCCTTCAGATGCCAATCATAAGTGGTAGGTCCCCAGGTTAAACACAACTTCTGTCCAACTTGGCTACAAATTTGAGGTTCCACAACCCTGTCCTCAGATTCAATTAATTTGCTCACAGAACTCAGGGAAACACTTACTTACGTTTACCAGTTTATTAAAGGATATGATAAACGATGCAAATAAACACCCAGATGAAGAGATACATAGAGTGAGGTCTAGGAGGGTCCTGAGCGTAGGAGCTTCTGTCCCTGTGGAGTTGGAGTGTGTCACCCTCCCAGTGTGGGTGTGTTCACCCACCGGGAAGCTCTCTGAACCCCATACTATTGGGATTTTACGGAGATTTCCTCATGTGGGCATGATCAATTATTAACTCTGTTTCTAGTGCCTCTCCTTTCTCTTGAGGATGAGGGGTGGGGCTGAAATTTCCAATCTTTTATTTATTTATTTATTTATTTATTTATTTATTTATTTATTTATTTGTGAGAAAGATCAGCCCTGAGCTAACATCCATGCCAATCCTCCTCTTTTTGCTGAGAAAGACTGGCCCTGAGATAACATTCGTGCTGATCTTCCTCCACTTGATGTGGGAGGCCGCCACAGCATGGCCTGACAAGCGGTGCGTCGGTGCTCGTCCGGGATCTGAACCCGGGCCACCAGCAGCAGAGCTCACGTACTTAACCGCTACACCATGGGGCCGGCCCCATGAAAATTCCAACGTTTTTTTTTCACTTATTAAACTTTATTGCAATAACAAAGTATTTTTTTAATTGATGTTTTAATAGTTTGTAACATTGTGAAAGAAAACTCCAATCTTTTAATCATGGCTTGGTCTTTCTGGTGATCAGTCCCCATCCAGGAGCCCCCCAAGGGTCACCTCAGTAGAATAAAAGATGCTCCTAGTGCTCTTACCACTTAGGAATTTACAGTGGTTTTAGGGGCCCTGTGTCAGGGGTCAAAGACAAATTTTAGAACAAGAGATGCTCCTAGTGTTCTTATCACTGGGGAAATTACAAGAGTTTCAGGAGCCAGTGCCAGGAACCAGGGGCAGAGACCAGTACGTATTTTCTATTATCTCACAGTGGTTATATTTTTAGAAGAGTCTTTACTTTTTGAAAAAGAGATACATGCTGAAATATTTACATAAAATGATATGATATCTGGGATTTACTTGAAAATACGATGAAGTTGGTCAGGCTACTTATGAAATACGATTGGCCTAAGTTGGTAAATGTTGAAGCTGGGGGTTCATTATTCTCTAATGTCTACTTCTGAATATATTTAAAACTCTCTAATGAACAGTATTTTTAAAAAGTTGGTAGAAGGCCTGGAGAAGTAGATTCTAGACTTGTCTCTGGGAATGACTTCCAGAACGCTGCAGAATAAACCTGCCACCTCTGCCATAATTAAAAGGTGAGGAATAAGAAGGCCACCATGGCACGATTGCCACAACTCACTCTCTACATACCCAGAGCTGGTGACTAGGCACCTGAAAAGTGTTGCAGAAAACCCTGACATCTCCATAACTTGACTTTTTAGCAAAATGAGCCATAGCAATAGATAGATGGCCTCCAACTTGCTTCTGCCTCTTGAATCTCATAAGAGTGTATCTAATTAGTGGAAGCTATTTTATATCCAGATTTTTATCTGCCAGAGGGGTCTAGGAAATGTAATTTTAAATTTTCTAGCCTCTACCATACTAAAAGGTTCATTAGAAGAAAGTGGAACTGGAGGATGAGTTATCAAATGTCCATATTTACGACACTGATGGTACTTGTCAAACTAGGCACTAGAAATGAAATGGGCTGACGTTTATCACAAAAGCCTTGCACGTCAACTGACGTATGTAGAGGTATGCCAGGGGGCACCACAGGTCCAGGGTCAACTTAGCATATGTTTCAGGAGCATTAATTTTACTCAGTGGCAAGTAATGCACATTATTATTTAACATACCTTATTTGCATATTAAAACAAAAATGGATAAATTGTGGAGAATAACAGAAAACTTTGCCTTAATTTTGAAGATAAAATAATAGGGTTCAAAGAGATTAATCTTTAGGCTATTTACCTGGACTTACTCTGGTAGTGGTTCTCAAACTTTAGTGTACACAAGAATCACCCACAAAATGCTCAGTTAAAATACAGATTTCTGCCTTCCTTCAGACTTATCTCAGAAGGTTCGGCCCTTAATTTTAAATATATACCCCAGGTGATTCTCATGCAGATGGGCCACGTCTTCAAAAATGCTACCCTATTGGGATAGCCCACCACAAGGACTTTATCCTTTTTTTTTTTGCTGAGGAAGATTCACCCTGAGCTAACATCTGTTGCCAGTCTTCCTGTGTTTTGTATGTGGATTGCTGCCACAGCATGGCCACTAATGAGTGGTGTAGGTCTGTGCCCGGAAACCAAACCTGGACCACCAAAGTGGAGTGTGCCAAACTTTACTAGGTCACTGGGACTGGTCCCGACTTTCTCCTTTTCTTAGCTATTCAAGGTAGCATTCCTTGGCTTCTACTCCAATCCTGGTTTGCAGGTCCTTGACCATAATCAACTCTGCTGTGGGAGGCAGAAAGAAATATGTGCTCTCTTAAGTTTGCATGCAGTAACTTATTTAATCCTCATAACAATCCAGTGGGGGAAATTGAGGCCTGAAGAGGTTAAGCAACTTGCCTAAGATTACACAGTTAAGAGGTTATGGAACCAGGATTCTAATCAAGGCAATCAGGCTCCAGATTCTGTGATTTAACCATGAGGCTTATTACCTCAGCAATGGTCCAAGAAGCTGAGACGTGCAATTTGTCAGGGAGAAAACCAAGAAACCTTTTACCTGGACTGTCATAGTAAGCTGATGAACCTTACTGCCCTCACTGGCAGTCTCCTCAAAGCCCAGTGGGCTTCACTAACAGTCTCTTCAAGGCCCTTTAAATCTTCACTAATTCTCTCCTTAAAGTTCTTCCAGCTTCTGTCCATTGCCAAGTTCCAAAGCTACTCCCACAGTTTTAGGTTATTGTTATAGCAGAACCCCTTTTGGTACCAAAATATGTGTTAGTTATCTATTACTGTGTAAAAAATTACTCCAAAACTTAGTGGCTTAAAACAATGAGAAATGCTTATTATCCTCAGAGTTTCCCAGGATTCTGGGAGTGGCCTAGCTGGGGGTTCTGGGTTGGAGTCTTTCATGAGGTTGTTGCCAAGATGTCACCTGGGGCATCAGTCATTTGAAGGCTTGACTGGGGCTGGGGAATCCACTTTCAAGGTGGTGGCTCACTCACATGGCTTGTAAGTGTGTGCTGGTTGTTGATGGGAATCCTCAATTTCTCCTATGTAGGCATCTCCACAGGCTGCTTGAGTGTCCTAACAACACGACAGCTTTCCCCAGAGTGGGCAATCCATGAGAGCAAAACAGAAGCTGCAATGCCTTTTATGACCTAGTGTTGGAAGTCTCATACCATTATTTCTGCCAAATTCTGTTTGTTAGGAGCAAGTCGCTAAGTACAGTCTGCATTCAAGGGTAAGGGAATTAGCTCTACCTTTTGAAGGAAAGAATGTCAGAGAATTTCTGGACATCTTTGAAAACCATCATGTCTACCATGTGCCAGGCACCTCTATGTACTTTGCAAATGTATCCAATATAATCTTTATAACCACCCTGAGGGGTAGGTATTTTTGCCCACATGGCAGAGTTTGTTGGCCTGCCCAACAGGTAGTCTTCTTTCTTATTATCACAATTCTTTTTGTTCTGGTATCTGGTGGCAATGTACTCAGGAAAGATTGACCTCTCTCTAGCCCCAGAGGGTGAATTATGATTGAAAAGGCAATCATGACAATCCTATTTCCCTTTGCCAATGACTGGTTAAAGGGTGGATATATGACCAAGCCAAAGGAACTTGAGGAGAATTCTACTAGCAGGGTTCTAGGAAAGGTTTTTCTCACTAATATAGAGAGGCACGCAGAAGAAAGTGTGTCCTTCTTCAGCAAGACTTTATGTCTATGTGTGATGCCTGGAATTGCAATCACCAATGTTGTAACTACGAAGAGATAAACCTAAGTCCCAAGCCAAGGTGCTAAGGATGGTGGAGCATAAGGAGGAAAGAACCTTTGTTCTTGAGGACATCATTGAGCCACTGAGTTAACCCTGGAACAGATGTTTAGCTGCCTTATTATGGGAGACGATAAGCTACTTTTGGTTGGATTTTCTGTTACTTAACAGCTGAAAGCATCCTAATGGATATACCCCATTTTACAGATTAGGAAACAGATGTTCAGAGAGGTTATGTCACTTGCTCAAACTATCCCAGCTAATGAATAGCAGAACCAGGTTTCAGATTGAGATCTGTAGGAGAAACAGAGACATCAGTTGGGTTAAACAGGGTTAGTGATTGGCAAACAGGTATGGAAGAGGGTCAATGTGGGAAGGAAGGGAGAAGGAATTTATGGTGCTGTATGCATAAAGCTGAAATGGTTGACTCAGAGATACAGACTGGATAAGGAGCCAAGTGGACTCCAGGGGGGCTGATAGACTGGGTAAATAGAGATGAGTAGTGAAGGTCTGGTGGAGGTAAAGAACAGATTCAGAAAGTGTGAGGGAGAGGGAAAGTGGAAGGAGGCTGTAGGAAAGGAGAGAATTTCAGAGTTCAAGATATTAGGGATGTAGATATTTGTTCCCAACAGAGTTTGATTTGTGGCTGAGCATGGAGATGAGGTTTATTGGAGTGAAGAAGGTCACAGAACTGATATCAAATTTCTGGATCAGATATTTTATGTACATATAGCCCAGGAAGGTGATAGGTAATGGAGTGGAGAGGAAGATTGAAAATCAGTCTGCTGAAAATATGGTTGAATTAAAAAATGTTTTCTTTATTTGCATGGTCCCACATCCTTCACACTGATAGGATCTGACTCAACACAGCCCCACTGTGAGGAAAGATTTATAAGGATTATTCTGCTTTAATCTACTGTTTTGCACCTACCAGAGGGATGAGATGGATGGGGTCATTGGGAGGAGCTGAGAGGATTATGGGAAATGGACAATTTCTCAGGCCTTTCTGAAACAATTCTCTGCAGTGGAATTTCACTGTTATATTTGAAGTCACTTCCTTCCTGTTCATTTGTTCTTTTGAATATATGAAAACCAATGAAATATACATTAAAAATTACCCATTATTTTGGATTGTCTCAGTTTTCCTGTTTATATAAACAATTGAGAATTGATGGCACTCTCCTGAATCTCTTTGCTAAGATTCTGAAGTGGATGGAGCTGTATAGCAAGAAGCGCTCACTGTCTTAAGCTCTGGGCTAAGTTTTTCTTTTCATTGTTCTGTCTTTTCTTAGGTAAAATTAATTTCTTCCCTTCAAAATTGGTGTCTGGCATTTGGTTACTTAGGAATCTATTTTTAAAGTAACATTAATTTTTTATTATACTCATGAAATGAAATTATTAGCTAGAATTTCTGAATATAGTCTCTCCCTTGGCCCTTATGTTTCTTCGTTCCTGTCATTGGAGTCATGTTAACAATTTTAGGTCACGTGCCTGAGATTTCATTGTAAACTAACTCAAATCTTTTTAGGAAGTAGGCAGGATATAAATAGATCAGTCTATATGTTTAAGGGAAAAAGAAGCAGGGTGCAAAAGGGTACTTACAGTATGATCCCAGTTGTGTTTTTTAAAAAGGATGTGTGTAGGGGCCGGCCCAGTGGCATAGTGGTTAAGTTCGCAGGCTCTGCTTGGGCGGCCTGGGGTTTGCAGGTGCCGATCCTGGGTGCGCACCTATGCACTGCTTATCAGGCCATGCTGTGGCAGGTGTCCTGCATATAAAATAGAGGAATATGGGCACAGATGGTAGCTCAGGGCCAATCTTCCTCAGGAAAAAGAGGAGGTTTGGCAATCAGAAGTTAGCTCAGGGCTAATCTTGCTCACCAAAAAAAAAAAAAAAAAAAAAAAGGATTTACGTAGATAGATCCACTTACATACTATATCTCTCTCTCTCTATGCACACACACACACACACACACATACATACATGAATGCAAACCCACACATCAAGAGGACAGAATAGATCCTGCGCTCCTAATCACTCAGCCTCGGAGGGTATCATGTTCAGAAAACAGTGAAAGTAATTCTAATCTTTACTTGTATTCCTCGAAGACCTCAAGTGAAACACTTGTATTTTATGTAACACATTACGTCTGCATTCTCACGTAGTCTTTCTGCCTCCCACTCTCTCACACCCTGTAGACACCCCAGAACCTCTGTCGCCATATTTATTATTCCTCCTTTTTCTCCAAAACCCTCCCTGATGTCTCTGCCAGTGCTAGGCTTCATCTATCACCTCTCCCTCTTTCTTTCCATTTCTTTTTTTTTACTCCGTGCAGTGAATAGGCCTGGGCCTTTTGGATATAAATCTCCTACCTCAACTTCTTTGGTTCTTCTCTTATAAGCTGCCCCCCACCCCTCACCCTCCATGTGTCCTGTCTGCGTAATAAGGCGGTGGAAGGTAGGAATGTAGGCGGTGGGAAGGAGTCAGAGTGCAAATGTTAGAATTTCTTTATTAGTAGGTAGGAGGATGGAAAGAAGCTACGAATACTCCCACAGTAATAATTTTTGTCCTTGTTACACATGAAGAATTTCTGAAAGGTTCTATGAGAAACTGTGAAGAGCAGTTTACCCTAGGGGTGGGCCTGGGGAGTCAGCGGTAGGAGAGGGAGATGTTACTTTCATTGTCTGAACAGATTTTTTAAAAACTGTGTGTGTATTGCTTTTAGAATATTATTTTTTTAAAATAGACATAATTAAATTAGAGATACATATTTTAAAATATAGTGAAAATGTCATACTTCGTGTGAATTATCTAGTGTGCAAATTATATATGTATTATTATATTTCACTTTAGGCGGCTTTCTAGTATCAAATGTTATAATCAGATAATTTAGCTGATATCTGTGATGATCCAATATTATCAGGAAAAGCATTAATATACCTTTTCAACCTCTTAAACAACTGTTTAAACAGTTAATGGCAACTCTGATATATGTGTATATTTATGATTATATGAACAGGGAGAAGGCTAGCTATGTAAAGATAAACAGCGGGTAGTTAACTTTGGTTGAGGGGCTAGGTGGAGGGCAGAGGTAAACAAGAAGATCAAAGTATACACATACCTACCTACCTACATACAAATACACGAAAGTGCTAGTAGTAGAGACAAAAATATGGAGAGTGGGTGTGGCAATGTTGCATGTGTGTGTGGGTTCTGAAGGACAAAATTTAGAACAATGGAAAAGGCTGTGATATGGACCAGATGTAGTGAGCTTCACAAGCAGTGTTATTTCTATGGAGCTCTTATAATTAATTAAGACTGGAGAATTTCCAATTTCATTGCCTATGTTAACAGAAATAGACTGAAGTCAAAATGATGACCCTATTATCATCAGGGAAGATAGTTTTGTTTTTCTCGAAACAGGCATTTCTCCCCAAATTTTATCTTTGCTCTGCTATTATTCTAAAAAAGAATATCATGTTAGCAATCTTTCTTTTTAGTGGTGTAATCTCTGACTTATGGGGCCAATGTCTGAATTGGTTACATCCACTTTATGGTTTTAAAATTTTAAGTCTAACTAGTTATAAATGATAGTGGAAGGATTACTTTCTGAAGTCTAAATGTTACCTTCTTTTTGGTGTATCAGTATTGCTTTTTGTTTTTGGAAATACTTTGTTATGTATGATGAAGTGATATATCTGTACTTTTTAGCTCTTATATGGGTACCAGTTATCCACACCTTTCTTTCCTCTCCTTGCTTGCTTTGAGTTTTCTTCCAGTCACTAGTACTCTGAAGAGGTTGGGGAGAGGAAGAGAGAAGAGTCTGAACGCAAACCCAAGTACTATTGCTTTGTCTGGAGTTCTTGGATAAGGCTTGCTTGCACGAGGCTTGAAATCAACTTTTTAGTGGACATCAGCCAAGGAATTCACTAATATCTCAAAACACCCAGGGTCAAAGAGACCAAGTCCTTCTGAAATTGTGAGTGACTGTCTTCCTTTTAGTCCTTTATAGATGGATTCTCCTCCCAATGCCAGCAATAATTCAGAATTGAGTATGATATATTCGAGGACCTTATTGCAACTTGACCACTAGAGGTCAGAAATTAGCCCGCGAATCCAACACAACTTCATCAAGAGAATGTTGGTAGATAATGCTTTATGTATTTTTCATTTGGTTCATACTTCTGATGAGGTTCAGAATAGTTACCAGATACCTTGTAGTCTTCACTTTAATCTACCCTCAATCGTTAACCTCAATTTTTTTCTTTTTGCCTGCTTACTCACTATACACACTTATACAAACTTGCCGTCCAATGTAAGTGTTCATTGTAGTAATATATTTAAGTACAAAGAAAACAGAAAATGAACTCGATAGACTTCTAGTAAGGATACATGCATGAGCTCAGCAGACCTCATCCATTTTTGTGCTCTAATTGGAAATTGTTGACTATATATGTTTTTCAGCTGTATCGTTTTGGCCAGATGCTACCAAATGAGATCATTTCCTGTTCAATAGCTATATCAAGTTATGCATTAACTTAAATGATTGAGTTAATGTGTCACGGGCCATTTAAGACAGTGCAACTGTATTTCAAATATCCTCATTTTGTTCAATGATGCCTTTTCTACTTTAGTTCCTCTTTGGCATATTGGAAAGGGATTGAAACCAGGGACTAAGTGATATGAAATATATTTTTTACATGTTTACAATTGAGAGGTTTAATTATTTTTTGGAACATGTTTCAGATTCAGTTTTAATATTTCAGTGAAAGCAGATTGGCATATTTTGTTTGGTGGTGTGCAGTTTAATGATTTTATCAGTTATGTTGGGGTTTGGTAGAAGCATTTAGATCTGTTTAGCCTGTCTTCTGGGTTGCGTATTTAAAGGACTGAGCTTCTACTTTTCTTAGGCTGTCTTCTGCCCTTGGCAAGCCCCTGCAAGGTGAAGCGCCAGGATATGCTATCTCTGTCATTGTTTGCTCTGGGCCTGTCCTTGCTGCCAGGAACTAGACAGGAAAACAGGAGCTGAGCTTGAGAAGAAGGCTACCAACCCCCTTGGCAGGATGAGAGTGGCATCTGGTGCCTTACCTATTGCTGCTGTGATTGGTGTTCCTGCTACCTTTGCTCCCAGGGATACTGCTGGGTGGCAGTCCCCCAGAGAAGCAATTCAAGGCTGTCTGATAACGTTTGGATTTAGTTTTGGATTATCCCCTAAGATGTGGGTGGGTATTATGGGTTGAATTGTGTCCTCTCAAAATTCGTTATGTAGAAGTCCTAATTCCCAGTACCTCAGAATGTGCTCTTATTTGGAGGTAGGGTCTTTACAGAGGCAATCAAGTTAAAATGAGGTCATTTGGGTGGGCCCTAATCCAATACGCTGGTGTTCTTATGAAAAAGGGAAATTTGCACACAGAGATATGCACAGAGGGAAGATGATGTGAAGAGACACAGGGAGAAGATGGCCATCTACAAACCAAGGAGAATGGCCTGGAACAGATCCTTCCCTCACAGCCCTCAGAAGGAACCAACCCTACCGACACCTTGATCTTGGACTTCTAGCCTCCAGAACTGTGAGACCATAAATTTCTCTTGTTTAAGCCACCTAGTCTGTGGTACTTTGTTATGGCAGCCCCAGGAAACTAATATAGTGGATTTAGATCAATTCAACTCAGCTGTGTGTGTTTAAGTCTGAGAGATTGACCATTTTACTACAACCTTCCCAACAGTGTATATTATCTTGTAATCTCCCAATATCCAGCACATGGCCTGACCATGGTGGTATTAATGTTTGATGACTAAATAAATGAATGATTACGGTGACTCTCTGATGTTCTGAAGCTAAGGATTTTTTTGTCTTTTTGCAAAAGCACCACCCCGTGTTCCCTTCAGGTCTCTGAGTGTACGTCCAGTTGACACTTCCCTGCTGTTGTCTATTTGTCCCCCCAACTTCCCATCCCACTCTCCACCTACATCTAGTTCTACTCTCACCATCAATAGAGGGCATCCCTTGCAATCAGGCCAACTTCCCATTGAGCTCCTTGTTTCCTCAGATGGGCCAGTTTAGGAAACCTATCTGTTATCCCACCTCAGGAATTGCCAGATCCTGGGTGTGAGCAAATCGGAAACCCAAAGTTGCAAAAGGCAATTGGCTGCCCTAACTCCAAGGACTCTCTGGAAGGTACCTTATGATGAGAGAGTCCTTGCTTTGAATACAGCTGGATGAGGACTCAAATGCAATCTCTGCCGTGTTAGGTACTGTGGGGATACGGAATAGCAGGAAAGACAATAGGACATACAATTGCTATACCACGAGGTAGCATTTATGAAAAATACTACAATACAGATATGAGGAAGAGGCTATAGGGAAACAGAGAAAGAAGTTTATTTTGATTGGAACAGCTAGAAAAGGCTTCATGGAAGACAAGCACCTAAGCAGGATTTTGACAGATGGAGATGGAGGCAAATGTACTCTGGGCAAGGAGACAGTGTATACAACGGCTCAAAGTGGTGGTCAGGATAGTCCCAACAATACCTTCCCCTGTAAAGTGAGCCTGAAAACAGGCTGGCGTTCAGTGGGAATACACAGTGTGAGTTACAGTCTAACTGTGCTCTTACTGCGTGAGGCCTAGGCCAGACTCTCATTAAATATTTTGAATATAACCCCTACTGGTAAACCAACAATATTTCCTTTTCTCTGTTATGACTTTCTCCTCCCCTCGCCACTCCTCCCCCTCCCCATCTTCCTTTTGTTTTCTTATTTCTTTAATTTCTCTAGAACTGATTGTAAGAAATCGAAGGTATAGATTTGAAGTTTTTACCCATAAACCTTTCTTGATTATTTCTGATTATAAAAGCAATAATGCTTGTGAAACACCGAAAATACAAAAAAAAGTATAAAGAGAAAAAAATTAAAAAACTCTCCATTACTCCCATTCAAAACAAAACTCTGCTAACATTTTGTTGATTTTCCTGTCTAATCTTTTTTCTGTGTATATAAATCAAACATTTAAATAGTTGAGATCTATTTTATATATATTTTTATATCCTGCATTTTGCAATAAAAATTAAACCATGCATCTTTTCTCATGTTGTTAAAAGTAATTATAATAATTATAAACATACTACATAATGTGGCTTACTGTATTGTAATTTATTTTCCTGTTCTTGGATATTCATGCTGATCAAATTTCTTGTCATTAGTCATGTGATGAACATCTGTCCCCATTTCTAATTATTTCCAAAACTAGATTCCTAGATTCCTTTTCATCTTTTGTTGCTCCCCTCTTCTTTGATTAGATCATTGTTTATCATACAAGGAGTGGAAAGAATATAATTTCGACCAAAAACTTCCAAGGTGATTCTGATAGGCATACCCACCTCCCCCCAGCTCTTGTTAAGAACTGCAGGATTAAGGCAATGAAACCATCCTGTGGTGACTGGGAGAAAATATGAAAATGACAGGAACCATAATAAAGGCCCAAATAATTGTGACATATCTTTTTTCACTGAGTTAACTATAAGTATTCAAGTTCCCTGTGCTTGCATCTAGAATTTGCGGTTAAAGCAGATGTCACCAACAGCTGGCCTTGTTCTTCCACCTTCCAGACTTTTCCTCCAATTTCCAAGCTGGAGGGGAGGAGAAGGTCTGGGGCAGTGCCTGGCTGAAGCTCAACTTTGAAAACAGAATTTGCACAATATTTCGGACTTGGGTTGATTATGAAAGGAAACAATTAACTAGGTTCTTTGTGGGATATTGGGTGATCTGGTATCATGCAGCGATAAAGAAGGGAGGGAAAGAGGTAGTTCTTCATTGCTTTGCTTTTTAAGACTTCTTGTTCAACTAGAGGATAGACTCAGTGTGAGGACATCTGACTTTTTAATATCAGACAAATGATCTCATTATCTGTCGTCACATCCCTCATTTGTAGAGGGTAAGACTTTGGCTCTCCTTAAAGCTGCTCCTGGTTCTAATGTTCTACCATTTTCTCCAGTCATCTTGCACACAGGCCATTTTTTGAGAGAGCAACTCTACTTTTTATAAATCCTATGTAGCCTAGATGTCTGCTGGGGTCACCCTGTCCTTTGAAATTCAAATAAAATTGCCACAACTAAACACTTGGATTATGAAATGAGAGTAACTGGAAAGAAAAAGACTAAGCATTTAACTTAAGCAACCAGAAAACAACCAACAAAATAAATCAAAGAAAGTAACGGGATGAATTGTTTGCTCAGAAATGAGTACAATCTAAAAGCAGTCTTTACCTTTCTGTCGCTTGTCAGTGTCAATGCAAATGAAATAGATAAAATCAGAAATGAGTAAATTAGAAAATAATAACATAACAAGAGTTGGTAAGTAAAACCAAAAGCTGTTCCTTAAGATATATAAACGTTATAGAGAAAACTCTGGCAAGACTCACTAAGAAAAAGAAAAGAAAAGGAAAAATCATTCAGCTTTAGGCACAAAAAAAGTACTCACAGATAGAGAAGAGATTAAGGAATTATAAGAAGAACTACCGGTACTTGGGCAGTGTGTGTGTGCCTTTTGTGTAGATTTCAGTGATTATTAACAAAACACAGCCACGCTTTATCATTGTAAAAACAACGAACAATCTTGGCCTTCCAGCTACAATGCTTAACAAGGACAATGATCAGGCTCTCTGGATAACTACGTAAAGTTGCTCAGGACTAAATAAAAGTTTTTGAAAGGTTTGAATACAAATCCCTGAAACTTGCCAAGTGTATAGGCTGAAGGTACAGGAAAGGAGCTTCCTTTGAATGGGAATGGCACATTTGCCTCAGCTGGGATAAGACAGGTTTGTGCAGCTGCTGTTTGAGAGCCCCGTCGGGGCAAGACTCACAGTTGAAACACGTAATTCCTACCCTATGTTCTTCTATTTGCTTATAACTTGTTGAGTTTTTGCAGCTGGTGCTTCTATTTGCTCTGGGGCACTCTACCCTTCTCATCTGCAGTCTTCAGTTTTCCGTCTGTCTTCAGTTGCAGAGTTTCATTTTTACTGATACGAGCAGGTGGCGGAAAGGTTAAGACCATTTGTAAGGATTGGATGCATGTCTAGAGCATTTATTTATGGGGCGTATCAGATATTAAAGCGTTTTGGAAAACTACTGTTATTAAGACACAGCAAAATAATAGTAGCTAATGTTTACTGAAACTTTCTGTGTTGCGAGGAGTCTACTGAACACCTGGTATGTGCTAATTTAATCCTCAGAACAGCCCTCTGAGGTAGACGTGCTTATTAATATCCCACTTCACAGTTGAGGAAACAAGGCACATAGAAGTTAAATATCTTTCCCGAGGTTAGACAGCATAATCAAGATTTGAACTCAGGCAAGTTGGTGCTAAAGACTGTAATCATAACTATTACATTATTGCCATATAATTTTGAAAGAATGATAAATCATAAAGTATAGGAAAATATTGTTTACATTTTGGAGCTAAGTCTTTCTAAGCAATCTCTAAAACTGGAAACTTGGGCATGGCAAAAGATACCATAAACAAAATTAAAAGATAAGTGACAGACCTAGAGATATTTTTGTAAAATATATATAGACAGATTATTGATATTTTTAATATATAAACAATTTTTCTAAATCAATGTAAAAACAATAAACAATTCAATAGAAAGAAATGGGTGCAAGGATATAAATATGTATTTCAGAGAAGAAATACAAATGACCAGTAAATGTGGGAAAAGATGTTGAATCTCACTAATAATTAATTAGCATGATACCACTTTTCAGCTGACAAAAGCTAGAAAGATTTATAACATCTAGTGTGATGAGACTACAGGCAAATAGGTGCTCTTATACATCCTTGGTGGACTTCTTTAGAATGTAATTTGGCAATATCTACTACGGTAAAAAATATATCTACTCTGAAACCCTGCAGAGTCACTTCCTGTCATTTATTCCACAGGAATACTTAATTGCTCATGCATAAGTGCATTCAAGTGTTACATGGTTTTGTACAAATATAGCACTGTTTGCAATAGCACAAAAGTGAATTTACGTCAATATGGACTAGTGAAATTAATTATGGTACTTCCATATGATGGAATATTATGCTGCTATTAAAGAGTAAGGTTAATCTGTTTGGAAAGATGTCCATGGCATATTGATTGGTTAAAATAAAGCAAAACAAAACAAAAATAAGTTGCAAAACAGTATGTCTAGTGTGACCTTATTTCTGGTATAAAGAAAAAATAATAGGCAAAAATATATAAATAATTATTAAAACATGCAAATATATGCAAAATATTGGCTGTAAAAATCATTCCATATTGAGTGGGAAATATGACCTTTCTACCCATCTTTACGGGGTTTTGGGGAAGCTTATGCTTATTATAAGCTCTGATTTACAGCTTCCACTGAATGTACAGCCTTTTGGTGTTTTACTTCTGCTGTTTTTTAATTCTGCCTTGACCCCTTTTCCTTGTTTTTCCAAAAAACTTGCTCACACCAGGCTATTGTGTATATTAGATTTTTACTGAGAATTTGGTGGTAACAGTAAGGAAATTACATCGTAGCAGAGTGCAACAGGTGAGTTAATATTTAATATTAGTCATCTTTGTTCCTAAAAGTCCTTTGGCCAAATCTTTGCCTCCATCCTCTCCCCCAAATAGTCATTGGTGGCCCTGGCTAGCCCCGTCTCTTCTTCAGCCTCTGTTTCCCTTTGCATGCCAGCCTCAAACCCCCAACTTTCTTTTCATTTCTTCTGGATAGTAATTCAGTGTTATTGTTGTCATCCCTCTTCTAAAAGCATTTTTGCTACTAGCCTATCTCGTAAATTAGGATTGGGTTAGATTGTGTGTAACAGAAAACCCCAAAACTATAGTGGGATGTGCAAGATAAGAGTTTATTTCTCTCTTCAGTGCAAAGGAAACCGAGAGGTAGACGCTCCAGGGCTAATGTGGCAGCAACACAATTATTAGGGACCTAGTCTTCTGTTTTATTCCTCCAAGCTCAACTCATGGCTTTCCTTTCATGGTCCAAGTTGGCTACTCAAACTCAAGCATCTAAGAAGGAAAGGACAAAGAAGAGAGTACCTCCTCCTGTTAAGGACATTCCTGGAGGTTGCCCACACCTCCGTAGGTAGAACAAAGCCACATGGCTACGTCCAGCTGAAAGAAAGGCTGGGGCATATTTCCTTTATTCTGGGCTGCAGTGTGCTCGGTTGAAAATTATTTTCTATTACAGAGGAAAAGGATTTTGGGGAAAAACCAGCAGTCTCTGCCACAACCAGCAAGGTTTACCTTGCTCACAAGGAAAGGCTCTTCAGGCTGAGGCAAGAATGCGCACAGAGGCATAAAAGAGAGTTCACTGTGGCTGGAACAGAAGGTGTGGTGGGAGATCGGGCTAGGAAGGTGGGCAGCCACCATGTTACGAAGGGCTTTGAAAGTCAAGCTGGGAACTTTGATGTTGGCAATAGGGAGCCAAACGTACTGTTATATGTGATGTAAATTCTTCCAGAGATTTATATTGCCTGTCTATATGAGTTACTTTAGTTTATACTTTTTAATGTAAAAATCGTAACCTATGAGGCCCAATATTTAGAAAATAGAGGAATGGATAAAAGCAATCTATTGGCAATCCTATTCCCCAAAGACAATTTCTGTTAGTGGTTTGGGTTTTTTCCCTCACAGTCTTTGAAAACATTTTTGTAATCATAGTGCGTATACAATCTCCAGTCCTATTTTTCTTTTTTCTTTTCATATAATCTTACATCATGAGCATCTCCTCATGTGGCCAGTCTTCCTAAATATTATTTTTAAATGATGGTGCGCTATCCCAGTAAAATAACCTATCTGACCATTTCATTTTCCAGCTTTATTGAGATATATTTGACATACAATATTGTGTATGCCTAACCATTTCTATATGACATTCTACACTGTTGGCCAGTTAGGGTGGGTATTGACTAAGTTTTTTTTACATTTTGTAAGATGTCGATACCTTCAACTTCAGATTTTTGTTACTTGTAACTACATTGTTAGAAAACATTCAGTTTCAAGTGTTAGAATAATTAACTGTGGCTTAGATAATACAGGCATTTAATTATCTCACATAATAAAAATTAAGAGGTAGTGGGTGGGTCAACAATGTCAGGCTTTTGGCTCTGCATCTCTGCAGTTTTCTTGGCTTTCCCACTTGTCCCAAGATGGCTGCTGTAGCTCTCAGAGGATCGCATTCTTATTTGACAACACCCAAAGCATGAAAGGAAGGCAAGTGCTTTCTGACCGTGTCTGCCTGATCTAATTGGTGAGGAAGACCTTTTTCAGGAACACCCGAGAAGACTTCCCCAAATATTTCATTGACTAGAATTGGATCACGTGGGCACCCATAGCTGCAAGGAAAGCCGGGAAGCCAGGAACCAGAAGATTCTCTTTCACTGTCTTAGACCGGACATCATGATTCATTCCCTGGTTCAGGACGCTTTGCCCACCCCCAAATAGAGGTTCTTATAGTCAGAAAGAAGAAATGACTATTGGACGGGTAGTCATCCAAGTTAACAGTTAAACATTGGGACTTACTGTGGAGACAAAGAAAACCGCAGAAATGGTTTTTCAGGTTAAGTTCTCAAACCCTGCCCTATATTGCTACATGGGCTAGAATAGAGAACTAAGCCCTCAAAAATACAGCACTGTGATTTCACATTAGTTTTTTTTTTTTTACGTTGAAACCGCATCTGCCTTTTTTTAAATAAAAAATTCCCAGCAAGCCAAAAAACTGAAGTGAAACCAGATACATTAGAGAATCACTGAAGAGAATAAACTATATATTTATAGCACTTTATTAAAAATAGCTTGTAATGTTTATTTTCCTGATTATAGAGTTAATCCTTGCTGATGGTTAAAAATTTGCAGAGTACAAAAAATTAAAGAAAAAGAAGTGAAAAAATTATATCCAATTTCACCATTAAGAAACAATCATTATTATTATTTGTTATAATTATTTTTAGGCTTTCAGACTAAAATGAATAAATTTTTTTTATATAAAATTAGGATTTTATTGTACAGACACTTTAGTTTTATATCTTACTCTTTATGGTAAAAAATCTATGACCCTTTTAAAATAACACATTTTCTCCGTTCTTTGCATGTCTCTTGAATTCAATGTGTACCTCTTATTGTGTTTTAATAAATCAGTTTGGAAAAGTAATTTGTTTTCTGGTAGGGAAAATGCTGTAGAAGTAAATTGATCTAGAGAGTTCTCTTACTCACTGGCTATCTAGCCTTGCATAAGTTGCTTAACCTTTCTGAGCTTCAGTTTTCTCATTTATAAAATGAAGTTGCTGAGAATAATAATAATACTGGCGTTTGTTATTTTACAGTGATTTGTGAGGATCAAATATGATAATATACGTAGAAGTACTTTGTAAGTCGTAAGTTGAATCAGAAAGACAAAAATTCAAAGTTAAGAGAAAACTTAGTAATTCAATATTTTTCTTTCAAAACATTTTAAAAAGTATCATTATTTTATATTTAGAAGATTAATTTAAAAGACAGGAATTACAGAGAGCAAAAATCAATTTTACTTTATATTTTGAATAATAAATACCATAGAGATAGGTTTGCCCAAAATCATAAAAACCATTTTGCTTTTGATAAACATTTGAAAACTTAAAAGTTTTATTTGGAAAAAATGTTTTAATAGAAATTTTGCTTTTTAAAAGGTTTATGTGGTTAAAAAAAGTAAAAAGAATATTTATTTATTTGTGACTAATCTTGAAATTTTATGCATAATTTTAAATGTCATTTAAACAGAAAGTGCCCATCCAGGAGAATTTACAAAAATACTCGCCTTTCTCCTAAATGATTCAATAAAATGCACAGCTATAATAATTTAGGTAATAATAATAATAATAGGAAAATAGCAGGTTTAGTTTGAAACCAGGTCTTGCAATCGTTGACTGCACTTGTCACAAACATGTTTTCCTCTAATAAGCATCGAGCATTTCCCACTACCTCTTTCTTTTTGAGCTCAGTGAATAAGTTTCCCAGAAACCTCCCTCTCTTATATCTGAGTACTCCTTTATCTTTCCCATGAGAGGATAAAGCTACTAGATAGCCTAGGATATATTTCCTAGCTATGATTTTCATTTTAAGGGAAATTTAAGATAGGACTTCTAAGAGGTTTAAAGCAAAAACCTCTGGAATCCCTTATTTTTGGAGTGTATATGGAAGTGGAATTTGCATCTGGTTGGAATCATCTAAATGTGACCCTGTATGTATGGGCTGAGTGACGGGGAAGATGACTTTGCAAGGTTCAGCTGTGGTTCAGTGATTCTTCTCTGAAAATCAACTGCTATAAAATCACTGGTTGTTACGCAAAACATATTGCGACTGAAGCAGTGACAAGGGTTTCTGGAGAAAACTTAGGTAGACTTGCTCAATGAAGTTAAAGAAAACAACAACGATTTTCCCAGCTGGTTCATATAAATGATAGATGCTTATTATAGGAAATTTGGGAAATACAGAAAAGGAAAACATAAAAATCACTAGTGTCCTGTGACCCAGAGGTTACTTCTTTTAACATTTGCATGTGTAATAAAAGGGGTTGAATTCAAATTCTAGTTTTGTATTCTGCTTTGTTCACCTAACAGCATATTGTGAGCATGTTCTCATATCGTTAAATATTTTTTGATTAATAGTTAGCTGAAATTGCCTGCTTCTTAAGACTGAGCCACCAGCAACAAAGAAATGAAGTCAGTGCCTTCTAGAAGAAAATGATTGCCTCTACTTCCCACAGTTTCATTGAGTCCATAACTATTTTTCCTGAGAAGCAATGCCAACTGGTGTCAAGTCTCAGCTCGAAGACATAATTTCTTGTTTTGGTTTTTATCTATGGGCCTAGTTACAATTTATAAATAAGTACAAACTTTCACACAGATGTTTCAAGCTAGTTCTCTTCATGAAGGTTGCATCAGTAATCAAGTGAATGGAATTCAAAATTTTACTTAGTTGCCTCAACATTTATCATTTGAGCAAGTGGATATTTTTCCAAGACAAGAAGTTAATTGGTAAAGAACAAGGGATATGCTCATCTGAACCTGGCTTTCCAAAGCTCTGGCTGAATTATTCCAGGTTTGCCAGCAGATCGAATAGAAATTTTCCATTGAAGTAAACACCAGCTTAAGGAGTATGCTTCTTTCTGGTGAGCTTAAAGAGATCCCCAGCTGATTTTCTTGACCATTTTTAATACCGTGAATGGAATCCTAAAAGAAAACCAAAAACTACATTCATCCAAAGCCAAAAATTTACGCACATTCTGGGCATTTGTGCAAAAAATTTTAAAACTGGTATTTGCAATTAAAACACCACTGATCATCTTGTTTTTGACTCCTTGTGTTGATTGTATGTTCTTATAAGATATATTTTATTAATTTAAGAGACCCACTTGTTCAGATTATGAACTGACAAGCCATATCAATTCTAGTTTTGTGTGATTTTCAGAAGACAGTGCCACGCCTCTTCTATAAACCAGTATATACCTGTAACAGCTTCCAGAACTTTATTCAGGAGTGCATAGGAAAGCCATTTTTACACATGCCAATTTTACTTATTGTCAGTATAGCTATTCAGTACTGGGTGAAATTCCTCTGGCCTATTTGTAGGGTGGCAATAGCTAATAAAAATAGTATCTAAAAACAAATGTGTCTAAAATTCATGGCTATACACTAAAGCAGGAAATGAGAAACATCTTAGGAAAAAAAAAGACAAAAAGGGGCAAAGAACTATCCTTTAAAAGTGCAAGGAACAGAGAGAGAGTAAAAGGAACTATTTCTGTTTTTTTTTTGGATGAGAATAATGGCAGCTTTTGAAATTTAAAATCAATCTTCATCAATGAGCCATGTGGAATTCAGGCAAACAGGCTTGGGAGGTTAGGGTACCCACCTGTTGTGAGAGACCTAATAAATAATATTTAAATGATATAGCTGTATCCTGTGGTCACGGGTACCAAAGATATTGGCAAAATTCAACTGGCTACCATCATAAAGGAAGGCAAAGACGGACTATGGAATCAGGCTGTGCCATTTATTGCTGTGTGATCTTGAACAAAATAGTCTCTGTGCCTCAGTTTCCTCCTCTGCAAATGGAGATAACAATGGTCCCTACTGCATAATTGTTGGGATATGGTTAAGTAAGAAAATGCATACAAAGTGCCTAACTGGCACATATTGAATGCTCCATAAATGGTAGGCCAGTGTGACTATTATTATTATTAAGTTATTATTATGACTTGGTTAAAAAGACCCAGGGAGCAGAGAATAGCACTTGATGGACACAGCAGCTTTGCGACACTGTCTTACAAAGCTACTACTACCTTGGAATTTTCCACTAGGTTCTTAGCTCTGGTCATATTTCACTCTAGATGTCAGCAGTCTGTCATGAAAATGACTTACGAGGATTCGGAGAAGAGACACAGAGAGGACCAGAAAGGTGGAGTGAGCAGTTAAGTACAGGGCTGGGGCTGAGAGGTGAGCATGCCCAAGATCCCCTTCCTGCCACATAGAGCTAGGTGGTCAGCTCCTCTCTCTCCCAGGTACTGGCAGAAGAGGAAGCAGGCCTCCCACCAGTGAGGAGAAGACAAATGATCATTAAACCTAGGGATGTATGCGGATGTTAAGGATCATTAAACATTAAAATGGCTCTTGGATGCTTTAAAAAAACACCTTCCTCCCTCATCTTCTCACCAAGGACTTTCCTAACCACCCTACTTAAAAATGCACTCCACTCATGCTTCCTATCCCTCTTCCCGGCTTTATTTTCCTTTTCCGTAATTAGTGCACTGGAACCACTATGTCACTAAATGATCATGTTCATTGCTTATCTCTCCAGTAGATGTAAACTCACGAGAGCAGGCTACTTTATTTTTGTGGTTGTTATTGCTCACCGCTGTCTCCCTAGCGCCTAGCACAGTGCTCAATAAATGTTATAGCAAGTGTTCAATAAGTATTTGTTTAATGGGAAAGAAAAGGATAAATTCTCATCTGTCTTAAGGTGTTTGTAGTGTGGTGAGCAGGTGACTTCAGAAGGCATTTCTGAAGATTCTGTGATTGTCCAGATTATGCATAAGGACTAAAGTACCATTAACAACTTGATTTAAAAGTTTCTAGACCCTTTTAAACTGTTGAGACAAAAACACATGCTGTTAGAATCCTATGCATGATGCGTAAGCTTGTATGACTATTCAACCAGAATTTGGGTACTGGCAAAGCTTCTCTAATTCTGAGATTCAACAGTTATTATTTAAAGAGGGGGCAAGAATGGAGGGGAAAACCTCCAGAAGGCAAAAGTCCAAAACAGGAGTGGTTAATAACAGCCACCATGTATTGAGTGCCTACTATATTCCAAGGACTATACAGCTTTTGTACAAAACCCTTCCAAGTTAGATATTATTATACCTATTTTCCAGATGGGAAGATCAGGGCCTCATCCTTGCTAATAAGTAGAGCTGGGAATTGAATCTTGCTTTGTCTGAATCCAAATATATACTTCCCCCCAAATTTCAGTTTGCCTTTGGGCACAAGCTTCAACCTGCTCCCTCCAGAACTGTGCGGGAGATCTGTCATTCTGAAAAGATGGCAAGTTAGCACTCACTGGGCTCTGCCTTATAACTGAAACGTTTGCAACCCCCGCTCTCAGCAGGTGTGCTGAGTTGCAGTTACCCTGTGATGTTTGTGCCCAAACCGAAGATCCCTATCAGGACAACGGGTAAGATATGAATGCGAGAAGAAGCAGTGATGGTCTTCTTCTTCATTTTTTTTAAAGAAACCAGAATTTCTACATCGGAGTGAATGCTGTGCGCTTTGCAGGAGTCCCCCGAGAGTTTGTGCATTTGACCCAAAGTTGCTGCTCCTACATTGTGTTTCAAACTCCCCTTCTGGATTTGCTCTCAGAGCCCGAGGCACGTTCTTTTAAATTTCTTCATTGATAGCAAATCTTTGTCCTTTTCGGGTGGATTTATTTTTGGGAGACAGCCCTTTGGAGCTGCATCCGGTGAATAAGGTGGGTGACCAAGCCAGGTTATATTTTGAGTCGAAAACAAGTTGCGAATAGAACGCGGTGATACTGGTTTTCTTTTGTAGTTTATTAAACTGTCTCTGAAGGGTATTGTAAAAAGGTTCTAAGAGTGCTTTGACTAATGTCTGCACTGTTGGAAAAGTGCATCAGCTACTAAGGGGCTACTTTGAAGGGTAATGGTCATTTGACTACATCAGCTCTGCTCTGACAGTTAAAAAAAAAGTTGTACCATAACTTTAGAGCCACAGCTTGAATGATTACTTTGGATGCTATCATCTTCTGAACAAGACCCTGCATTGTTATGAATTATGGCTCTGCAATAAAAAGAACCAGGATGTAAATGTTTGCTAGATAAACACAGTTATACAGGGCAAACAGACCAGGATAAAAATGGCAGTTGAGAATCCTGAGAACCTAATATTCACTGAAACAAAAAGCAATATGTTACGTTACATTAAAACAGTTAAAGAGAAAATAGATGATGAGAATAACAGCAGGGGAAATGATGTTTTTATGGTTATGGCTATAAGAAGGAAGCTAGATGATTGAAATGATATTCTTATCCGGCTAGGGAAGCTGTTGTTTATAATGAATTAAAATGCATAAGGAGGAAATAATTCATGTGATTTCTAGCCTGTGGCATTTCTAAGATATTTTAATATTTAGAATTTTAAAGGGCATTTTATATGAATGTATTTTTACACTGGAAGTGATACATCAGAATTAAGCTCTTTCTCTTGCAAAGAGCAAACGTTTTACAATCCCCATCATGAAATCTCTCAATCAGAAGGAATGCATGTTTTTGGTTTAATACAGTTATTTATCACTCAGTGGGGAGCTGAGTAAGAATAATTACAGTGTGACTAATGCCCTGGGTTTGAAACTCAAAGCATTCCTACAAGGCTTTAGTACATATTTCCCATCTTCAGAACCCACGGGCATATTTTATTTTATTAGGTGGCATGTCACAAATGAGGGTCTGTATAAACATTAAAAGCTACCCACTAAATCCATATCATTTCAGTTAATAAGCTAATAGTAAGAATAGGGAAGGCATCTTACTACCCAGGGTAGTAATAATTTAGTAAATGATTGATATGGCAAAGTTTCCAAGATTTACTGTTCATTACAATTGCCATTGTCATTAAGGGTTCTCTCTGGTATAAATGGCAGAGCACCTTTGCAATGAGCAAGAATACCACTTAAGCATAAGTTCAAGGTACGCTGACAGTTGTCATATTATTTAAAAATCCTCAATAAAAGAGGTGTTGTTCTTAGGAGACGGTTAAAGAGAAAATAAGCTGTTCTTCTGCCACATCAGAGGACGTTTCAAATGAAGGTGTTTTGGGGGAAAGCTATCTTAACCTTTAGTGCATTGTGTTTGCCTGGAAATCTCAGAGGAGGGGCGCTCAGGAGACAGCAAATGGACCTGTGCACTCGGGGCTTGGCCTGCCTCTCCCTCCCTTCTGCGGCCCAGCTCTCTTGGTTGGGACAGCGGTGGTGTGAAGAGCCGGGGCACACGGATGGGGTGAATCTTTGTTCTGCTTTTCAGAGGCCATGGAGTTTCATGCAAATCATTTAACCAGCTGAGGTTTCCTTGTCTGGAAAATATATTTAAAAATGTTTACCCCATAGGGCTATTGTGAGGATTAGACGAGAGAATCAAGGTATCATTCAGCAAACGGTTCTTGAGTGACTGACTATGCAGTGCCTGATATACGTCAGTGAGCAAGGCCAGGCCCTGGGCCTCGAGGGCCTCTGACCTGGACATTACAGGGCACTACAGGACTGTTTGGTGAGGGCTCCAGCAGTGTGAACATAGGGTGCTGTGGGAGCTCATGAAAGGGCACCAAACCTGGCTTGCAGTGGGGGCGGGTGGTCCTCAAGGAAGGCTTCCCGGAATATGGCTTATAACAAGGGTCTGTTTCCTGCTAGGAACTCCATACCCATAGTTTCTTTCCTTCCTGCCACTCTGAATTCCCTGGGGTTTTTCTCCACTTTTGTCCCAAGACTGGACTATATGTATGTGTATATATGTATATATATATGTGTATATCATCAGAACTGACATACTGAGAGGTTTGGGTGTGTCTGTATGTGCATGTTTTTTTTGTTGTTGTTTTTTTTGCTGAGGAAGATTAGCCCTGAGCCAACATCTGTTGCCAATCTTCCTCTTTTTGCTTGAGGAAGATTCGCCCTGAGCTAACATCTGTGCCAATCTTCCTCTATTTTGTATGTGGGTCGCCGCCACAGCATGGCCGCCGTTGACCAGTGTAGGTCTGCGTCCAGAAACTGAACCTGGGCCCCCAAAGCAGAGCATGCTGAATTTAACCACTAGGCCACTGGGCCGGCCCCTGTGTGCATGTTTTTTCAGTCATTTGCTTCCTCCCGTCACCACTACCCCTATCTGTTAAGAGAATGAAGTGCGGGGTAGGGGTGGGAGGAGGAGAGAGAGAAAGAGAGAGAGAGAGAGAGAAACAAAAAGAGAGATTTCCAGGAAAGGAAGAAAGTTCATAGCTGTCCCCAAACTCCCCTCACCCACCCCAAGAAAATCTCCTCTGAGATTAGACTACATGTGAAGATTAGAGGTGTATAAGAGGCAAGAGGAAAGACTGTTTCTCACTGTCAGGAGCAGGAGGAAGCACAAAGCCTGACTATATGAGAAGGTCTAAAACTACAATTATAGACACAGAGAGCAAGTCCATCAGAAGAGGAAGGGTGGTCAGCCAATCTTGCAGCCAGACATGGTGATGCCGTTCCCAACACCATCCACGACTGAGTGGGAGTACTTGGGCCTGAGGACCTGCCTCATCTATCCTGACCCTGGAGCACGTATGCCCTTTTGTGGAGAAAATGTACAAGGCCTGAGGCCCTGAACTTATAAACCATGCTGTGGCGCCTCTTGCTTTGTTTCCTAACAGGCAGTCTCGTCTCACCTTCTCCTGGAGGTGGAGGGCGGCTTCCATGCAGGCAGCTGTCCTTGCCCGATCCTCTGCTCTCTCAAAGGGACACTGAGACGCTGAGAAAACCACTGGATCTCTTGCTGGAAGTACAACCAATTTTGAACTCTTCGCCGCCCCAAATCTTTTAGAACCTCAGATGAGAAAACTCTTTTATCCTGAATTTTCTGAAGCGTGTCTGAAGCCGATCTTCATCTCTGCATTAAATTGGCGCATCAAAGCCGCGTCCTAGAACAGTACACAATGTATTAATCCCCCAGCACACCCTCCTTTACGTGTACCCTGGGGTTGCTTTTAGCCAACTCTTTGGTGAGATGAAATTAGCCTACATTGAGGAAAAATGTAATGAACCACCTTACAAAACTTGCCGCTGGCTGGGTTTAGTCTAAGGATGGTGTTTCACTTCAGTCATGATGTCGTCTCTGTGAGAATCTGGATGCCAAGTTTCTCTTTAGTCTCAGCACCAAGAAGCCAGGAAGACCTCACCATCCTGAGCAATACACTCATTTTATTCAGCGGGCATTCAATGTTCTATGTGGTGGTGTTTGTTGCTTCATACTAGTTGCTTAAAAGCTTAAAACCACTTGGGATACATTTTCTTTGTCAACCTCCGTCCTGGTTTTAGCTTAATTTTTGTCTTCATTTCTCTGGGCCTCATCTTTTCATTTCCTGTTTTTAATTGGTTTTATCTTGCTAAGGTGTATGTATCATTATAAGCTGCCCTAAATCTTTCGATGAACAAAACCAGAGGTAAATAAACAAAGTATCCACCAGCCATATGTTCTGCTTACCTAACAATATCATGATGGTGATCAGGCTTTCCACAGAGAATTTTCTCGAAGGAGATAATTTGTTCATCAGAGGGCTCAAGGATCTCACCTGACAGATTAAGTTCTTACTGCACTTTAATAAAGTGACTGTTAGGTTCATGTAAGAGTCTCTTAAGGGCTTAGTAAATGTGTGTCCATCTCTGAGAATGCTCATCTTGCACTGTTTCTTCCTGGCATCACTACACACCAGATGTATTAATCCTCTTTCACTCCCTTGAACATGCCAAGCTCTTTCCCATTTCAGGGACTTTGCATATGCTACTGCCTCTGCATGGAATGTCCTTCCTCCTACTCTCCCCAGGCTCCTTGTCATTGGAGCAGTAGTGGCACATTAGAATGATCCGGGGAGTTTATATTGATGCCCAGGTCCCAACCCAGACAAGTTAAATCAGAATCTCTGGGATTGGGGCCTAGGTACTGGTATTTTTTAAAAGTTTCTCAGACGATTCTCATTTTCAGCCAGGGCTGAGAGTCCCGGTTTTAGATCTCAGCTTAAATGTCAGCTGTTCAAAGAGGCCCTCCTTCACCACTTCTGGGACGTAGATATTGTCTTGCTCTCTAGCTCAGCTTCTTCTCTGATTCTTTTGTAATAGTTACTACAATTTGTAATTATTGCATTTATTTGAATGCTTCTGTTTGTCTTCCCCTCACTAGGATGTAGGTGCTGCGAGGACAGGGAATATGTCTGTCTTGGTCTTTGTGCTTTTCTTCAGTGCCCAGTCTCAGGCACATAACAGGATTCTGAGTAGGCAATGATGAAGATGGCTCTCAAATGATGCATACTGGTCTGTGGGGCCTCCTGGAAGCCAGCCAAGGAATAATATGAGAGAATCCTTGTCAACGTTCAACGACTATTTTAACTGGCAAAATGGTTACACACACTTTCCTTTTACCTGACTCTGGTGTCCCAGGATTTTTCGTGTGGGATTTGTAAATAGATCCTGACTCACAGAATCTCCTTTATGTCTGTGTCTTTCTCCTTCACTTGATTTTGACCATTATGAGTGAGAGATTCCATCTCGTTCATCTTTGTGCCCCCCTCTGCCCCCCCGGCACACAGCACTGGATCTTACACATAGTAGGAGCTTTATAAATGTTTGTTGAATGGAATTGACTTTATCTCTATGGCACGTAGGCAGTTTGACCAAGATTTCACTCTGGGCAGTAGCATTTACGATTATTCAGGGATTTGAGGTGTGGGGGGATTGTGACCACATCATGAAAGTTAAATTTGTTGGTTTAGGCAACTCAGCCATAATCTAAATATGGCCTCTACACCTGGATTGCGCCGAACGACAAAACAAGTAAATTTGTGTTTGGAGGCAAATAATGAAACTCTGAGGAGTCTGAAAACAACTCATAGTCACGAACCTCACAACACAGGTGCCGGTTCATAAGAGGGTGACTGCATGGCCAGGCTGTTTGAATTCCCGCTATGGCTGAGTCTGTTCTTTCTGAATTATTATTTGGTAGTTATTAATAAAGCGAAGCAAAGCAAACCACCCACCTACCATTTTCCCTCCATGGTTAGCATGCTCACCAAGCCGACACGTAAATTCTAAGGTGCTTTTTCCTAAGCTTAAATTAACCAAGACCCGTCAGTGGGGTAGACTTTTTTTCTTTTTTGTTTATTTCACTTCCTTAAGGAATCATCTTGGTTTTTAACTCTTCCTGTCCTCGGTTTTATGTAGGTGATTTGCTGGTGGGAAATGGGGGAGTGGCGGAGAGGGAAATGGTCCTGGGGGATTGATAAATTAAACACAAATCCAGCCATGTAGCAAAGGCCTTATTCTGCCTTTTATCTGGGGAAGTTTTCATATTATCATGGAGAGAAACGCACGTGCACACACATACACATCACTAAACCCACACAAATGAAACCCCTTCTTCGGAGAACCAGCTACAGGAAATTGACTTCTGCACAGGAACTTGCTAACCTCTTTTGTCACATTTGGATTGTTCCTGCTGCCCCAGTCACCACGCACACTCAACCCGACCATCTTGGGTTGAATTCTCTACCAGCCTGGTTCTTACATTTTTAGTTCTTCCAAGGTGAGCAGTTATATTCTTGCGGAAGAAGGAAAGGTTGACTTTAGAAGGAAATCACAGTAGTGAAAGGGCTTGGGCTGCTTTTGTTTTTACTTACCTGCACTGAACAAATTTGACTTCCGGAGTCAGTCATTTTGGTGTCAAGAAATTTCTTTGGCATTCTACAACAGGTAAGACTTTTGCTTCTTTAAAAATATTTCTTCAATGTCAAAAGAAATCTTTCTAATTTTATTTAGCTTTTACTCTAGGCTAAACATAGTAATTACCCTGTTCTACCTGTGTGAAGTATGAAACCATGTTATGGGGGAAAGGGGAGTTGTTCTGATATCTAACTACCCCCCCGCCCCGTCCTAACAAGACGCATATAGTTTTTGAAACAGTAAAAATTATAATAGTTGGCTTTTTGGTTTGCCAGGTATTTTCCTAGAGAATTCATATGCTTGTGATTGACTATGACTGAGCTCAAATGTTTGGGTAGTTTATAAATATCACCCTATATTTGATGAAGAAAATCTAAAGATCCTCTGAGATGTGCAAATATGAGCTTTAAAATTTTCTAATTCAGAAAAGAAACAAAACCAAAATCCAAATGATATAGATTCAGGTCAGAATTCCCAGCTTATTTGTTTCACCTATTGCCAATGCTTAAGTCCTCTTTCTAAAAGTGGTATATTATGTATAAGTATATATATTTACGATAAATTAAATTTAGTATTTGTGGTGGTTTGATTTGGAGACATGCCGTGAGTTACCAATCAGTAGCCTGGGTTGTACCTAAATAAAGTTTGGGAAATCACTGGTTTTATGTTCTTTACTAAATTAAAGCTGCCATTGAAATATTCAAGCAAGCAACCAGTAGTCAGGATAACTTAATTGGTTCTAAGCTGGTGCTGTGGAGGATATAAGAGAAATACAAAGAATTCTCTACTTTGAGGGACCTTATAATCTAGTAATTGTGGTAAGAACTAAAATTTATGAAGCAATGCAAAATGGGAATTAAGTGATGAATGTAGTGGCATAGGCTGTAAGAGTTACAGGAATTCCAAGAAGGGGACTTGAGGGTAAGCCGGAGTAGCCTAGAAGATGTGGGCCTTGGAAAGATATCAGATTTGAGTAGATAGAGAAGGGAAAGGTTATTTTACTCTGAGATGACTGTGTGGGCAAAGGCACAAAGGTGAGACTGACTGGGAGGTGACCAGCCCAGTTGGGGAGAAAAGAAGAAAGTTTGTTTTACACGTTGGCAGGAAATAAGCTAGGAAGATTAGGGTGTAGACAGGTTATAGAGGACCTTGAGAGGCAGCTGAGGAGAACAGACTCCATTCAGTAGTTTTCATGTCTTCTTCTGCCCTTAGGCTCCTCTTTCTCAGCTTTCACAGCTATAACAGAATTCCATGTGAGAAGGGGCCTGGAGACCCTTGCCTCTTCATCCTTGGGCTACTTTACCTCCACGTCTGTGACCCTCTACTTGTCCTCTACTGTCTTCGCTTAGTACACCATTTATGCAGAGAAAGGTTTGTGTGGCTGGGGGTACCTGTTAAGACCTCCATTTCTGGTTACTACATTTTAAGGAGACCCTTCAACCAGCTGGTAATTAAAGTGACCTTCCTCTTGGGAGGACTAGTTGGTTGACCAATTACAAGCAAGTCTCCATTCTTTAAAACCTGTCCAAAAATTCCATGAAATATGTCTTACTTCCTTTGCGTGTCTAAATGAGAAGTTAGGGATTTGCTGCTGCTCTTTTCCTAATGATCCGGAGCACTTTCTTTTCTGGATCGTGATATATCTGCATCCATATAATAACAAAAATACAGTACGGTGAATAAGAATCCAGACTTTGGAGCCAGATTGCCTTGTGTTGAATCCTGGTGCTATCACTTCTGAGCTGTGGGAACCTCAGACACATTACTTCTTCAATCCTCAGATTTTAAAAAAATAATCTGTAAAGTAGGTCTAAAAATCACTGAAAATACCTACTTCAGAGGGTGGTTTAGGGATAAAATGAGATAAAAATATGTAAAGCATTTAGCCTAGTGCCTGGCATAAAATAAACTCTCAATAAATATAGCTATTATGAATCTTATTAAGGCTGGGGACACTAGAATGAAGATGGTATGGTCCCTCGTTTGGGAACAAGATATCTGTCAAGTAACTTTTTTAATGCCAATATTCCTTTCAAAGGAAAGTGGAGGTGACAGGTAGAGGCTGGGAATTAATATTTTTTGAGCACCAAGTATGGACTAGGCACAGGGTTGGATGTTTTATAGTGATAATACATATGAAAAAAGGAAAACAAGCTTAGCAACTGATTTTTAAAGCATTTCCAAATCAGGTTCTCAGGCTTATGACATCTCTCAGAGTAACTGCTTTGTTATTTGTGGCCTTCTGTGGCTGATGCTCTCTGAATGCTTTGGGTGGAATTATAGAGTGCTTGGAATTAGAGGTGAGAGGATAACTCTTCTTTCTTGGCCAGCATAAATTAAGTTATTTAATTTTATGATCTATTTTAATTTTAGTGCTAGCAATGCACAGCTAAAAAATCCATTTCTATTCAGGAGTTGGAACCATTTTGACAATGAGTGCTCAAAGTGCTTATTTGGGTTCTGGATGCTTGGGTCTGGGTGAAAGCCAAGATTAAAAAACATCCTGCTGTCCCATTCCACTTTCCAGATTAGAGATTCTTTTGGTTTAGTAAGCCCCCTTTAAAAAATGCAAATACAGACAGTATGTTCATTATGCAGGGGATTTTCAATCATATGTGCAGATTACTTTTTTCAAGTAGTAATATTGTTTTTCTTTCTAGAGCCCCACTAATATCATAAGGGAGGAAATTTTAGGGCTTTGTGTATGGAAAGAGGGAGACACAAATCAGGATGGGGTGCCAAAGGGGAGCATGCTGGAAGGCAGCATGACAGTGTTGGGTGCTGGGGTGGGCAGTGAGAGCAAGGAGAGGTGTCAGAGATGGAAAGGGTGAATAGAGGGAGGTGGGAGAGTGCCAGAAACAAAGGATCCTCCTCTGTTGCTCTTTAGTCATTGACTCTAGCAGCTGCTTGAAGGCCCTGAGTAACTTCTTGATGCCTTGCATAAGAAGTTGTCATACTGTTCCCCGGATGTGGGCCATGGTTCACAGATGATTTGTTTTATCTGTTTCTGGCCTGGAAATGTAGTTCCTAAAGCTGGCTGGACATCAAAACCACTAGGGGAGCTTTTCAAAAATAGCGATTCTCACGTATCGCACCCCAGCCCTAGAGTGAGCTCCAGGAATCTGTGTGATAACAAAAGCAAACCCTTTTCCCCCAAGTGACTTGGAGGCAATTATTCTACAGGTGAGCATTTGGGAGCTGTTAAGCCAGAACTCTCCTACCAAGACCCCAAGCACTGAGATGGTAAGTTGAGTAAGTGCTGAAATGAGGCAAAATGATCTTCTCTCTATCGTGATTAATATCTTTATACAAAAGTATTTTGTTTTGAATTTATTTCTTAGGAGAATTCCTGGGAATTTTTGTCAACTATATTTACATTTTAATGTGCAAATGTAGGGTGTCACTTTAAAAATTCTAAAATGCTATATACATGTAGAGGCTATTCATTATTACTCAGGGAAAGCCCAAAGAAGGGAATTTTCTTTCAAGGGAGAAAGCACCAATTCACTCTCCTATTTCTCTTTTCCAGTAAAACGAAATACTAGTGAATTACTTTTGGAGGGCAGTTGCAAAGCATTACGGAATGCTCAATTGCTTCTTAGAACATAAGATGGAGCCTTCTTATCTCTACACTTAATTTCTTGTAAAATTGAAGTCAGCAGTGACCTCTTCCGCATTTCGTAGAAAAGAAAACCAAGGAAGAGAGTGGTTAAGTAAGATGAAATATGGTTCTTATCACATTTGCCATGAGAATTGTGTATAGTCATCCATTTGGTCATTGTTTGAGTATATGATTGATTGAGTAGTTTTTATAGGTGACCCTATGGAAAAACACTAGTAAAATGAATGCATGAAGAGAGTATTGTCCAAGTTGGGGGAGGGTGGGCAGAATTAATTGACCCAGATAGAGCTCCTGCTCTATCTTTTTTTTCTTATATAATGTTTTATTCATTACACATTTGCATAACCTGCTAACCTAAAAGCATGGTTATTGTTTGTGGCACAGATGGGAATGAGGTGAATTTTCAATGGCTTCAATGAAAACAAAAAGAAAAAAGACATGCCCTTATAAAATATCAAGTGAGATATTTGCAGTGGTGTGTGGGAGCCTGCCTGTATCTGCTTGCAAGAGCTGCCTGTAATATTTCCAGAAATTTTGCAAGCCACTCATTAAACACAACCACCATTGAAAATTAAATTGTATAACTCACAGTTAAATGTTATATTAAAAATAGAGATGATAAATACTCAAAATTCATTACCTCCTAATTTTTATTATTTATTTATTTATTTATTTATTTTTTAATTTTTTGTTTATTGCAGTAACATTGGTTTATAACATTGTAAAAATTTCAGGTGTACATCATTGTACTTCTATTTCTGCATAGATTACATCATGTTCACCACCAAAATACTAATTACAACCCATCACCACACACATGTACCAAATTATCCCTTTCACCCTCCTCCCTCCCCCCTTCCCCTCTGGTAACCACCAATCCAATCTCTGTCCCTATGTGTTTGTTTATTGTTGTTATTATCTACTACTTAATGAAGGAAATCATACGGTATTTGACCTTCTCCCTCTGACTTATTTCACTTTGCATTATACCCTCAATGTCCATCCATGTTGTCACAAATGGCTGGATTTCATCGTTTCTTATGGCTGAGTAGTATTCCATTGTGTATATATACCACATCTTCTTTATCCATTCGTCCCTTGATGGGCTTAGCAAAATCTTTTCAAACACCACGTCTGACCGGGCAAGAGAAACAATAGAAAAAATAAACAAATGGAACTACATCAAACTAAAAAGCTTCTGCACAGCAAAGGAAACCATCAACAAAACGAAAAGACAGCCTAACAATTGGGAGAAGATATTTGCAAACCTTACCTCCTAATTATTTACTACATTTTACTATTACCTATGCTCTTGAAGTTATTTATTTCAATTTATCTGTATGATAGAAATATTATATAATGGTGTGCTACTGAACATCTCTTTCTAACTCTGCTTTCAGTGATGTCATGTTTGTAGCTTGAAACTGGCCATAGTGGGAGTATTTACACCATGGAAATTGGCAAATACTATAAATCAGGCTCCTCACGTGTTCTTTTGAGGAGAGCCTGTTAAACAGTTACCAGCATACCACCTAGGAACTGTGTAAAATACAAATATGGCAACTTGGCAATCTGTATTAAGAGCCATTAAAATACTCTCACACTTTGATCCATTAGTTCTATCCTTGGTAATTTATTCTAAATAAACAGTACAAAGAAGGAAAAAATAACATGCATGAACACATTCACTGTATTATTTAGAACAGCAAAATCTGAAAATAACCTAAATATGCAGGAACATTTTGTAGTCTAATGGTAATGGTTATAGTAGTTATGAAAATACATTTGATATGATGTTAAATTACAAAAACAGGATTAAAAATTTCACTTGTATTCAGATTTTGTTATGAATGAAGATTAAATGTCAGCATAAGAAAAATGAAAGCATTTGGTGTGATAGAATGGTGAAAGAGTAGGATTTTGTTCTGACTTCATTTATTGTACTAGTGGTGCATGTGCATTTAAAAAATGTGGAGAAAGCCTGTAAGTAAGTGATCTTAAGTAGTTTTAATATTTAAGGGGAAGGTTATGAGGAGTTTTGTGGACCAGATGAGGTTTGCCTTTGACATGCAGATGTGTACTGTGAATCCCTGGGCAGAGTATTGCAAAGGGAGTTGGGATCCAGGCAGTCTGGACTGGTGGATGCTAAGGGGATTTCTTTAGGGCAGCTCAGGGAGGAGGCAGAAGAGGCTGGCTGGGTACAGAGGCCTTGCTAATGTAGGTAGACTGCGGAAGCTGAGAAATAGCCCGGAGAAAAGCTACTGGCAAAGGCCAGAGAGAAGAAAGAATATGTCTTAGGAAGAGACAGGGAGATGCTGATCTCAGAGATGAGCAAGATGGATGTGAAAATAGTTCCATTTATATCGGAAAACAATAGGGCTCAAACCAGAGAGAAAACGGTTCTTCTAAATCATGAGTTCTTGAATTTTAGTGCCTTTAAGAGTTACCTGGACAGATGGAGGACATGGTAACAAATGCAGCTTCCTAGGTTCTACCTCCATGGATTCTGATCCAGTTGGTCTGGGGGTTGGCAGGAATAACAAGTCCTCCCACCCCATAAAGATTCTGATACAAATGGTCTGCAGATCACATTTGGAGAAACGCTAATGGATTAAAGGTAATAGTTTGGGCTGGCCCAGGGAATGTCTGTGTGTGTGTGTGTGTGTGTGTGTGTGTGTGTGTGTGTGTGTGTGCGCGCGCGTGCGTTGGGGGTGAGGCTGTTACCTTGAAGCTTGGGATCTAAGGGCTTATGATGTAAAAGGGATGTGACAGCAGAGAAATCCCAGAAGGGACAAATTATTCTATTGTATCTATAGAAACAAACTAAAAACATGAGGCTGTACTTACGATCCTTAAAGGAACATAGTTTGTACCACCAAATTTCCTTCCACAGTTAAAAAACTTTTGTCAGGCACTTGGGCCAACTGAAAGCACCGTGAACAAGGGAACTACAAGGGAGTAGCACAGAGAGAAGTGGTCATGGGGAGAGTCTAGGAACCACAAACATTCTATTTCAAACCATTGGGAGGTGGTAATTAAGAATAAACGTGAGTAAAATATGTGATGCTATGTCCAGGAAACATTTTGGGCCTTAGTGTATGGTAAGATTACTTTAAAGAAGGAAAGTCTAATTTTTGATGAAATATAGTACTTTTTAGCACTCAAAATAGCAATAACAATTAGACATATGCCGTAAGAACAATGTATCACAAAAGAAGCATATCGAAAGTAAATGACATCACTGTAACAGCAGCCATGGTATGAAATTATCTTCTTCACCTGGCTTTAGAAGAACTTTAGTGATTGTAATAAGCTCTCAAATAGCCTTTAATATCCTGGGTTCTGGGGCTGGCCCGGTGGCACAAGCGGTTAAGTGCGCCCGCTCCGCTGCGGGGGCCCGGGGTTTGCCGGTTCGGATCCCAGGCACACACCAATGCACTGCTTGGCAAGCCATGCTGTGGCGGCGTCCCATATAAAGTGGAGGAAGATGGGCATGGATGTTAGCCTAGGGCCGGTCTTCCTCAGCAAAAAAAAAAAAAAAAAAAAAAGAAGAGGATTGGCAGATGTTAGCACAGGGCTGATCTCCTCACAAAAAAACAAAACAAACAAACAAAAAAACCAAAAAAAATATCCTGGGTTCTTCCAACTTTACACTGAGGATGATTCTTTACCTTGGAAAAAGTTTTCACATTCCCTGTCATCAGGATCACTAGTCTCTTGGGACATGCATGATAAATCAAGGGCCAATCAACAACCCTTCTTAGCACTGGAGGCACAACGCAGGGTCTGTTGGATGTGTAAGGGTCTGACACCTGAAGTCAGACCTCTTCCATAAGCACCTGCTGACTGTCCTGTTCCCCACTTAACAGGGTTTTTCGTGGACTGATTGGCTTACACTTTACAGCAGGGTTTCCTAATCACTTTTTTGCTTACAAATTCCTTTGAGAATCTGATGAGAACCAAAGACCTTCTTGAGATAAAAGAACATATACAGGAACATGCACATTTGCCATACAATTTTAGGGAATTTAGGGACCCTCTTAAACCCATCCATGGACTCCCAGTAGTCCAGAGACCTCAGGTTAAGAATTCTGCCTCAGAGGCTGTCAATACAGCAGTGGGGCCTTGCAGAGGTTGAGAAAGTTCTGGTTATTGCTGATGTCGACTTCAGCTGCTAAAGAGAAATGCTGACTCTCCAGTTGATGGCTAAAATTAGGACAAGATGGCAGATGTGTGTGTGGTTTTATAGCACTGGATCCTTAAGCTGAGTAAACACGTGGGGCTAGAGTTCGTTCTTTTCAGAGTATATATGACTCATTCTAATTCCTTGATTCTGAATTCTCTTATGTGAAGCCAGGGTGAGTTCTCATGTGGGAAAGGAGTCTCTCAAAATTCTGCTTTATTTGCTGTCATGTCTTATTTACTGTCATGTGGTACCTTGGATGGCACAAGAAATGCAGGCAGGTTGAAAGTACTGGTCTGGCCAACCCCCGAGTCTAGTAGTGGTGTGGGGCCAGCTGACACCCCTCAGCAAGTACTGGATACCTAGCCAGGCTGCTTTTAGAGGCAAAAGGCATTAGCCAGTGTGTAAGGTGCTTTCTTCTGAGTGTAAAATGTAATTTTTCCTATCTGAAGCTGAACATCTGTTTGGGCCCTGATGGCTTTGGAAACAGTCCTTTTCTTGTGTAGCCTTTAGATCACGGAAGCCCACTTGGCTGTCTTCCACTAGCGGTTATCTGGCTTGCAGTTTGGGGACCTGGGTGTTTTTGGCTGAAAGCTCATGCCTTTGTTAATCTCTTTTCCACTTGGACTGTGATAGGGGCTCAGGCAGGGTGTGGAGATTTACCCCAAACCTATCTGTTTAAATTAGCCAACTCTGTTGGAAGTGATAAGACCATGTTATCATGTCGTGGTCATAAAGTGGGGAGATACAGAATCGGGAATGGAAATGCACCCCGTCTTCAACCCTCTAGAGAAAAAGTATGTGCAACTGCTAAATAAATTGTGAAATATGCATCAGGCTTCTCTTGGTCTGGCATAGTGTAAGAACTATAAATCTTTCTTTGAGATAGAAAAGGAAAATCTATAACAAATATATTCAAGTAATTGATGCACCTCAACTTCTACAACCATTTAAATTATTGTGCATCCATGACTAGGCCTGCTTCCAACTTCAATTCAAAGTATTCAATGTATTTTTCAATGTATTCAATGTATTTTAATACATTCAATGCATTTTAATAATTATAATGCGTCATAGAATCTTCACTTGCGGCCCACAAAGCAGAAATATTTCAAGTATGCCAAAGGGCAGTAGCAAACTCTCTACCCCTCTTGTCTCCTGGAGATTGCTTCCCTTGCTTCGTGACTACACTTGGCAACCTAGTTGCTGATGAAAGGAATTGACTGGCATGCATCTCTTCCTTGGTGCTTTTCCTGTCTTTCAGAGGATCCTTTCTTTTGAACAGGATCTCTACTTTTCCTTTGTTTTCCCCACTGCTGTCCAGCTGTCACCTTCTGCAGCACATCTACATACATATACCTCATCACGAACCTTTTTCTCAGTTGCTCCAAAAAATTCTGTCTCTGTTCCAATTGTGAGCTGAAAGCAATCTCAACCATGATTGAGAAGTGTAAGAATGCCTGTGATTATTCCTTCTAACAAGGAAAAAGAAAGCCATATGTTTGGATTCAGATTTAAATGATGTAAAACTACTGCCACCAACTACAAAAACTCTTAAAAGGTCTAGAAATCCCCTTCAGCGTCTATTTTTGTGGCTAAAACTCGATTTTCGTCAAGCTCCAATATCTTTGGGCAGAACTTGCTGAAATTTATATTGATAGTCTCTCTTTCTTCCTCTGGTTGTGATAAAGGAGTAGAAGGAGATGTTGGACGTATATACAGGAAATAGGAGGGGAACAGGAAGAGAAAACTTACATATTGACAGGACCACAATTTCCTACATCTGCTAAATTTTGTCAGTATATTCCTATACACAGACTATCTGGTAATATCAGAGAAATATCTGTAATAATCTTGACTTTAAAAATAATAATACGTGTACATTGTAGCAAATGTGGCATATGCCTTTTAACTTAAATATACATGTATACATTTTATTTATAAGCATTTAAGTTTTTATGTATTAAAAATGCTATCATTCTGGTACTTTCCCTCCAAATCTATAGAAAGAAGCTTAAAGTAAACATTGCTTCCTAATGTAATAGAAATACAGCTAATGCTTAAAAGGATCACTTGATTTAATGAAGGACTTTTCTGAGTCCTCTAGCTATCTTTTCTTTCTTTTCATCCTCTACATCTCAGGAAAAGCAATTTCAAAATGTAGATTGTGGCAACGTTTATATCAAATTCTAGAGCCGTGAAAATACATGGACAATTTTTGCATGGTGGCAGAGGAGTTGTATGTAAAACTTGGATCAAAAGTTCAAAACCCAAACCAATAGTTTTGGATTTCCCCAAGGGCTACCCATTTGACATGTCATCCGGGAAAGACCCAGCACACACATATGGAAGGAAAAAGAAAAAGTTCCTCTTCCACTAGGGGCTAGGCTTTTGTGGGTTTCAGTTTTAAAACTAGATTGTGCAATTGTACTCATGAAAAAAAAAATCGCCAGCATTTTCAGCCTAAGTTCATGTTCACTTTTTTTCCTGACCTGTGACTAGCCAACCTTGTGAAGTTATATTATCTTCAAACTGCCTCTAATTTACTGGTCCTTTCTTTAAAGGGCTGAAAATGATCCTAAAATTTTAAATTTTTCCTACATTCATTCACGCTATTTGGAGTTCAAATGTTAGTGCTTCTTCCTTTATATATTTAGTCACAACTGATTTTATTTCTCAACAGGTACGTAGCTCATTATTTTATCTACCAATTATAATTACTTTTCATTTCTTTGCTAGTTTTGAGAGTACTTTAAAATTCTTAAATACTAGATCTTTAACAAACTAATTACTAGGGTAAAATACAGGATAAATAACAAAAATTCAGTTGCCTTCACCGTCTTTTAGACTTTGATCAGGAACTTTTAAATTATTATCCAATTTTTCTTTTTCCTATAAAGTATTGGCCAAAGTACAATTTATAAACAATATCACAGTCAGTCAGGGAGAAGAGTTGAATGATCCCTTTTTCTCACCACTTAATATGCTCTGTTCTAAATTACTATTTTGAATTATTTTAGATGGCTTTAGAAAGATCTCTTTTTAGAAAAATTCCAAGTAACTGGGCAGAATGAATGAATAAAGCCTTAAAATCTTCATAGCTTTTGACCACTTCTTAGAATTATTCCTAAGAAAACAAAAGAGGTGTCTTATTATAAAAGCAAAGCTTTTCAACACGATGATTTTTTTTTATAATAGGGAAACCTAAAAGCCACCTAAAATGTCCAAGAGAAATGTATGATTAAAGAAATTATACTTCACTTATTAAACATTCATTAAAATATTTTTTGAAGAATGTTTAATGGCTAGTGAAAAAAATCAGAGTATAAAACTATCTATTTTTGTTTAAAAAGTATAAAAATTATATATTTTTGTACATGAATTAAGAATATAAAGGTAGATAAACCAATATGTTAAAATTTATCATCTAGTAAATGATAAGACATAAGATTTTAAAATGATTTTAATTTTTTCCTGTATTTCCTATAATTAACATATACTATTTTTATAATAAAAAAGGCCAAAAACCTTTATATAAAAAGAAAGTCAATTTATGGTGTGAGGTTAATAATGAAACTAGTAAAATGATTTTGACATGAGAATTATTTTGACATATTGAAGGAAAACTAATGCTTTGAAAGCCTTTAACCTATAATTAAATTTTATCTTTTAAGATTTAGAGGATATTTAGATTTAAAGGGATCTAGAGTTTCTTTTATCTTGAACCTTAATAAGCCATAGAAAATCACTTTTAATGAGATATGTTGGAGTTATTAAATAGGTTTATGAGTGAGTGGTTTATGTTTTTAAAATAAGGGAGAATTAGCTTTAGCTAGGATCAGAATTTAAGTAAAATATAAAATATTCAAGTGATGAATATAGATTATTTTTAAATTTTTAACATGTGCAAAGATTCCCAAAGGATTCTTTTAAAAGCATGTATATTTCCTTTAAAGTAGGAAAATTATCTTGTAGACTTTCGTGGCCATTTTTCTACATAATAATATCAAATATCTAAAAGTTTGTTAGTTTCAAATGCCAAATATTAGTTGGAATATTTTAAAATTATTTGAAAATTGATTAGTTTAGAGAAGGAGAGAGTTTTCCTTTTAAACATGAGTGAAATCTCGTTTGATTTGTATAATATTACTGATTACATTTTTTGTTTGTTTTTGTGCATGCTTCTCTCTGGCTTTGGTTTAACAATAACTCATGATCACGTTAGACAGTTATTGTTCATGAGACAGATATCGTATCAGTTAGCAATGCTTTCAGCTGTAAGTTATACAATACCTAACAGTAACTTGAAAAAATTCAGATTCATTTCTCGCACATAACGAGAAGTCTGGAGGTCTGGGTTTCTATTACTAGTTCAGTGGCTCACTGATACTGTGTCTGCAATTCTCTTGTCTTTTATCATGGTTGCAAGATGGTTGCTGCAGCTTCGAGCCTTGTGCCTCCATCGAGAGGTGTAGAGTTGGGTGGGGGTGGAAAGGAGGCTCACTTGGCAGTGGCTGTCGCTTTTTCTAGGAAAACAAGAGTTTTCCCAGAGACCTTCCATCTTCTGTGTCTTTGCTAGAACTGAGTTACATGACCACCCCAGCTTCGAGGAGGGTGGGGAAACAGGAAATAGAGTGGTATAATTGTCTTAGACCATGCATTCTTAATGAAGAGGGAGGGCAAAGAGTGTGGTGGGAGTGGGGGTGGGGGTGGGGGATGGGGTAAGGGTGCATGGGGTGGTGCTGTTATCATCCCTAAGTGGGAGAATATTGTTTTTTGGTGGAGAAGAGAGGCAGAAAAAAAATCTTACTCTTCTTATGTATAAAGCACAGATATACATACAATACATAAACGGATATATCGTATATCTATGGTATTAAAATTTCAGGGGTGGAGTGATTAGGAAAAAAGTGTCTAAAAATGCTATTAGGGGGGTGATAATGAAAAAAGATTGAGAAATAGTTGTCTAGACCAAGCTTGAGCCGTTGCCAGAGTCTTTGCATATTGTCTCACAAATAAAATTGGATTCTGTTACTGATGACAAAGAGAGGCATGGATGTTGAGCAGAAAACTAACAATGCCTGCCATAGATAATGTCATAAATTAACTTAGGAACAACTTACACTATCTTGTAATTGGTGATCTTCTCTCACTGGACTGTGAACTTCTTAAAAGTAGGCACTGTATCCTATTCATCTTTGTATATTAGTACACTAGGCCCTCAATATATATATTGTGTAGGTTGAATGGAACAAAGAACATTTTACCTCATATATGTTTTACAGCTGGACCAATTACCCCCAACGTTACTTTGAACATATTTCCCTACCCAAAAGCCTTCAGTGGCTTCCAATTCCTTACGGGATCAAGGTCCAACTTCCCATTCTCATTTCCTAGCACTTCCCCCATATAGTCTGGGGTCCAGGCACACTGATCTACTTGGTCCCTAAACACGTCTTTCGTTTCAGTCCTCTGTGCTTTTGCCCATGCAATTCCCTCTCTTGTTACCCTTCAAACTCCTTTCCCCTTGAGACTCTATTCAAAGTACTTCCTCTGGGACCCCTTAGGCATTTCCACTTGCCCGAAAACCTCTTCCTTCCTCTAGAACCTTTTCAAATCCTTCCCTTCACAGCCTAGTTTAAGTCCTGCTTCCTCCACAAGTTATCTATAGGCTGCCAGCCTACGTGCATCTGCATCCTCTTTAGATCCTATTGTGTTTCTGGTCTGTTTCATTCTTTGGTGTATCTAATTAATTAATTAGATGTACCTAATGTCTTTAATTGTTAGTTGCCTGACTCAAGCATCTATATCTTGTCTCCACGATAGGCTAAATCCCAGGAGAGCAAGGAATGTCCCACAATGTCCAGTGTAGTGCTGTGCATCTAAGAAGCAATTAATAAAAGCTGGTTAAGTAATAGATAAAATCTATAAGTATCAATAGATAAAATGAGAGCCAACAAGTATTTGGAAATTCTGCTTTCTTTGCAGTTCTAAAACCCACTGTATTGGTGTTTTAACATAAATATACCCAGCATCATGGGGATTCACTCACAGGAGAAGGCCTAACTTAGGAGCTAGAAGCTGTCTACTAGAAGCTATCCGCTAGAAGCTGTTCACTAGAAGCTGTCCGCTAGCTCTGTTCTGCCTTCCAGTTCCTGATCCTCACTGCGTGAGAGAAGTGAGGGCACGGAGATGTGGTGTAAAGCTCAGGGCTTTGCAGTTAACCAGGGACAAGTTATTTAGTTTCTCTGGGCCTCAGTCATCACATCTGTAAAATGGGGATAATATTATTTACCACAAGGGATTGTAGTGAGGATAAAGTGGGATCATATATGAAAGCGCCTGCTGCAAGATCTGGCACCCTGTAGGCCCTCAATAAAGGGTGCTGTGGATGGCTTGGTTTATCAGCCTGATGTTTTGGGGGCAATATGCCTTTGCTTTACTGAATTTCCCTCTCAGCATTCCCTTGAAGAAAGGAGGTCACTTAGGTGTGTTTGTTTAAAAGATGTTTCTATCCGAGGAGTTGGAATAAGAATAGCATCCATGTGTCATAGCATTTTGAACTGGGATGAAACCCTCTTGTTTTACAGATGATGAAAGAAATGCCCAGAGAAGGTGAGTGGCTTGCTCCTGGTTACAAAGCCAGTGGCAGGGATGACATTGAACCCAGGTATCTTGACGCCTGATTGGGGTTTTTTCCCCCTTGTCGAGGGTTGCCAAACCTACCAAATAAAAAAGCAGAATGCCAGTTAGATTTTGAATTTCAGATAAACAAATAATGTTTTAGTATACTTATGTTCCACGGCCATTAGTTAAAGGAAAAAAACAACACCGGTTTGGAGAACAAATTAGAAAAAATAGATGTGCAGGGAATATCTGATACATAATTATGCTTACTGGCAAGCTGTTTTACTACGCGTTGCCTGTACAAGGGAAAAATGGCACTTTGGGGGAAGTGAGAGTGTTGATTTTTTTTAAAAGTTGTTTTATTATGTATTTTATTCGAACATGTCTAAAAGTCCACAAATGCCCATCACCCAAATTCAGCAGTCATCAAGATATTGCCATATTTGTTTCATCTATCTTTTTTCCCCCTTTCCTGAAGTAGTTTAAAGTAAATCCCAGACATCATGTCGCTTTACCCATATATGCTGTGCATCTCTAAAATCAAGAATATTTTCTTACACCACCAGGCTGCCATTATCCCACCTAACAAATTTAGTAGTAATCCTTTGGAGTTTTATAATATCTAATCTATAATCATATTTCCCTGATTGTCTCAAAAATACCTTTTTACAATTGGGTTATTGAATTCAGTACCCAAAGAAAGTCCATCCATTATATGATTGTTATGTCTCTTAAGTATCTTTAATGTTGATTATTTTTAATGGCAAAAATGAAGTGATAAGGAAAGACATTGGTCAACGTCTTGGGGTAGATTTATTAAGTTCACAGCAAGCTGTTTGATTGCTCTTATATAGATGGTACAAAGACCAAGAAAGGTTTTGCAAACAGCAATGTCATAAATGATTGTTTATAAGATAATCAACTATGATACTTCCATTGCTTTGTTTATAATAGATGAAAAAGAAAGAAAAAGGAGAAAGACTTTGTTTTATTTTGGGGGCTGATTGTTTTTTTGTGCTGAAGCTGCTTCACATGTAAAATAGAGATAATAAAATCATAATCCTTACTTCTGAGACTGTGAAGGTCAAATGAAGAGCTGACTGAGAAGGCTGTGCTGAGCTGTATAATAGTGTTTCTCTAATATGACTGTGCTTCTGAGTCATCCCAGTATTTAAAAAATAGTTTCTTGGGTTCTTCCCAGACCTATTGAATGAGAATGTCCTGTGAGGGGCCCAGGGAAACATTTTAAACAACTTTCCAGGGTACTTTTGATGATATTCAAATTTGAGGATCACCGACTTCACCCCCCTGGACCTCAACTGCTTTATCTATAAATTGTGAGTGATGATACTTCCCAGGGCTAATGATACCTCACAGTGCTGTGGGGTGGGTAGCAAATGCAGCGAATAAACACTAACTGCTTCCTTACACCTTCGTCATGATCAGTATCATGAACCCAGGTGATCCTCATCCATACGTTGGATGCTTGACTTGGGGATGGATTAGGATTCCTCAGCTGACTTCATCCCCTGTGCAACATCTAGTACAGTGCCCAGCACGTGGTCAGAGTGCAGCACAAATTAGAGGAATGAACACATGAACGATATTATTGAGAATTCAGATCAATGACACTTCAGATTATCAATCCACAGACAATACAGGAAAATGGTAGGCCACCAGTGCTATTCTAACTTAGGAGGGGCCCAGACTTAGATGGGAATGGCCCAGAGAGTGGGATTAATGCCCAATAAAATATATCGTCCAATGTCTCACCTCTCTTTGTATACAGTTTTTATTTTTGTGAAACTTCCTGCTCCTCCAATCAAAACTGGCTTTGAGGAAAGCATGAGACTGGAAGCATGTTCATATAAATGTGGGAATGGTGTAAAGGGCTTTACTTTCCAAGGATATTCACATTTCAACAAAACACCAAGCCTCTAGAGAAAGGACTGTTCCAATGGTGGGGGAGATGTTCAGTAGGGAGGGGACTTCCCATTACCCTGATGTCACTCCACGTAAAAGGGTACCTTCTGGTAAGGCTGTCCCTTGAAGGGGACATACTGGGTGCCTGCTGTGCCAGCTGGCTGGAAAACCTGATGATCAGACTTTCTTGCAGGGGATCCTTATCAGCAGATTGGCAGCTGCTGCTGATAGATTGGGGAGCTATTTCCCATGCCATCTTCCTGTGGGGAGGGTTCTTCTGAGCTAGGCCTCTTGATTATCCCAGATCAAGAATTGTGCTGTTGGGGCTGGCCCCGTGGCTTGGCGGTTGGGTGCACGCGCTCCGATGCTGGCAGCCCGGGTTCGGATCCCGGGCGCGCACCAACGCACTGCTTCTCTGGCCATGCTGGGGCTGCGTCCCGCATACAGCAACTGGAGGGATGTGCAACTGTGACATACAGCTGTCTACTGGGGCTTTGGGGGAAAAATAAATAAATAAAATTATTAAAAAAAAAAAAAAAAGAATTGTGCTGTGGGGATCTTATCAGATGCTTCTGAACTATATAGTCTTCTTCAGAATGAGGAGCCCAGAACACTCAGTTCTATGCATGAGTAGCAGTGATGACTCATAGTTGAGAAGATACTGGAATTCAGCCAGGAGAATATCATTTAAGGGAGAAGATGAGACAACAGAATTTTCATGTGAGAGAGAAAGGAAGTCCTCTACCTCATAATGTGCCCCAGTGATGCAAAAAAGGAGGGGACGTAGTTTACCCACTGGTAGTTGACTCTATGATGGTGAAGTTTCTTAAGACCTGATTTTAGAAATATAGCAAATATGGGTCTCACTCTTCTAGTTCCTGATTACACACCCACACCCACACCCACACCCACACCCACACCCACACACACATCTTGGACCAGGCTAGTAAAGCTTCATGGGAAATGGAACCCTCAAGAGTTCACTGGGAGGTTTTCAAATTTAATCTTACTAGGTAAGCGCTTTGGGGATAATAAAACAGAAGGAAGCTTTCTGATGGATGTCCACATGGTATATGTGAGTGTTACAAAATATGGGCACAGTGTACAAATGAAGAAGTAGTTAGAGGAGGATGGAATGGCGTTAGGGGATTATCTTCTGGTGGATTTCAGTTCACCTTGGGATTAGGTTGGCTAATGCTGATGTCCAGGGTGGTAACTTTTGGAGTCTTACTGTTGTCCCTTGAAAGTAATTTCAGGTGGGCTTGTACCGCTAAGGCAAGACTAGGGGTAGCCTAGTACATGAAGATGACTGGAGACTTATCTCCTGAGAAGTTGGATATATATGAAGAGGAATTAATCGGAAAGAAGAGGTCGGTCATCCATGGAAACATCAAAAACAAGCAAGTCTGAGAATCATGCTTCGGCAGTGCCCATCCATGCATTGTCAGTGGAGAGAGAATCTTGGCTAATGAACTTCCTGTATTTTAATCCCATTCACAAAACCATAGGGAGGAAGTGAGCCTTAGGCTAAGGCATGTTCTTGACCATTCTGGCACTCAATGACAACAGGAAAGAAGGTCCCATAAATCCTAACAGTGGCACCCATCTCTATTACACAAGTAACCTCTTTTCTTAGGATCTTAGTTCCCCCAGGAATTTTTCTAGCGTGCTAAGCAGGGTGGTGTGGGCACAATCCAAATCACTGGACTATTCCAATGTTTTTTGTTTTTGTTTTTGTTTTAAACTTGAGTAGTGTCTGAAAGAGCCCTGCTGTGAGGAGTTCCACACTGAGTAAGAAAGGGACTTACAGACCCAGTGAGACCTGCTCATCTGACAGATGAGGTGACTGTGGTGGTAGGGGGGGCCTGGACTTGTTCAGAGTCATTTCATTTTCAGGCACTGATGAGACCCATGATCCAGGCCTCCTGTGCCACACTTTCTTGACAGTGACTCTCCAGTGATACTAGCAAATGATACTTTTACCCGGCAAGGAACTGCAGGACACATTTATATTTTCTTTTACAAAGGATCATGAGTTACTTTTACAATCTTTTTTTGGTTACAGTAGCAGTATATGTTTATGAAGAAAATATGGAAAACAGAGATAAGCACAAAAAAAGGGAAAAAAAATCTATACTTGCACCAATAAGACCATTGTTAACATCTTGATATAGTTCCTTACTCCTCTATTTTTATTGAAAAACCAGGGTGATGTTGCACATACTGCTTTGAACTTGCTTTTTTTCATGTCACAATGTTGTCATATACCTTTTTCATATTATTAAACATTTTTCTAAAATAATAAGGAATTTAGTGGTAAAAGAGGTGTGTATTTTTTCTCCTTTGAAAAGTTATCCTGTGTAGCAAGTTGTCTTGTATTTAAAAAGTAGAGACAAATGAGGGCAAAAATGAACAGAAATGGCAAGTTGGTTCTACAGGGAGTGTGTTTTCTGAAAGTCCTGCTGCTAGAAACAGATTTAGGATTATGCCTCCTGCTTTCAAACATGTTGATAATAGCTGCATGGAGGCACGAGGGTTGGCATAAAGGATGAACATCAAACTCCATGTAGGAGCTGTGGATTATCTGGTGAGAGCCACAAGTCAGATGGTTATCCAGCACCTCTCCCTGCCAGGACCTGTGTTAGTTGCTCCCCCATGGACATCTGGTCAGCGATTTTCAGTCATTTTAAGGTTGTGGGGAATGCTTTTACAAGGCCTGAGAACTTCTGTCCTCAGTGTGGACATTTGGGAAGCAAATGAGTGATATGGCCAATGGCTTCTGTTTCACCCAGGAAGGCCATGAGGATGCCTTAGAGAACTCAGAGATTTTGCGGGGCCTAAATGACACTCGCCTTTGGACTTCTCAGCCACTTTGGACACCTAGTTTTTCTGTTGCCGAGATCTGTAAATGAGCTGGGTGTTTTCTCCAATCAGGCTCTCTAAGGCACTCAGTATTTGCAAGTTCTCTCTGTGACAAATTAGGCCGGTGAACACTAAATTGGACTGAGACATGTTCCCGGAAAAGAGGTCCAAATTCTGTCTCTATCTCGTATATAAAAAAAAGAGTGAGTGTGTGTGTATGATAATTACACATATGGATTCATACATATATGCGTGTGAATGCATGTCATAATGTAACAGCTCCGGAAAAGTGCAGGAGAAACTTCATACAATGGTTGCCTCTGGGAGAACGGCCCAGGGCCCTGGAGGGCAGGCAGAGGAGGGAGACATATTTTTCACTTTTGTGGTCTTTAAATTTTCCTATAGGCGTGTATTAACTATTCAAAAAAGTAAATGTAAAAACATTTAAAGACGACATGTGAGCTCAAATAAGGGAGACAAATAATGCTTACTGGGAGTTTCTGGAAGACCTCATGGAGGAGGAGATGTTTCAGCTGGGCTCTGGGACAGGTAGAATTTTACCAGGAAGAGTCAGAGCAGGGAAGATCAGATTTCAGGAGATGAGAACAGCATGCTTCAGGTTATTGAGGCCGGAAAGGCAGGGAGAGTTTGAGGGATGTTACGTAGCCTGAGAGAGGGCAGCAATGGCTAGATGAAGCAGGAGAAAGGTCGTGAGAGAGACGGCTGGATGGAGCTTATTTTACACATAACGTCATCTCCCACCTGTGCTTCAGTCACAAACACCAACTGTCTACCCTCCAAATACACGGACCTTCCCACACGCACACCTGGGCACGGGCCACGTCCGCTGTCTGGATGCGGGACACCAATCCCATTTTTTTTCCCTCCTCCAAGACCCACTTCAAATGTCAGTCCTTTCCCCCTCCTCCACCCCCACCACCCTCGAAGGTTTAAGCACTCTGTCCTCAGTGTTCTCTTGGCATTTTGCATTTACCTTTATTATAGTATTTGTCCATTTAAATTTTAGTTTTTTATGGGATGAAGCTGATCGTGAGGTCGTTTGTATGCAGAATGTTGCTTCTTTTCTCTCTAATTTAGGATTTCATTCTCTAAGGTCTCAGCTCTATGAGACCTCATGATGAAGTACGGCCATGACATTCCGCCTTCATGTGGCCATCACATACCTCTCCCTGTGAAGTCATTTCTTCAAACAGAGAACAAAACAACAAAAAAGTGAGGGTTAGAGACACTATGAAGTAAGAAAATTAAAAAAAAACACAAAAAAAACGCTAGGCCTAGTTTAAACTATATTAACATTTTCTTTATTATCATCTTCTGTCACCATTAGGCTTGTAAAAAGTAGGCCTAGTTTAAAGCCAATTAAAGGCCGATATCCTGTCATTTTTTTCAGACTTCTATGAATTTGGAACTAAATGTTAATAGAGCATTATATATGCATAAGAAATGAATTAAGCAGTTTAAAAGAGTTTTGTTCTGGAGTATCCTGGTAGCTTCAAGGTCATTATGAACTTATTTCTCCCAGTTTCTCTATGTCCTTGATCAGAAGTTGAAATCTAGGGAGATATTTAATCTCACTGCTGTGTATTATATCTGCAATATAATCAATACAGAAAGTACGTACATCTATATTCCAAAAGGAGATTTAAAGAACCTAAGAAAGGCTGTGCAAACTTGTGTTCTTAGGCTCTTCCTCTTTGTTTCTCTTCTCCCTGAGACAATTTAGGGAGTAACTGCCGTCCCCCTAGTACAGTTTTATCTATGAAGGGACGTGTATAAGATGAGCTGAGAATTCACAGTGAGCCGGGACTTGCCCTCCATTGCTTAGATACCTCTCCTCTGCCTGGACCAATGCCCTTCTGGCCTTTCTGGCCCTTCTGGGCACTAGACCAGGCTTGTACATTTATTTCTCTACATAAATGGGATCTTTTACGAAATCATTCAACTGCTTGCTTTTTGTGGTTACTATTATATCATGAGTACCCTTTCTGCACAATGCATATAGGCTGACTTAATTCTTTTAAAGGCTGTATCAGATTCCACTGTATGGACATGGCAGAATTAATTCAGCCACTGCCTCTTGATGGACCTTTCAATTATTCCCAGTTCTTTTTTTTTTTTTTTTGTGAGGAAGATCAGCCCTGAGCTAACGTTCATGCTAATCCTCTTTTTGCTGAGGAAGATTGGCTCTGAGCCAACATCTATTGCCAATCCTCCTCCTTTTTTTCCCCCAAAGCCCCAGTAGATAGTTGTATGTCATAGTTACACATCCTTCTAGATGCTGTGTGTGGGACGCGGCCTCAGCATGGCCAGAGAAGCGGTGCGTCGGCACGCGCCCGGGATCTGAACCCAGGCCGCCAGTAGTGGAGCGTGAGCACTTAACCACTAAGCCATGGGGCCGGCTCATTCCCGGTTCTTTTTTTGCTGTTGTGAATAATGCAATGAAAATTCTTTCACATACATCTTGACTACTTGCATAGGGACAACAGGACAATGTGTTTAAAGAATTGTAATTGCTGGGTTAAAAGGTACATGCATTTAAAATTTTGATAGCTACTGGCAAGGGCATTCCAAGGGTAGGGTATGGAAGGGGTCCACTTCAGCCACCAGCAATAAGGGAGTGCATCACCTGCTGAGAATTTGAAAACAATAATAAAACCAATGTGAGTCTGCTTTTTATTATCACCATGTGCTGGCAGTGATAAAGTCAGAATAAGTTCTTAGTGGTGTGTATGGAGCTGACTCCGGGAGCAGATTGCAATTCCCACCCCATGGCACTACGTAGTCCTGAGTATAAACAGTAGATTAGAAATGAAGAGCGATAGCACAATGATTACAGACACTATGAAACAGAACTCGGTTTACTTTTTTTTTTTTTTTTAATTTTTTGTTTATTGCAGTAACATTGGTTTATAACATTGTAAAAATTTCAGGTGTACATCATTGTACTTCTATTTCTGCATAGATTACATCATGTTCACCAGAACTTTGTTTACTTTAATTCTGTTATTCTATGTGACCTCTTGGCGTTTTGTGTTTAAATTCAAAACAGAGCAGCAGAGTGCAAATTGCAAAGTGTAATATTTTTGATTGATAAATGCAAGTTTTAGTCATACACGAAATATTTTACTGCATTTGAATAATACTTTTAAAATTGAAATTTATTTTTTTTAATTGTTACTTGTTCATTTAAAAAAATTTTTTTTGAGGAAGTTTGGCCCTACACTAACATCTGTTGCCAATCTTCTTCCTTTTTTCCTTTTTTCTCCCCAAAGCCCTAGTAGATAGTGGTATGTCACTCAGTTGTACATCTTTCTAGTTGCTCTGTGTGGGACGCTGCCTCAGCATGGCTTGATGAGCGGTGCATAGGTTGATGCCCAGGATCCGAATTGGTGTACCCTGGGCCGCCGAAGTGGAGTGTGCGAACTTAACCACTATGCCACCGGCTGGCCCCATTACTTGTTTATTTTAAAGCTAAAGAATGAATCAAGAGACTAATGATCGTTCCTGACTCTTACACATTATTACTGAAACTAATTTTGTCATATAGATGAGGGAGATTAAAAAATGATCAGCTGTGGGTGTCAAATACACTAAGTGCACTGCTGGATTCTGTCAAATTGCCTCCTACAAAGATGACACTCTTTTGCACATCTACCAGTGGTGTGTGAGTGTGTCCGCTTAAGGGAGAAATCTTTTAAATATTGTTGGAAACCTGGACTGTAGTAATGAAGAAATCATGCACCAGCTGAAAAATGTCTTTCCAGCTCTCCCTCCTCACCTCCTGCCTTTATTTTAGGATTGTGTCTTAGTCTGCTAGGGCTGCTATAACAGAATACCACAGACTGGGTGGCTTACAAACAACAGAAATTTATTTCTCACAGTTTTGGAGGCTGAGAAGTCCAATATCAAAGCCCCAGCAGAGTCCGTGTCTATTGAGGGCTCGCTTCCTGTTCATAGATGGCACCTTCTCACTGTGTCCTCACATGGTGGAAGGGGCAAGGGAGCTCTTTGGGGACTTTTTCATAAGGGCACTAATCCCATTCATGAGGGCTCCACCCTCATGACCTAATCACCTCCCAGAGGCCCCACCTCCAAATACCATCACCTTGAGGATTAGGTTTCAACATATGAATTTTAGAGGCACACAAACATTCAGATAATAGCAGATTGCTTAGTTTTATCAAGGTTGCAAAGGTAGGTAGGCTTTCCCTAAATGAGAGATAGCAGGAGAGGAAGTAGAGACAGCACTACAAATGGGCTCGGAGGCCAGACTGCTGGGGTTCAAACCCCAGCAGCCCTCCTCACTAGCTTGTCATCCTGGGCAAGTTACTTTCCTTCTCTGTGCCTTAGTTTCCCCAGATGTAAAATGAGACAACAATGGTATTGACCATGTAGTATTGTTGTAATGATTAATGAGCTAATTTTCATAAAGCACTTCAAACAGTGTCTGGCCAATGGTAGGTACCATGTGAGTGTTAATTGTTACCTACTAAGGGTCAGGCACTCTACTAGGCATGGGAGATGGATTCTTTTTAATTGCATTAAGAATCCTACAAACTATGCATTATTGCCCACATTTTGCAGTTCTGCTTATGTGACTTGCCCAAGGTTATACTGCTAATCAGCCATGGAGATGAGAATCTAACCAAGACACTGACTCTACAACCTGGGCTCTTTGCAAATGATGGAATATTGGCAATTTTATACGTTGAACCTGAAACTAAATCACCTCACTCTATTCAGTGCTCTGGGCTAAATATCCAGAACAAAATACCTTGACTTCTTTTATAGTTTGAGTAATTGGTAAATTAAGGATTTATCCTAATTCTAGAAAATGTTGGAAGGCTTAATGATTGCCCCTAAGGAGAGATGATCTATCTCTCAAAAGAAGTTAATAAGAAAGGGAACATCTGTTTGAAAAAAGTCTTTTTATATTAAAACTGGGAACTATCTTTTGAGTAAAAAGCCATCAATTTGGAATATCTATCTGAGCTATCTATATGGGCTTTGCATTTAAAATATTAAGGAAATTAAGTGTGGGATATAAAATGTAGATGTAATATATATTTGAAAAAATCCTGTGTAGATGGAAAGAGTGCTGACTCAGCCGATCTGGTTTCTGGGCCTCAAGTCAGCCCCCAGCGGCTAAACCACTCTTCCCTCTAGGCCTTGGTTCCCTCATGGGGGAAATGAGTGGGTTGAACTAGATGACCTTTCAGGCATCTAATCGTGCTAAGTTTCTTTCCACATCAGGGAACATTCTCTTTAGGGGTTGCTCAATGACTGGGGAGTGCCAGGAATTTGGGGAATTCCCAGAATACACAGGCACAAAAAATATATATATATATCCATATAAAAATTTGCAATGTATTTATTTAACCAAGAAAAGATTAATATCCTTAATCTCTAAAAAGATTTTAAACAATCATTAAGAAATGATGACCACCTTGCTAAAAAAGTTGGTAAAACAGACGACTTACAAAAGAAAAAATGTAAGAGGTCAACAAACAGATGAATTTTAATTTTCACTAGTCATAAATGAAATGTAAATTAAAATAGATCAAATTGGCAAATATTATGGCCAGTGATAGTTGGTAGTGTGATAAAATGAATACTCTTATACACTGCTTATGGACTATAAATTGGTCTAATTTTTTCATTTCTTTTGTTCTAGTAATTCCACTCATATCTATTTATTCTAAAGAAATAATCACATATTTATACAAATTTATTTTAAAAATGTTCAGTCAGTGTTATTATAGTAAAAATTAGAAACAATTTAAGTGTCCAACAATAGGCAATTGGTTAAATAAATAATATTATATTCATGTAATGAAATATTACACAGTCATTAAAATTGTTTGAAGAATCTTAATGATATAGGTAATATTTATGATGTAAATGTTAAATAAAAAAGCAAGATGCCAAACTATATAGAAATCAGAGTGTTAGTTTTGAAAAAAAATGGCATGCTGAAAAAAAGAAACAGGAAAAGGTACACTAATATCTTGCACTTTTGGTTCTAGGTGGTAGTTGGTTTTCTCCAGCTAGTTGGTTGTCCTTTAGAGAGTTCAGTAGTTTCAAAATGTTCTATAATGTGTATGTATTACTTTTATAATCAGAAAAAACAGCTGTGTAGAAACGGTCCAGAGAAAATGCGGCAAGAAGTTTGCCAGAATGGGAGGCCATTTTCAGTCTGATTGGATCAGCAAATCAGAGAGGGAATGCTGATTGCCACCAATGGCTCGAATATGCGTGTTGAATGATGGTTGTGGTGATGTGTCCTGTGAGAAGGGATGGGGAACCCTGGGATGTGATGGTTTTCTTCGTCGTAGGTGGTGCTTTAGAGCTGGGAGGTATCTGGGCTTGGTGGAGGTCTACCCAGACAACAGGCAGATTTCATATTTCACAGTAAGTAAAGATCAGACAGGGAGCTACTTTTAAATCTAAGGGGAAAACACAAAATCCTAAAGCAGAAACGCCCTTCTGCCCCCTCACCTTTTCAGACAAAAAAGACCCCCAGGGCAGAGGGTCTTCCTCACTCTCAGAATTCCTTTGATTTGTGATCTGGTTTTGTGTAGGTAATACATTGTCACTCCTGAGTTTCTTTTCTTGTCTTTTTAAGTTATTTTCATTATGACTTTTTGCTCTTTTGCAAAGAGCTAGTTCTGCAGAATTGGGGCAAGGAGGGCCAAGGGAAGTTAGTGAAGGTAATTATACAAACTAGGAAGTTAAGAGTTCAGGTAATCTCAAAGTACTTCAAGAGTCTCCTTTGGCTAGAATATTTTCTAGAAGTGGCCCTTACTTCCCAGGGACAGATGGCGATGTCTTATTGAGATGCAGGTAGACCTTGTACATGAAGCTCAAGTTTTTCTTTTTATGACCTGATGGGGGATCCTGACTCGGGACTGTGACTTTTCCTCCTCCATATTCCTTCCACTGGGAGGCAGGCTCTAAGCCTTAGTATTGTCTACCCTATGTCACTTGTTATTTGATGCACCAACTTGAAAAAGTCACTGTAGCACGATTTATACCTTTTTTTGTTTGTTTTTGGTGGTTTTTTTTGCATTTTCTCTTTAAGGAAAGATGAGAATAAAACTACAGCTTGGACGAAATGCGATAGAAAACAAAAGACCCCAACCTTTAAAACTTTTATCATGAAAAAATTTGAACATACACAAAAGTAGAGAGAATAGACTAATATACCCGCATGAATCCATCATTCAACTTCAACAGTTCTCAACATTTTCTCCAACTTATTTCATCCATCATCCTTACTTCTTATTGTTGTTGTTTTTCTGGAATGATCTAAAATAAATCTCAGACATCATATTCATTTCACTTGTCAGATAAGGACTTAAAAAATATATATGACCACAATATGATTATCACCTAACAAAATTAGCAAGAGTTCCTTAATGTCATCTAATACCCAGGCCGTATTCAACCTTCTTTGAATATCTAAAAAATATAAAAGGACTTTAAAAACTCTCTTATGAGCAAGAAGAAGAGAAATGGGTTTGGGATATTTGTGAGAGGAGGCAGAATTACTCAGCTCTGCCTGTCTTCTCTCCAAGACAGACCTTTAAAAAGGAACCAGAAGCCAGAGATAGTGCTTCTCGCAATTTCAAGCAAATTCAGTTGTCCAGATCTAGAAACTTCTTTGTCTTTGGACACTGATGGGGGCTCATAGAAATTCCTCAAGGGATCTCAGATCAGCCATTTCTTTCCCTTCTAAGCCAAACTTAGAAAACAAAACAACACTTACAAAGCATTTCAACATCACACAAGTAACACGGGCTTATTGCAGAAATATTTTTAAATGCACATAAGCGAGGAAAAGAAAATGAGAATCACCTCCAGTCCCAGGACCAGAGACAATTCACCTTAGCATATTGGTATATATTGTTCTAGACTTTTTCATATCTGTGGAATCATACTTGACATATTTTAAAACCAGCTTTTTTCATGTTCAGCTTAGGGAGCCTTTTCCCCTGTCCGTTAATATACTTGTACACTGCTATTTTAAAGGATATTGATCATAGGAATAGACTAATTAGTTTATCCAAAAACCACCTGTTCTTGGATAAGTTTTTTTTTGCGTTATAGACAACGTAGACAAGAACACGTGTGTAACTGAATATTTCATGTCAAAGTTCATGAAAAAATACACACTATCCTCGCTGCCACCACTTCTTCCCTTCACACTCATTCTTATCCCTTGTAAGGTGGCCACAGCCCTCTTGGCTCTCCTGAAATCTCTGGCTTGTCAGCAGGCACCTCAATCTGAGACACCAAACTCTCCAGCTGGTCTCACAGGACTGTCTCTCCTCCAGCGGTTCCTGTTTGCCAGCGGCTTCCTCCCAGGCCCCCAGGCCTATGGCTTCAGAGTCCTCTCAGCGCCGGCCTCAGTCAGTTCTACCTCGCAGATATTGCTGAGGTCTCGCTCCTCCTTTCTAGCCTCATAGCATCCCCTCTAGATAAAGCCTCCTTGTTTCCACTCCCTTGTATTCCTACAGGAGCCTCCAAACTAGCCTCTCTGATCTTTCCCTTTATAATCCAGCCTGACCTGCCACAGCAATGAGCTTCCTGAAGCCCAGCTTTGTCTCCCACTCTGTACTCTACATGTCAGCCCGACCGAACTGCTCGCCATCCCCTTACGTGCCCCAAGTGTTCTTGTTTCCTCTGTCATTTTTCTCTTTCTCTTTCATCTCTGTGCATCTCAAGCTCAATTGTCTTTAGGGCCATGTTCTAATATTGTGGCCTCCCCAAAGCCTTCCTTGATCCCTGCCTGCTGCAAGCAGCACTTTTTTCCTTTGTTGGCACTTTATTTGCTCCTCCTTTGGACACTTGTTGAGGTTTATGGCTTGTTTTGTCCTTTAGACTCTTAAGTTTCATGAGGGCAGGGACTGTGTCTTATTCAACTTGGTATCAGCCCCATTGTGTAGCACAATGCCTGATGCATAACAGGTGCTCAAAAAGTCTAGTGAACAGGTAAGATTTCAGTTAAAAGAGAATGGATTGGTAAGAGTATATGTGCAAAAGGCCCGGGGATTTTAATTGGCTATGGAGCTAATACTGTGCTATAGATGCCGACAAGCCCAAAACAATTTTGGGTTGTATGAAAACAAATACAGGCTCATTTCTGTTAACTCCCTTCACTGTCCTCTTCCTACTTCCCACCGAGCATCCCGCAGTGCAGCCTCCCTGAACTAAGCACTTTCCACTTCCCCAAACCAAACACGTACTTTCATGCTACTGGGCTTTTGCACGTGCTCCGTCCCCATGCCTTTTCTTATTCTTCTTTGCTTGTCAAAATCTTATTTGTCCTACAGATCAGATGTCACCTTTTAAATGTACGGTTCCCTAATCGCCACTCCTTTCTCCCACCTCCAGAGAGTTAATTGCTTCCTCTTCTGGGTTTTATAGTACTGGTTCATATTAACATAATCACAGCAGTTACTATTTTGAGGGCCTATTCGGTTCCAGTTACTGTTTTAGGCTCGTGACATACACTAGCTCTAATAATCTTACAGCAACCCTTGAAGGTAAATAATAGTAACAGTAAATACTTCTATAGTACTCACTGTGTGCCGGGCACCATTCTACGTGCTAACCCATTTAATCCCATACAACAACCTCATACGATAGGTACTGTATTGCCTGTTTATAGTTGAAGAAGCTAAGGCCTAGTAACTTTGGTTGTTAAGGTTAAATAACTTTCATGAGATCACACAGCTAGCAGTTAGTGGAGCTGGAAGGCAGTATGGTCCCAGAGCTTTTAATTACTTTGCTTTTAATCACTTTGCTATACTGCTGTGCTTTTAATCACTTTGCTATATTGCCTCTATTGACAAAGGAACTAAAGCTCAGAGAGGTTAAGTAATTTGCCCAAAATCACACAGTAAGTGGCAGATGTTGGAGCCAAACCCAAGCCTGCCTGACCCCAGAGTCTGTGCTCTCCTTCCTACTCTGAATTGCCTCTCTTGCTACAGCAGGGTTGTCAAACTTTTCTGTAAAGGGCCAGATAGCAAATATTTTAGGTTTTGTGGGCCATAAACTCTCTGTTGTAACTTGGAGCTGTAGCAAGAGAGCAGCTGTAGACAAAATGTGAATGAAAAAGCATGGCCATGTTCCGATAAAATGTTATTTACAAACACTGAAATTGAATTTCATATAACATTCACATGTCGTGAAATATTGTTCTTTTGATTTTTTTCAACCGTTAAAAAATGTAAAAACAATTCTTAATTTGTGGGCCATACAAAAACAGATGTTGGGTTTGGCCCGCGGGTGAACCATAGTTGGACTACCTTGCTTTATAGTGTCATTACATCATAGAACAGTTAAATATGCGTATATCTGCCTCTTTGCTCTCTCTTTGCGGGAACAATTCAGCGTAGACCCCAGACATGCATAGCCAACTGAGAAAACATGAGTCCTTCAGTAAGTAAAACATTCCTTAGGAAGAGGTTCAGAGACAATGTGACCTGCCTTGAGCCTGCCCCCGTGGGGGTTGCACCCTCAACTCCAAGTAGTTTTTCAGAATATTCCTTCTGACTACTTTGAGAGAAGTTGTGGCAACTACGTTTTCCCATCACCTTAGTTTTGAGATGAGATTTTACTGTCTTTTAATGGTGCTCAGGGCAGTTGCCTGGCTGGCTGGTCTTGCTTTTGACTCTGCGCTTGGACCAGATTGAGAACTCTATAGACCTATGATGACAATCCGATTATTGTGCTCCTGGGAGTGGAAGAGACCAATCAGGGCAGGGTGGCTGGGACAAAGGAGAGGAAGGGTGACATGGTCTCTACTTGGCCTGGGGGTCAGAGGGGCAGGGCTCACACGCTCAGAGAGCCTTCGAGGCTTAGGGTACCAAGATAATGGGAGGCCTCAGGGCCTGGCGATGTTCCATTTTAATTCAACTGTGAGGGGGCTAAATAGGCTTTAGGTTTAGGAATGTAAATACCGCATAGAACCTTGACTCTGGAGAACACGTATTAAAAATTGCAAACCAGCATCTTGCAAGTGAACTTTCAGAACAAAATCCATTTGGAATAGATATGATCTGTGTATAAAAATAAACTGATTCAAGAATGATTTCCTTTTGTGATTTTGAAGGGGAATTTAATCCTTATTTGTAGCAATTATAAACACGCTAAGGGGAATTACTAAAGTAGGGTTGAGAATTAGTGAAATAAACTGTTGCAAGATGAAACTTAAGATAAAATGCTACTTGAGAAGATGGTCACAGCAGTGGCAGTAACATTTTAAAAATACTTTTTACTGAAGTTTAATCGACATACAGAAAAGTGAACACGTCCTAGGTCTACAGCTTGATGAATTTTCACAAACCGAACACACTTGTGGAACCAGCTTCCAGATCAAGACAGCACACTTCTTGTAAAATATCAAGAACTCTTTATTTGTAGGGGGAGAATAGAAGTAGGGACCTGGTTGGAAGGGATGGCTAGAAAAACGTCTTGAAACTGGGCTTGCTTAGGAAGCATAGTTTTATTTGAGATGCCTTGGGTGGGGCTGAGGGAATTATGGGGTGCGGGGGACACGTGGAGCTGCTGCACCTTTGGGGTCAGACTCTGTCTAGGTCTAACTTTGCCTCCGCTATTTCCTCGCTGTGTGACTGTAGGCAAGATTCTCAACCTCCTGAAGTCTCTGTAGTTGTGAAATGGTAATCTCCACGAAGACAGCAACTATCTTTTTCACTATTATGCTCTCAGGACCTGTCACAGTGCCCACCACATAGCCCTAAACAAGTGTTTTTTAAAATGAATAAAATAACTAATGAATAATACATACAAAGTACTTGGTACAGTCCCTGGATGATGCTCAATAACGTAAATAAAATTCGAGAAATGACCCGTTGACCCAGTAATACCACTTTTGTGAATATATCCTCCAAGAAAATTGTCTACATAAAAGTAACATATATGTGTGTGTTTTTGTGTGTGTTTATACACATGTTTGTGTGTGTATATATATATCCATAATATATATACATATATGTATATGTGTCTTTGTGTGTGTGTGTATATATATATAATGCACAGTTGTCTAATTGTGGTGAAATACTGGAACTACCTCAAAGACTACTAACAATGGGGAATGGCTGTGCAATTAATGAATTGTTGAAACAACGAAAACTATTTATCTAAAACCTGGCAAGTGTGTAGACTATGTTGAAATTAAAAATTTTAAAAATCTGAAAAAATGTTTAGAAGATATATATAAGTATATATTTATTAGAGAATGAAAACTGAATAAGAGTTGGAGTGATAAAATTTAGAGATGGTCACGGTTTTTTCCTACTAAATTGCTTGAGATTTTTGGAATTGATTCTCTTTCCCTCAAAAAAAAGAAAGGAAATGAAGCACCCAGCCCCCTTGCCAGATGGGGTGCTCTCTGTGGGTTCAGCCATCCTGAGCAAGCCTGCTCTTGCTGTGGTGTCCCTGCTAGGCTGTGGAGGGGTCGCGGATGGAAGGCGCTGGCGGTAGATGAGTTGCTGAGGAGAATGATGATTTCCTAATCTTCTATGTGTGTTAGATTCACGACGGAATCAATTTCTGTAATGAGTGAATTGGCTGCTGCCAGTGCAGGTCCTTTGCCAAAGCTCTTCTGAGGAGGATGACATTTAGATGCATTCTCTGTGATTGATAGGCCATCCTTGGCCACTACCTGCCATGGGTTCTTATTTTTGAAAAACTATAAGGATTTTATCAGCATTTTGAAGTAAACCACCTCAATCAAAGCCCAGATAACCTAAAACCTGCAATAATAATAATTAGTTAGTAATAGTCATAATTTCACCTTAGTTTTATATCGTGCTCTATCGTTCTGAGGGGGCTTTCTCACAAAACAAACAAGAGACTATTTCCAAACATACAAAGTCTTGTAAAAGTACAACCACAAATTATCGCTATGTTGTTAGCCTGATATCGCTATGTAATTCCACCTGATCCTTACATGCTCCCTGTGAGGAAGGCAGGGCAGGTCTTATTCCGGTTCGGCAGATGAAGGACAAGCACAAGAGGAGCGGCAGTGTGATGATGGCTGCGTTAGACGCGCAGGCGCAGAGGGTCAGGTGATCTAAGGAGATTTTTCAAGAAGAGCTGGGAGTTGGGAGGTGAGTGAAGGGCAGGTTTTTCTAGGCAAATAGAGAAGCACAGAGTGTGTCTGAAGAAAGAGTGATAGTGAAGAGGGGGTATCTGTTAGTTGGGATGAGAATTGAGAATAAAGTGAAACCAGGATTTCCTCCTGGACCGCCCTCAGCTCTCCAGAAGAACTGGATTAGGATGCCTCCTCTCTAACCTCGCCCTTTCGTCTGCCTTTGTCCCTTTGCTACGGTAGACAGAAGCACCCGACACATTTGCCTTCACAAGATGGAGCCCTCCTTTCCCCTTCCTCTCTCTGTGTGTGAACCATTGGGGCCTGTTGAAGGCGTCCTCTCTGTGAAAATGGTGAAAAGAGGAGAAAGGGAAGAGAAATCGAGGTATGGAGACCTGAGAGGTTCTGGGATTGAAGGTTCCATAATTCCAGTCTGATTTAAGTCCTAAAAGGTTCACACAGTGGCGTCACTCATGATGCTGTCTGAAGTCACTCTTGGTAACTCTGCTGTGTTGAGAGACATATAATTGGAGCACCCCTGTCAGTTAGCCACTTGTGAAATACCACTGAAAACCCGCTTTTATTTGTCACCCAAAGGCCCTTTTTGGGAGGATCTTTCCCTTTTGGAGAAATTCAACTGAAATCAAGCCCATCAGCCTTCCATACTGACGATGCGATGCAAGCTCTGGCTTAGGTACATGTGGCACGCCATCTGATCTGGCATATCTATATAGTGCATCGCTCTAACCTGGACTGCAGCTCCTCCCTGCCCCTCCTCTCCCAGCTCCATATTTAGCCATCTGCTGACGGCTACGCATGTCATCAGGGTTTATCATCCATCTTTACTGCTATGGGATAATGCAGAGGTTTATGTTCTTGTATTCACTTTGGCAGGCGATAAAGATTTCTCCTTTGGCCTCGGTGTTAATAGAACTGCAGAGAAAGCTAATCTTGTCTAGCCACTTTACAGTTTGGGAAACTGAGGCCCTGAGAGTTGACTTGATTGTGCCTCTTAGTGCCAGAACTGGCTGGGGAATGAAGGTCACTTGACTGAACAGAGCCTTTTCTCCATTCTGACTCTTTGGAGCTCTCTGGGTGGCAAAGCTCAGACACGAATTTCTTTGTTCGTGTCATATTTTTATTTTTATGCTACTAGAAGAAATCCTATATATGTATTTTTCGTAGTCATGGCTGGGTATAAGATACACAGAGCACTCTTTCCAAGAGAAACCTCTTTAGTGCTACTTCAATTTCCCTACTTATAACTGATAATTGTTTATCATTACTTTTAATAATTATTATTTAACATTGATATTAATAATAAGGACTACTTGCATGTTTGCTATGTACATACAGTATGTTTACATTATGCACTATGCTAAGGGTTTTATACATCTAAGCGCACAATACTTTCAACAACCCTGTGTTGTAGGTATTATTTCATTGACTTTACAGAGGAAACTGAGGCGTAGGGAGGTTAAGAAACTCCTCCAAGATTGTCACACAGGGAGTTGGTTGGGCAGCCTGAATTCAATTCCAGATCTACCCGATTTTAGAGCCTGTGTTCTTAACAATTTTGCCTCGTTAACTTCCTTTTGCAGATATTTACTCAGGAAATGTGGCTTTACTCAATCTATTAGAAAGATTTTATGTAATAACCAAAAGCCTGACACATGCACATTTTTCCTAGTTCTGGTTTTGCTACACTGAGGTCAAAATCAAACTTAAAACATGTCTTAAGAGGTCTTGGCACTGGACTAAGTACTGAGGGGGTCACAGATGCATCTGGTGAAGTCATTCGTAGGTCTAAGGAGCTAAAGTCTGAGACCCAGTGGAGCTCCCAAGGAGATCTTGCTCAAAGGTCTGGTGACCAAGAGGTTTCCAGGACCATGGTGTCTGAGAGTGACCCAAGGTAAGTCTTTAGGTAGAGTCCAGCAGAATATTTGACATCCTAGCTGCTATGCTATAGACATTCAATATTTGGCATGTTAAATAAATAATAGTGGAAGTATAAAAATATGATATGCCTCTCTATAGATCCCACGTGCCAGGTTCTGTGCTAAGCCAGACTTTCCACACACTGAATCTTTACAATAACTGCATGAAGAAGGTACTTTTCTTATTCTCATTTTTATGAAGAAACCAAGGCTCAGAGAGTTTGAGTACCTTGGCAGAGGTCATCCAGCTTATATGTGGTTAAAAAAATGAGTGCATGAAAGTCATGTGAATTATTTATTTGATTAACTCATTTGCAAAGATATTATCTTTAATTAAACAAACAGAGACAGTAGGTTGACAAGGATAAAAATGTCTTGGAAGGGAATGTCAGGATTTAGAGGAGTGATTTTTAAAACTTATGTTTTGATGCAGACCTATAGGTCTCCTTTACATTACTTTACATATGACATGTCAGGAAGATCGCCAGTGGGGGAGGTTGTGTTAATAACCTTTCCTTTGAATTTTGATCTGAAAGACTTTTCCTTTGAAGCTAGACTGGCCTTGTGATGAGGTCCCTCAGCAGACGGACGCTGTCTCCAAGGCTGAGCTCATTGTCTGGAGCTCTCTCACCTGCAGTAAATGAGAATTTATTTGATCCTTTTATGAAATTCAGATTCCATCATATTTATGCAGCCCTGTTTAAGTGGCAGTCACCAAATATGGCTGCTTTTAAGAAAGTCTTTTTGTTTAACCACGGGCCTAGCAGAGTTTCTGATGCATAGGTAGCTGTCCAGAAATGTTGAAAGAAAGAAAGAATTTAATCTTCACAACATGTCTGAGAAGTGGTTCCTAAATTTATCACAATCTTGCAGATGCGCAAAATGAGGCTTGGAGATCAAGTAACGCGTTCTCAAAGCCTTATTGTTGTATAGGTAATGGAGTCTGATTTCAGATGTAGAAAATGCTGAAGACAGTGTCCTTTCCATTACATCTGTAGCCAGTTTTTTGGAAAAACCTCAAGGGAAAAACCATAGCAAATTTTTAGAGTTTTGGTCATTTCTTTTCTCTGACCTCAAATTCCCACATGAACCAAGGACTGGCTGATTAAGCAATAAATGAAGGGAAGTGCTTACAATATCTGTTGCTTATTACATTTCTCTTTTTTGCAGCTCCCAAAGTGGCTGGGATGCATTAGAAACTGAAGCGACGGAGAGTGGTGTCGGCTGCCTTCCCCACTTCTCGGAGCAGAAGCCAATAGAGAGCTGTTTGAAAACATCTCATTCACACACCAGGTTGCTATTGAGGTCTTTTTCATGTTATGATCAGAGCGGTTGCTTGTGTTTTTATCACTAGGCTGATTTAGAGATAAAATCAGCTTCTGTTTCTTGACTGGGTGGAGTTGTGGGTGCATGTGCTGGGGGATAACAGATCCAAGCCTTCTTTGTTGGGGGGAAGAGTGGGTTGGGCGAGTGGGGTCCGACGGCTACACTGAGGTGGGTGTCATGTTTAATCAGTTTGCCAATGAGGAAGCGCCCCGTCATCAGAAAAGAAAGACTTAGTTTCCCCCTTTCTCTTTCTGTTCCAGTTGAAGACTAGCCCTCGGAGGTTTTCACAGTAGATCGTGCGTCTTCCTCAGATGGACGGGGAGAAGTAACATTCTGCAGATTGCTGTCAGAGGTCCTGAGTACGCCAAGCCATCTGGTTTTTCTCCCTCTTGTTGAATGGCCTTTGCTTCAGCAGCCCACTGAGGGCTCTTTTCCTCGGGATTCTGAACGTGTAACTAAGAATGCAGGCTGGGAAGATGCTGAGTTCCATCAAGTGTGTGTTGGTAGGAGACTCTGCCGTGGGGAAAACCTCTCTGTTAGTACGCTTCACCTCAGAGACCTTCCCGGAGGCCTACAAGCCCACAGTGTACGAGAACACGGGCGTGGACGTCTTCATGGACGGCATACAGATCAGCCTGGGTCTCTGGGACACAGCTGGCAACGATGCCTTCAGAAGCATCCGCCCCTTATCCTACCAGCAGGCAGATGTGGTGCTAATGTGCTACTCCGTGGCCAACCATAACTCTTTCCTGAACCTGAAGAACAAGTGGATTGGTGAAATCAGGAGCAACTTGCCCTGTACCCCTGTGCTAGTGGTGGCCACCCAGACTGACCAGCGGGAGGTGGGACCCCACAGGGCCTCCTGCATCAATGCCATAGAAGGGAAGAGACTGGCCCAGGATGTGAGAGCAAAGGGCTACCTGGAGTGCTCAGCTCTTAGCAACCGGGGGGTACAGCAGGTATTTGAGTGTGCTGTCCGAACTGCCGTCAACCAAGCCAGGAGACGCAACAGGAGGAGGTTCTTCTCCATTAATGAGTGCAAGATCTTCTAAACCCCAAGAGACTTCACCCAACACTCATTTACTCACCCTGAAGGCTGACGGGGACAGGGAGAGCAGGCAAGCCAGCAAGGGTTGATGCTCTTTCTGGGCACATCCCAAGCAGCGTTTCCTTTTGGATACAGTTGTTGATGGGACTCGGCCACTGGATGTTTTTACTAAGTACACTCTACAAATGAACTCTTTGCCCAGTTCAATTGGAAGATCCCTTGGGAAGCTATAATGACTATTCCGTGTTCGATTAAAAAACTAAAATAGTCTGCATAATTTTGGGCAATGAAGTGAGTTTTCCAAAGAATTCCCTATTTAAAGACACATTTTATTTAAATAATAACAAAATGTTTAGCTCTTGTTTCTAATTAGTTTTCACACTTGGGAAGTCTTTTCCTTCATACTCACAAACAAACTTCTGTATGTGTGAAATAATCTTCTGGGGCTCTGCCATATGTTTGTAGTGTTATTTTCACCCAAAGTAGAAATTTTGTTGAAGCCACTTGCCTGCTAGATTTTACTAGATAATCAAATTTTGAAATGACCATAAATTGATCCTCGCAATTAATTTTCCACCCAGCTGTTATTCAGAGTTGTATATAAAATACACTTCAATAACATAAGATACTTTAAAACTGCCTAATGATTTTAAACAGTTATCACTATATTTCTCTGTAATTCTAAAAAAAGCATTTCTTATTTGCGGTCTTACCTTTCAGCCAAAGAACTCCAATTTTACGTGCTAAGTATTCCTCTCTCATTCACCAAAACAGGTTGAGGGAAAACCTTTCAGGTACAGAATCAAACTGCTCCAAGTAATTGCAGCAGAACTTGGAACAGAAGTGAGAGAGTCTCACTCTCATGTCAGGAACTGCTGCGCTTTCCCTTCTGACACCGCAGTTCCTATTTGGCTGCGGGTCTTGTGAAAGGGAACGGGCTCAAAGTTCTGTATGATAGTAATTTAGCGAATTTGTTATTTAAGCTCTAAACTGAGCTGGCATGGTAACATAATTTATTAATTTTAAGATCTAATCAGAATAATTGAGAAGGTGTCTAGATATATATGTGTGTGTGTCAGGGAAAAAAATGGGTCATTCCAGAAGGATGTGAAACCACAGAGGGAAGGAGTGCTGGTCTTTGGGTGATCGTATAGATGTCTAACTGGTTAGAAGCACTCGCCTTATACAGTGACAAAAGAACAAAACAAATTTTTTTTTTTTTAATTTTTAAGAAATTTTACTATTTCATGACTATGAAGCACCGGAGTGAAAAAAAAAAATCACAAATTCTAAGCACAGGGAACAGGAAGACTGTAAGGCAATTGCTTAGATAATAAAAAGTTATCAGGGGAAATACTGAATAGATAGGGACACACACACCCCATACTCCATTCTATCTAACAGCTTAAAAGCAATGGTGTTCATCATCTGTTAAGTTGAGAACAGAGGACTATGTAACTTGAGGAAGAAATTGTGCAGGCTGGCACCCAGGTCTATCACTTACTCACCTAATCAAATAAAACTTAGAACCACTCTGAACCACGTTTATTAAAGTACATCATTGTTACAGTATAACATAGCCGTTACATACAAACGGGAAGGCAGGTAGCATAAATGACTATGATTAGATGTACGTTGACATAACCAAACTAATTTTTCAGTTTCCTTATATAGTCAATTCTTTATAGCTATAATCAGTGTCAATATCAAATTTCTGCTCATCAGTACACTGTTTTCTCTCTCTCCTCTTTTCTCATTCACATCTCATAAAACGCCTGGGACCTGAGCCTTAGACTGGGGGCTGAGGTTTCCTCAGTTCCCTGAGGCCAAGGTATCTACCTTCACTCAGACATCTCCAGCCCTCCAGTCCTGTGGCTTGTCCTCGCCTCTGTGTCACCCGTGTCCCTGGCTTGAGAGCCCTATATCCAGCTCGCTGCACTGGGCGTCCAGACGGTTGGAGATCTTGAAACCTGACCAAGCAGAGGAGGTGATGGGAGCTCATATCCTCTGATATCCTTGTTGATCCTTGTCCTCTCCTCCAACACGCAGTCTTAAATAATCACACAGATTTTCCTTCAGGCCAGTCTTTAGGGTGGGGTGGTATTTAACACAGTAGTGGGAATAAATTTCTATTCACTAAGATTGGCTGTCCCCCAAGCTTTTCTTTCTTTCTTGTTGAAGGGACGGACGTGGTGGGGGTGTGTGTCTGAAAATGGGACAGGCCCAGGGATCTGATTCTAGGTGAGGGAAGAGGAGGTGATTCCATGGCAGAAGGGGAGGAGGAAAGGAAAGCCAGAAAAGGCACAGTCAAATGGCTTTGCCTTCACCTGGGCAGACACACAGATGAGCCTGTTGGCAGGAGGCAAACTTAAAGCTGCCCCTGTGAACCCCCACACCTGAGAGCCGGAATCCGTGTGTAAACCCTCCCCAGTGATGGGACCGGGCAGAAACTGAGGCCAATAGATGTTTGTCTCCCCTACTGGACTATGAATTCTTGAAGGCGCAGTTACCTCCTGTGCGTCTCAGTGTTCCCAGGGCCCCAGCACAGGGAAGGAACCATAGCTAAACACAGCTGTGTTGAATTGGAGAGAGCAAGATAGGAATCGGGCTGCAGAGTGGGTACGGAAGGAAGCCAACCCTCGTCAGCCTTGCAGGGGTAAAAAGTGAAAATAGGTAATTTTATTGGAATCTACGTAATGTGTGTTCTACATAAGTGTATATTTATTTCTGCCTTTCTAGACTCAGGCATATGTTTCCTATACTTCAAAACTCGGAGTACCTTTTTGTAGACTATTGTGTGTCAATTCTTAACTATTCCAAGTAGCAACATTAAATATGCTCTTGTTTACATTAAACAGTTGATTCGAGTGGTTGAGTAATTCATCCTATTCTGTTTTACTTTATGCTGACTGTCTAAATGGGACAGCAGAATCTAGTGTGGTGAAATTAGCCGAGTGACAAGAAAGCTGAAAGCATCCTAATAAGTAAAGTTTGTTGAGTGCTTTGGATGTGCCTGGCGCTGTGCTAAGCACTCAAGTGTGCATTATCTCACCACATGGTGTGTGGGTGGCCACACTACAATGAGTACCATCTTACACGGGGAAACTGAGTCTCAGCACATTGACGTGACTGGTCCAAGGCCATATGGCAGGTGAGTGGCAGCACCAGGACTCTCCAGCAGGTCTGTCTGACTCTAAAGCTCTGCTCACTGTGTATGAGCACCACTGTGCCCCACTTCCTCCCAGAGCAGCCCGACCGTAAGGCTTTGCCACATCCGATCTCATGTCACCTTGCAGGCCCCACCCCCACCAGTCAAGTGGCCTGTATTTTAAAAATTATTTTTAATAAAATATTCCAAGTCTGCTCTTAGTCATCCTCTCTTATTTTTCTTTCTGGCAATGAGAATGGGACCTGCCTAAATCACAGAGCACCATCATTTGCAAAGGCCCCTGCTCCAATCTTTGGCTTTTAAGTATAATTTCATAAGTTGATTGCATGTGAATTGGCAGAGATGAAATACATCATGATTTGATGCTTTAAAAAGCCTGGAAAATAGTCTCTGTTTCTTATCTCACTTTTCCATCCCTTAGGTTTTAGATATTTCCTTTGAATGAGGGAGTGACAGGGGAGAGGAGAGCCTGGTTCTTTCCTTTTAAAGATTTCGTACCAAGGAAGGGCATTTTACCCAGCAGGAGATGTGATGGAAGGATTCCAGTTTGGCACAGCTGTAGGGCCATGATACAACAGAGGGGACAGGGCACCTGTGAGTGTTCGTCCCCAACGCCAAGGCAATCCTATAGGTTGAGTCAGATCAGAACAACTCAAGGGTAGGGCCTTATTTTTTCTCAGGCTGTACCTCTCCTGATAAAGCAAAGAAACACAATCACTGGCCAAGATCTCAAGCAGTTTTTCACAAGGAAAGATGAAATAAACCATAGAAAGTACTTGTGATATACATTCACAAAGAGTACTTGATTCAACCTAAAGTCCACATTAACTTTTCTGGTCGATTCTAAAATAGACCCTGACATGAAACTTAATACTTAATAGTAGATAAAGAGCCATAGTGAGAGAATAAGACCAGTCAGTTGTGACGTATTTTGCAGTTAGAAAGTCTGGGTCGTGTGTCTTTCAGCCTCAGTTTCCCTATCTTAAAACAGATACTAATTCCTGGGTTATTCTAAGAATTAGTACAATAATGATTGCAGAAGTGCTTTATATCTGGACACTATTGTTCAAATAGTGGTGTCATTATGTTTTTGGCGGAACCCTATGCAGATACATAGGGTGAATATTCTAGATCAGATTAGAATATTCTAGAACTTGTCTATAATGGCCCGCATGATGGGAAACCCATGCAGAAGCAAGCTCCATTTGTAGCAATGTTAAATAGAGTAAGATGAGTAAAATGACATAATGATAATACAACAATCTACATTTGAATGCCTACTGGTTCCAGGCCCTGTGCTAAGCACCTTACATACATCATCTAACTGAATTCTCAGAACATGCTCAAAAGGTAGATATTATTCTCTTTCTGTTGATAAGAAACTGAGGCCCAGACAGATAGATGGAAGTATTTCCCTCATACAGTTACTTTTCAAAATGTCCCAGTTTTACCACGCAATTTTGGGGTAATTAAACTTGACCAGCTAAAAATTATGTCATGAATTATATTTAATGTTCATTACACTTGCTAATTTAGCTAAGATGGTGAGAATGATCCCTGTTACACACTGTAGGGTACACTGATGATCAGGGCTCAGCAGCCTTCCTGTGTGAGCTTCCATTTGTCATTCTTCCCACGAAAGTCTCAAGTAGTTCATATCCCACTGTCCTGGTGGTCTCTAGTGGCTGTCCCCACTGTGCCCCTTTCCATTTTCCACCCTTCACTGCCCTCCTCTGTGCCCAGGAGCCTTACCCTGTGGACTGTATCACCCAGGATCTTTTCCTGGCTGGCTTCCATTTGGGTGCAGCCAGTGGGAGACTCTGCCTGGAATTCAGAGGGCACGAGGATAGAAGAGCTGGGTGTTTTTTTCCTGCTCTTTTCCTGCTTTGGTGATGTTTCTCTGTTAATAGCTGCGAGTCCCTCCATGGCTACAGCTTTCACTGGGCTCCAGAACAGTATTTCCTCACCTAGCCCCTCAGCCCTAAAGTAGGTAGTGGCTTCCTGCTGGTGCTAGTCTTGGGATGTAGCAATATTCCTCATGTGTTCCCTTAACCCAGACCTCTACAAGTAGCACCTTCTTTCAAGTCTCTTCATCTCAACCGTCTGGAATTAATTTGGTTTCCTATGAGATTCTGACGGATACACTCACTAAATATTAAAAGTCATCTGTATGTTCTGGCATTAAGTGAGTACTCAAAGCTCTACTGAAGGAAATGGTCTTGGCAGCCTGGGTAACTGCCCTGTCCTGAGCCTCAAAACCCAGGAAATATCACTCTCCACATCTGTTTGCTTGTCAGAGAAAGGAGGAGTATGTTGATTAATTCTAACCCGAATAAGCAAAAGAATAGTTCTGGGATAGCAATGTTCAAGAATTGTGGGTCTTCTAATGACGTATTTATATTAAGAAGTTCTGCTATTATCCATAATATATAAAGAACTACTATGAGTCAACAAGAAAAACAGCCCAATTTTAAAATGGACCTTTCTCAGAAGAGGAGCTATGCATGACCAATAAACAACAGAAAAGGTGCTCAATCTCACTAGTGGTCAGGGAAATGCAAACAAAACTCACAATGAGATATCATTCTCACACCACCATATTGGCAAAGAATTAAAAAGTTTGACTATCGAACACCTGCAAGGATGTGAAACAACAGGAAATCTTATATGCTGCTTATGAGGGTGTAAATTGGTATAACATTTTGGCGTTACTTAGTAGTGCTGAATATCCTATACCCTTGACCCAGAAATTTCATACCCTAGAGATACACTTGCACAGATTTCCTGGGAGCCATGTATGAGAATGTTCTTAGTAGCATTGTAGGTAATAGCAAAAACTGGAAACCACCCAATGTCGTTAACAGAAAATGGCTAAATAAATTTTGGTATATTCACACATGAATACTATGCAACAATAAAAATGAATGAACTGTAGCCATATATATCAATATAGATGAATGTAGACAATGTTGAGAAAAAAGCAAGTAGCAAAATAATATATACAGTATGATTCCATTTATATGATGTTCAAACGCAAGCAAAACCTAATATTATAATATGTAGGGTCAAAAAAATTTTAAAGCATGGGAATGATTAACACAGCATTTAAATAAGTAGTTACCTTTTCTGGAGAGGGAAGGGAATACTATGGAGCAGGGTCACCCAGAGGTATCACGGGTATTGGTAATGTTCTATTTATTAAGTTTGGGAAGTGGGTCCATGAGTGATTATTTAATTTTTTCTGTTATTTATTATTAAAAAATATCCTTATGTGTTTTATACAGTCTTTTGTGTGCTTGATATAATTCATAATTTGAAAAGCTTTTTAAAAGTTTAGGTTCTACAGTCAAATTGCCTGGACTTGAATTCCAGCTGTGCCACTCACTAGCTTTGCAGCCTGTGCAAGTTAATTAACCTCCCCATACGTCAGTTTGCTTATCTGTAAAATGGAGAAAATAATATCATAAGGTAGTGAGGATTAAAGGAATTAACACAGATAAAGGCTGTACTATGCCCGGCACACATTAAGTGCTCAATAAATGGCAGCTCTATCATTCAATTGTCATATGATGTCCCTCAGAGCTGGGAAGAACTTCTGTTTTGTGGGTGAAGACTTGCCCAAAGCTCCATGAGTTGGTGGCAGACCCAGACCACCTCACTCTTCCTACCACCCTTTTGTGGGCTCTTTTCTCTAAGCTTCATGAGTAGAGAGGTTTTTTTCCACTTGTTCACTTTTCATAAGTTCATTTTTCAATCCAGGTTTTCTGTCCTTTTTTTTTGCAGGGAAAGATTTGCCCTGAGCTAACATCTGTTACCAATCTTCTTTTTCCCCCACTGCCCCAAAGCCAATATATGACAATATATTGTCATATATTCTAGTTGTAAGTCATTCTAGTTCTTCTGTGTGAGCCGCCACCACAGCATAGCTACTGACAGATAGGTGGTGGTGTTCTGTGACCAGGAAGCAAACCCGGGCTGCTGAAGCGGTGAGCACAGAACTTTAACCACTAGCCCATCAGGGATGGCTTGGGTTTTCTGTACTTTATAGTGTCGTTTCTTAGCACAAAGCTGGTGCCTTTCAGTATCTTACAGAAGGATCAACAGAGGCTCAGCTCCTTAAGTGGAAACAGATCTCCATTCACTTTTGTACTCCTCCAGCATTTACTAAGCTCCTTATGTTCTCTATGGGGCTGATTCAGAGAAAGTAGGGGGCTCAGTCACTAAAAGAGATAACGACCGAGCATATCTCCATCACTGGATTTACCACGTTTGTCTCATAATCATGTGTTTATGTTTCCATTCCCCCATTGGACCATGACCTTCTTGCACCAGGACTGCAAATAGCCAAAGTTCCTGCTTTTGTAGGATTTAGGATCTCGTTGGGTAGGGATAGGTGTGTATGTGCAGATAACAATTGTGTAAACAAATCAAATAAATGTGGTTGGGTGATCAGTGCTATAAAGAAAATAAATTAGGAAAAAGGAGAGAGAATATTTGGTAGATTATTCTTCTAATTGAGGAGAAGCCTCGATGACGTAGACAGACAGCATCATTTAAAAACAAGCCACCTCTCTGAAAAAGAAAGCAGGCTTAACTTTTTCTCTGTATGTCTGCTAGAAAGGGACACGCATGTTTTCACAATAATCAGTGTTCAGTACCCAGTTCCCTCCAGAAGTGACTCACTTCATCAGGGATTCCAACGCATTGCCTATGGGTTAGGGCTGTTCCAAGGGACAGATTAGCAAACAGATTGGCACAGAAAAGTGACATGCTTTACAGAAGTAGGGAGGTGCTGGCGGCTTACACAGGCAAGTGGTTTCCAACGAATTCTGAAAACAAGGAAGGAAATAACTAGAACTCAGGGCCTAGATAGGACTAAAAGTAGAGCCCAGGGCTTGTCTGCTGGGCCCTGTGCAGCGATTCCCAGAATCTGTGCGAGTACGTGACAGCATGGGCTTGAGAAACAGCAAGGTTACGGCCCGCCAGAGCCCATCTGCTGAGGCGGTTATGCGTGCTTGCACTTTACAGCCATGTTGTTTAAAGAGAACATAACTAGGTGCCCCAGTCTGATGCTGGCACGTTCACACTGATGGAAACAGGCAGGGGTGCGATTTATAAGTGAGTCTCTGGACTTAACCCAAGGGCAGTTGTTGGATGGTAGAGCTATTCTCAGGGAACTGAGGATTTACTGAGGATTTTGACAGAAGTGATTTGTTTGAAGAGAAAGTCTCAAACAAATCACGGTACATATGTATTTCTCAAATACATCTCCACTCCCTCCCTTTCCTCCTTGTTGTCTTCTTCATGTCTCTCTGCAGCCAGGTACCCCCCTCACGTGTCTCTGATTGCTCCAACATCCAAAATGGTGCCGTGCCCATAGGAGATGCCGAGCTCTGTTTCTTGAGTAAATAAATCCTCATTATCATCATCTCACACATTCATTCACATGGCACTTTAAAAGTGTCCAAAGGACTTTTCCATGTCTTATGGGAATAAGTGCCAGTATTCGCTTAGCACTCTATGGTTATCAAGGACTTCATGGACTTTGTCTCACATGACCTCACAACAATGCTGTGGGTTATTATTATTTGGCTCATTTTACAGGCAAGGAAGCTAAGGCTCAGGAAGGCTAAATGACTTATCTACGTGCATCTAACTAACGCTCGGCAGAATCAGGACCATACTTAGATCTCTTGGCTCCAAACTCCCCTTTTTCCACTCCACCATGCTTTCATCTAAGGCTCAAGATGACCCTGTGAAGTAGAAGTGAGAAGATGAGGCCCAGGAGGGTGATGTGACATGTCCAGGCCACATACACAGTTATCAACCAGAAGTGAGGTCTCCATTTCCAGGCCCTGGCTGTCACTATTATCATCCTTATTATCAGAACACATTTCTTATTAAATTGGACCCACCACTGTATGGTTGTCTGCTAAGCACTCATTAGGTGAGTTAAACAGACATAGATTATATCTCTGTTCAACAAATGGAAAAGCCTGAAAGAAGGAAAGTATCTGTTAATCCAGGTCTCAAACCACATTTGCATTAATTCTCCGGATACTGCGTGAAAATTTGCACCAATTTTTTTTCCTTCTGTTAGTGTATATACTTCCATTGAGGGTCTAATATCTAAATCAACTTAGCTGGAACAGTTTCTTCTGTTTCTCTATTATTTTTACCATATTATTACTATTATTGTACTATATAGTATTACTATTTATGTTATATATTCTTACTATTGTTATGTTATATTATTATATACTGATACTAGACTCACATTTTTGGAGATGGAAGGGACCTCAGTGAGGATTTAGCCCAACTTGTCACTTTACAGATGAGGAAACTGATATTCTTAGTTGCCCGAGGACACACAGCTAGCTTCAGGAAAAGCTGGGACTTGAGTGCCATGTCTCGGCTACCAGGTGTCCTTCCCTTTTCCCTCAGGCCTTGGACTTCCCAGCCTCTACCTTTGAGCTATAGACTTTGTGTCTATTTGTTTCAGGTTTCAATGATGGAAGTTTAAAGTTTTACCAATTGGCAGGTGATTTAAAAAAAAAAAGAAAATGTCGGAGGCAGAGGCCTGCACATGAACCAAGCAAGAGTGAGAAGCAGGAAGACACAGGACACAACAGCCAGCCAGCAGCACTGCCTTACTTGTTATTAACAAGCTCAACAGCTAGAGTTACAAGCCCTGAACAGCTCAGGGCCGGGCTTCATGGGTTCAAGGGGAACCTGAGGGATGCTCTCCCACCCTCCACCCAAATGCTCAGAAGGGAAATCTGCAAGCCAGGCTAGTTAGGGCAGGTTAAAGGAATCATACAGGAAAGGGATTCTTTATATAGATATATATTTCTATATCTGTCCCCCCCAAATTATACAAATAGTGCATGCTTATTGTTGAAAAGATTAGAAAAAAACAGCAAAGCAAAAATAGAATAATAAAAATCACTCTGACCATCGCTGTTACATCATTTTTTGTATTTAGTATTCCAGAATTTTTCTTATACATATATGTGTATATTTTTACAAAATAGGATCGTATGGTACAATCTGATTTCCAATCTGCCTTTCTCATTTACTATATTGTGAACAGCTTTCAATGTCAGCATGTTAATGAGTATATATACTCCTACACCCTTGTGTGTAAAGGCAGCATGGTAACTATCCCAGATGTTTCCAAGGAACCTGTACCCAAATGTTTGTTAATTGCGTCTACAGACGTCTGTTGAACTTGGTACTGGAAATGTACATGTGTGTGTGTCTCTGTATGGTCTTGCTTAAAGCCATAGTAAAAACCATAGATTTATCTAGCACTATGTGCTTTACATATATTAATTTATTTACTTGTAAGCACCCAAGATAAAGGTACTATCATTATCCCCATTTTACACATGAGGAAACTTACCCAAGGTCAGACACCCAGCATGTGTCAAAGTCAACATCCAGTCTAGGCAATCTGGCTCAGGCCCATGTTCCCAGCAACCACACTTCCAATAATTGTTCTATCTATTCGGTTTCACACTCTAGCTTCCCGGTTTCATAACTGGGAGGGCCTGTAGGAACATCCAGTCCCAGGAAGAGAAATCTTAGTAAAACAGATGTGAAGTCCAGAGATTTCTTTACTTTCCTATCAAGTCACCTGTAAGCTTCTTGCAGAGTTTGATGACCATCCATCCAGCTCTTCCATCTCTGGTCTTCTCTGTCTGTCTTTTCCCCCCCATCCCACCACCTTTTTCTGTCTTTTCTGTCCTTCCCGCAGGATTGGGCTCCATGTCGAAGGTCCCTGGAGAAGGCTTAAGCCCTTCAGAGCAAAACAGCTACAAAACAAACACATCTTTCTTTTGTTACTATTGACACCTGTCAGACAGAACTATTCATTGTTAGGCTCTCAGAGTCACTTTCCTCCATTTCACCAGACTTCCTCCCAGGAAGGGCTGGGAGGGGGCCCTGCGGAGGAAGGAAAGGAGGGGGTGAGGGGGGGAAGAAAACCCCCATCCTGCCACAACACAGAGCCTCGGATCTTGCCCTGCTTTGATGCTAACGTCTCTGATTCTCCCTGGTTCGTTCTGAAGTTTGGGGGTGGGGTAGAGAGAAGAGCATGAGAGCTGCCGAGCCTCCAAGCCGTGGCATGGCTCTAAGAAACCGTAGATGAGGAGCCTGGAATGGACACCTCTACTTCCCTCTCCTCCAAAAAATGACTAGTCATCTTAGATAAGGTTGTCATTAGAGCGGACCGGCTGAAGGTTTGTGTAGGGCAGACTCAGGGTCTCTCTCTCTGCCAGAGTGTTTTCACTGTAATGGAACTTCTCACGTGATAAAGTCGTGTGTCTTTTCAAATGGGTGTATGATGGTCTGATTAAACTGCTGTGGTAAAAGACCCTTTATAAAAAAATTTCCAATCATTGCATACCAATACTGTTTAAAAGCACAATGAATTCCTAGAAGATGAAGAAGAAAAAAAGACAAAGTATTAATAGGAAAAAAGTGAAATTTAAAAAAGGACATATAAAATACAAGTCCCATTTTTTATTATTAGATTCGATAGACATTATCCAATTGCTAAAAATCTTTCTGAATACATTGTCGCGATTTCTGTGCTTATCTTGCTGTGTCCAGGAACAGTTTGCAGACCTACCCTGCCCGGTCTTTGAATCACATTTGAGCAGCATTGATCTAGTTCACTCATTTCTTCTCTGTTTGGGAAAGTTCATTCATTCGCTCATTCATTCTCTGAATAAACATTAACCAAGCACCTGTTATAAGCCAGGCATATAGGTTGATCCCGACTTTCTTGGGATTACTGTGACACCATGATTATGTGTTATTATTATATAATTAAATGGCAATAGTCATGTGATACATCAATATAACGTGATGTTCTCTGTAATAGCATTGAAAAGAAAAATTGTCCCAGACCCTGGTCTGGGACAGACCCTTTCTGTGTGTGATGTAATTCAAAACCTTCTGGGAAGAAAATCAGTGCTCCTGATAAAACGTCTATGCGATTGTTTGATGGATTGTAATGGGATTGAGACTTGTTCTGGGACATCAGCCATCCTCGCACTCCCCTCCCCCCACCCCCAGTTGACAGACAACAGTCTAGTTGACCTTTAACCAGACGTTCTTTTCTTTCTGTGTCTAGTCTAATAATGATTATCTGGCCATTCCTGTCAAGTGTGAATCTTTGAAATATTCTCCTAGAGGCCCCTTCCCTTGAAGAAAGGCCGCAGTACAGTTTGACACATGATCGTATCTAAAGAGGAAGGAGGAGATAATTCTGATGGGTTGGTGAGCGAGTGCAAGCCAGTGACCCTGAGCAAGCTTTATAATATTTCTGAGTCTCAGTTTTTTCATCTTTGAAGTGGAGAGAATAATACCTCAGGAGGTGGTTGTGAGAATTAAAAGAGGTATTGAATGGAAAGGGCTTGGTAGGGAATAAGTGCAAAGTAATGTTCACTGTTAATTGCGATGATGACTGTGGACTCCTAGTCTCCTTGAAGTAGAAAGCCCTACAGTACCAGGTTACTACCGAAGTGGGGGGCCAACTTGCTTTAACTATACTCAGTTACTTGTCTGTTTGCAAAAGTAGTTAGATAATGCATTACTAAAACCTACCCTATAGATAACATCTCTGATGCTTGGGTCACCATAATAACAAGTGGGGTGCTTAAGCTGTTTTTCAGGAACTGAGAGTCGACTCCTTGTCCAGTTTAGGCTGGTGAAGACCATCAACTCGCCAACTGGGCTTGTGTGAATGCCCAATAGGTGACCCTCTGACATCAGGGAGCCAAAAGCTCCACCTCAGATCATGTTAACGCCACTATTTCATGCATGTGCTTCTTATAAAGAGCCATGAAGCTTGAGTATGCTTGCATAGATCATTGATTAAATCACTTCTCCTTATCTTCAATCATCTATTCCCATACTTCAGACCACCCTGCCCCTCTACCCTGTAAATATCGCAAATCCCTATTTTCGAGAAGGCGTATTTGAGATTTGTTCTCCCGTCTCCTCTCTTGGTTGCCTTGTGAATAAACCCTTTCTCTGCTGCAAACTCATTGTCTTGGTGATTGGCATATCATGCGGCAGGCAAAATGAACCTGGTTCAATCACGTTACTTTGCTCCAAATCAAGCTCTGGGCCCTATCTTGCTCTTGCAGGATGAGACCTGAAGGAGCAGACCCACCACAGAACACAGGAAAGGGACTGTCAATGGCAGCAGGAGCCCAGTCCCTCAGGCAGAGGAAGGGGCTGCATGAAGTGAATAAGTCAGCCAGGCTTGCATGTGGGGTAACAGTCACATTTCCCACACTTTCAAAGCTCCTCCTAAGGTAGAGGGGAGGGAATCAAAATAGAATGAGCTTGGGGCTGATTCTGGCTGAAACACTCACACTGGAGCCTGAGCCACAGCAGGTGTGTGATCTGGAACACAACCAGGCCTGTTCACCCCACAGCTGTGGCAGAAGGCAGAGCTCCTCTGTGGTTTCAATTCTGCGGCTGTTACTCAGGTACCACTTACGGGCTGTCCTTTTTCACAACTTTTCTCTCAGCTCGAGGCTTGGGCTGAGTGGGGGAGGGAGGCTGCTGTATTCTGTCTGGGTCTGTTTTCTTCTCTTGGTAGAAGAAGCACACTTGTCATGTAGTGGGTACTTTTTCTTCTTCAACCTCAATCTACTTTTTCTGAGAAAGTGAAGTCTATGTGTAAGAGGCTCTGGGAGAGGTGTGAGGGAGAGATGGAAAAGCAGAGTGAAGGGAGAGGGAGGAGGGGAGATGGGAGTCTGGCCGTCGTTCTCAGCTCACATTGTATTGTGGAGACTTACAAACTGACAATTCTCTGCCTTGGCCCCCTGTGGTAAAGGGAAGAGAAGGAGGCAGGAGAAGAGAAAGAGCGGAGAGTTAGGCAGGTGGTACAGCGCTGCTGGCCTGCAGGGCACCTTTGTGAGAATTAGGAAATGGCGCCTGCTCTAGATGCACATGGTCTCGTGCCAGCCCTCACAGAGCTCAGCAAGCCCAGCACAGGCTGGGTTTCAGTCTCTACTGTCCCCTCTGCCTAGAGCCTTATTCAGTGAACAGCCTGCACAACTGTGACCAGCAGCCCTGACTCAGGGAAGACTGGTCCCAAATGCTATTGAAGACGAGGGCTTACAAGGAACTGAGATAAGTGAAGCGGTAAAACCTGCCCTTGGTTATGGCTGCAATGTCTGGTGAGTGTAAAGGTACAGTCCATTTCCAGAAAGAAAGCCTTATTACTAGGCAATCACCTTACTCATTGAGTACAGCTCTTCACTTTCTCCATCGACGCATCAGTCAAACCTTGCATAATCTAGTTCACCCCCATGTCTTCCACCAGCCTTGGACTCTGTCCCTGTTTCCCCCCTGTTTTGCTTCCTTTGGGCTCCCCAGGAAGAGGCTTCCTGGACTTCAGAGTGAAATTTCTGCCCCCAACATTTCTGCTGCTAATACTCACTACCTCTTACAGGAAGGCTCTGGTGCCTTATTCTACTGAATTTTTTTTCTTTTTTTCTCTTACCTAATGACACCTCTTTTAGGAAAAAAGAGAAAAGAAGATAAGAGGGTAAATGAACACGAGAGTAGAGAGAAGCCTGCCTAGTCACACATTTGCTTTAATTCTTTGTTTTTCCCTTGGAGAGAATGTCAAAGCTTTCATTAGATTCTCAAAAGAGTCCATGACCCTAAAATTTCAAGAGCCACTGCTATAAAATAATTCATGAAATCCAAACAAAAAGGGCATAGAAAGTTCAGGGAGGGTTTATTAAATTTATTTTGTCCCACTCTCTGATTTTCAGCAGATTATCTAATTTCTTTTAGACCACGGGCATGAACATTGCTGCTTATTTTCCTGCCTGGCTTGGGCGGCCCCAAGAATCACGTTATTCTAATCACCAGCTAGCAGGTGTCCTGTTCTTCAGCCCCTCACCCTCCATTATGCCACCAGAGTTGTAATCCTAAAGTGTGTCCTTTATCATATCTCCACCAAACTCCAAGCAGCTCACTGGCGTTAGGCTCCTCCATCGTCCGGCCCACCCAACATTTCTGACCTTCTCTTGCTATATTCTCTAGCCAGCCCTCCATGCCAGCCAGGCTGGTCAATGTACTGCCCACATGGGCATCATGCCCATCTGCTTCCAGGTCATCACTCATAATCTAGGTACTTGTCACCCCCTTCTTTTCAATTTTCCAGAAACTTCCCATCATTTAAGGCCAGCTCTCTGAAGTGGGGCACCCTGCTTCTGTGTTCCCACAGCTCCCCGTTTCCCCATCATGAACCCCATAACTGTGTGCTGTAACTCTTTCCTGCCCTGTCCATCTCTCCCACTGGTCAGTGAATTTCTTCGGGACAGGGGCTGTGTTGGCCGATGTTCCCAACATTGCCTAGAACTTGGTATGTGCTTTATAAATGTTTGTTGGATAACTGAAGCCGATTGTAGTGCAGACCCACCATGGGGCTGTATTTCCCCAAATTTCTACTATATTTATTGTTTCTACCAGTGACTGATGATCAGAATTACGGGAGAGTTCTTATAAAATACAAATTCTTAGAGCTCTATCCCAGCTCTACTGAATCAGAATCTAGAGGGGTGGGACCTAGAGTCTGTATTTTTACGAAGTTCCACAGGTGATTCTGGTAATCTAGTTTGCTTTATATCTGCAGTTCTCAAATTTTTTGGTCTTGGACCACTTCACACTCTTAAAAATCATTGAAAAACCTAAAGAGTTTTGTTGATGTGAGTTGTAGCTATTAATATTAACCAAATTAAAATTACAATGGATAAATGACAAAATATTTATATATTAATTCGTTTAAAGTAACAATAATAAATCCATTAAGTGTTAATATAAATGACACATTCTTAAATTAAAAATAACTATATTTTCCTAGACAAAAATTTTAATGAGAAGAGTACCATTGTTTTATATTTTTGCAAATTGCTTTAATGTCTAACTTCATAGATGATAGCTAGATCTCGTATCTGCTTCTGCATTCAATCTGGTGCATTTTGCAATGTGTAGTTTTGGATGCAATATATGAAGAAAATTCAGTTTCATGCATACGTGTAGCTAGAACAAAGAGAAGTATTTTAATAGCCTTGTCAGATAGTAGTGGGTATTTTTCTTTGATAATACTCCAAAAATTGATAAGTTACAGTTTCTTAAAGGTTCTTATGTGGGATCTAAACCATATCAATGAACTCTGTACACTTGTAGAGAATGAGTGAAATAGACAAGTAAGGCCTTAGTACTATTATTATGAAAATAGTTTTGACTTCACAGTGCCCTGAAAGAGTCTTGGAGAGCCCCAGGGTTTCCTGGATCACACTGGAAAACACTGCTATATTCCACAACGTTCAGTACTTATATCTTGTTCTCAGATTGTTTTATTTTCATTCATTCAACATATATTTGTTGAGTGCTATGTGCCAGTTAGTGTTCCAGGCATTGGGGTTCTGAATGTAACTGACCTCTCAATCAAATTTTATTGAAGACGGAGGTCCCAATTTCAGAGTTGCCTCTCGAGAGCCTAGTTTTGGGGTTGCTGCTAGGCCATTTGGCACTTTTGTGTAAATTAGAAAAAGTCACTTCCTTTGAAGAGACACATCTCATGGGCACCCATCTCTGCAAGAAGGTGGACATAACCTCACATCTCATGGGCACACATTTCTCATTCAGGTGGACATAACCCTGCACTGGACACAGGGCTTGGTGAGAGGAACATGGGCAGAATTGCTGCCAGCCACCAATCTCTTGTTGGCTGAGCACTTTTAAGCAGTGAACCACTTATGCAACTGATCGTGGTAGCTTTTCATGTTTTATATTTTTCTTGTTCTCTAAGCTGGTAAACCTCAGAGCCAGAATTTGAACCCAGACAGTGAGGCTCCAGAAGGCTCCAGTAAGTCTGTGACCTTAACCACCTGATTATGCAATTCCTCATGCACAGTGTACTCTCACCAAGTGGCGGGGGTGTGGGTAGCAGTTAACATTACATCCTCTTAGGAATAACAGATTTCTGTTAACAGAGTTATACAGACTTGATAAATTTGGTACTTCCTAAAGATGATAGAAAAGCTAAATTGAGAAGAACTGAACTTATTTCATGGAGGGACCTATACACAGTCAACTTAAGGGCAAATATGTATTCAATAACTACAAAGAATGCTGGTCCACTTTGGTATTAACCAACAAATCTTTGTCCCCAGGGAATGTCAAACCTCTCAGCCAAGTGACATCATTATCTGGGCACTGACCCTGTCTTCAACTGTATCAAACGCTACTGGTGTCCAAGTGGTAGAGAATGGAGAATTGTCCATTGGATTTATTAATGTAGTAGTGACTTTATCAAGAGCAGTTTTATCCTAAAGGTGTTGGCAGAAGCTTGATTGGAGTGTGTTCCATACAGAAATTTCCATTTGGGTCTAATTGAAATGTTAAAGAATGGGGCCTTCATCAGCTGTATTTCTATATATCTCTTTATTTTGTTTAATTATATTTCATTCCTTTGCTACTGCATGAATCCGTGCAAAGGTTGGAGATGCTGTTCTGCAGACATCTCAGCTGCAGTTGCCTTCAAATGGGGGAGACCCACTCTCTGAGGTAGAGTGATGAGACTACTGCAGTGTGAGCTGAGAATAGGAGGGAGTCTCTCACTATTTAACCAAAGGTCACATCTGCAGCCCTTCCTGCAGCTGCACGCAGAGATGTGTGAAAGCAGACAGCCCAGCAAGTACAGACAGCTTGACCATGACCTAGGGCCCAAGGATGTGGTTGGTGGGGGGTGAGGGAGGGAGAAAGACAAGAAGGGAGAGGGGGCAGGTAAATTTTTCAATCCTTCCAAGAACCATCTGAACAGAGATTAAAGCTCTGCGGAAGGGGCCAGGAGAGAACTAAATAAGGCCTGGCAGAATCAAGCTCCTACTGGAGCTCTGCGTGGCCTTACCAAGACCCTCTGCTCTCCCAGCTGCAGTGTCCTCCGTTACGAAAGGAGGCAACTGGTCTCTATGACCGTGAAGGTCCCTTCTGGTGCTCTTGATACCAAACCAAGTGGGCTTGCCCCCTGGCTAGTTAACTAAGACTCTACACCAGTGGAAGTTGTCTCACACAGTACAGTGTATCTGCAGCAAATAGGAGGCCATGAGGAATCATTTCCAAAGTCATGGTGTCCCTGAACAAAGGAAAGCAGTAACTTTTATTTGGTTGTGAAATGAATATTCAAAAGGGAGAGACAGGTATTCGCTTGCACAGGCTCAGTTGGAGAACATGCTTCCACATAATGAGGCCTAAGCTCCTCCTGGAGAAATCTTTGATTAAATGTAAGGCAAAGGTCATGGGCATAGCTCTTGTGGTGAGACTTGGTCAGTTTCAGGATGGCTGGTGGTTACATCTCCTTAACACACAAAAGGAAAAGAAACAACTCGGAAAAACAGTATTGCTTCCGAACCCACCCTTGAGTTTCTCAAGGCACCTAGTCGGTGACACTCTGAGCTGGTGTCACATGACTGCAAGTTCCATGGGTTGAGAGCAATTTTTTATTTTTATTTTTTAGTTTTTTGTGAGGAGATCAGCCCTGTGCTAACATCTGCCAATCCTCCTCTTTTTTTTGCTGAGGAAGACTGGCCCTGGGCTAACATCCGTGCCCATCTTCCTCTACTTTATGTGGGATGCCGCCACAGCATGGCTTGACAAGCGGTGCGGCGGTGTGCGTGCGGGATCTGAACCGGCGAACCCCGGGCTGCTGCAGCAGAGCGCGCACACCTAACCGCTTGCGCCACTGGGCCAGCCCCCAAGAGCAATTTTTTAAAAAAACTTTTTTTGCTTTTCTTCCCAACAAGTAGGAAAGAATGTTTCAGAAACGAAGTTTATTTTGGAACCCCATACAAAGAATAACAACATGAATTGTCTTTTTATTACTCTTTTAATATGTCTCTTCCAGCCTTTTTGGATATTTAACATGCTTTCCTATGATGTTTTATAAATTTACATTGAGGGCATATGGTATGTAGGTTAAAATCCAGGTTTTAGTGTCGGATGGATCTGAGTTTAAGTTCTTTCACGGCCATTTGTTAACTGTGTGACCAAAGGCAAATTATGCAGCTTCTCCGAATCCCTGTTTTCTCAAACATAAATTAGAGATAATATAAATACCTTTCTCATGGGTTTTTGTGGGGATTAAGTGAGATAAATGAGCGTTAAGAGCTTGGTGTGCGGTCTGGCACATAGTACGAACTCATTAGCTGCTCTCACCGCCACCACCACCACCTGTGAAGTAGGAAAGGGCAAACAGAATCAACCCGTTTTACAGACAGGGAAACCAGAGTCCATATTCAACAGGAGAGAAACAGCAAGAGAACCAAGTTCCACCCAGCTAATCAATTAAGCTGTCTTTAGTCAGTAGCTCCCTTCCTCCATTGTTAATATAAACCACAAAAGCGTCCACACCTTCCTTTGGAAGAATGTTGGAGCAGATTCAGTGGATTCAGTGGTAGCATCCAGGGGGAGGGAGATCTTCCTTTCCGCATGCAACCGGGCGGTGGGGGGACACGACACAACACGGGACATGCCGAAAGCTGAGTGTGACTGTGACACACTGGGTGCGAATGTTCCATCAGACAACTTGGAACCGGGGAGAACTGGGATGATGCTGTTCTACCTGGTTGGCTGAACTCAGCACCACGCCCTCATTGCAGAGTAATTGGCGAGGATGCAACCTTTATTTATTTCCCCTGATAAGTCTGATCTGGAGCTAGAAGTGTTTGCGTTTTGTTCTGTTCTGTTTGGTTTTTAACAAGGAGGGATGAATGTGGGTTTGGGAGTGGGAGTGAGGGGAAGATCCTGAGTGTAATCATTCGAATTGCAGATTTTAAGAGAACAAATTTTTTTGCTTATATAATAGCTCGTTCTTATGTCTACCAATAAAACATACCAAAACTCAATTAAATTTATTGACAAATACCGACAAAATAATATATTGTGAATCACTTTGAGTAATGGCCTACAAGTCCTTAGACTTTTTATGACAGTGTAGTATAATGATCAACATTTTCTAAATTTTAAAATTGTAGTATACTTGTTAATAATTTTATTAAAATCTTATAAACTTGGGATGCCAACTATTTATATTATCCAATATTCTCTTTCAATCATTTTCAATGTGTACATGTTATATTTTTATAGAATAGCAACTATAGTGTTTATGCTATTTTATGTATTTTTTTTCACTTAACATTATTTTCTGAACAAATTTCCATGTTTTCCCATGGTGATATGTATTTTCTGACTAAATATTCCATTGCATGAGTGGATGCTGTAAATATCTAAGTGTTTTTGCCTTTATATTATTTCTCTGGGGTATCTTCAGAAGATGTTTATATCTTGATCAGAAGATAGAAATCTTTTATAATTCTTATACAAGTTATTTAATATTCAGCAAATTGACACTGTTTTGGTCCCTATCGTTCTTAGGACATTTCTAAAATAATAATCTCCTTTAAAGTTAGCTTCAATTGGTAATAACTTACTAGGACAATGTAAAGATTAGAAATAATTCTTATGGGGGAAGGGACTAACGTAGCTTTATTGAACATCTATCAGGTGGCAATTTGCATCTATCTAGACACTATGCACGGATTTAGTTAGTAAATTGCAAGTCTGCGATTTACACTCTGGCAATCTAGCTCCAGAGTTTATGCACTAAACACTATGCTGTTCTGCTAAACTTAATTCTTAAAGAATTTTCTGAGGCGTGTGTGTTTAATTCCATTTATGAGAAAACTGAGGCTGAGAGCGTTTAAATTGAGAGCTCAAACTGAGGTACATATAGAGACTCGATGTAAGAAGATATTTTTTTCCTCCACTCTCTTATTTTGCTTAGAATATATAGCTCTCTCAGTATCTATTGATAGTCATGGTTCTAAGAACTATTTTGGTTTACTCTTAACCCAGTGATGAGAAAAACAACAGCTCAAGAATGATAATGTCAGCTATCACTCACCTACTGTGTCAGAGAGACAGTGGAGTGAACAGTGGTAGGAATAGTGGGGAGCTGCAAATTCATGCCTCATCCCAACAGGCTGCGCACTCCAGCTAAGTATTGCCATGAGGGAGAGCAAGCCCAACATGGCCGGGTGTATCAATTTGCTATTGCTACGTAACAAACTACCCTAGAACTCAGTGGCTTCAAACAATAAGCATTTATTATTGTCCACAATCTATGGATCAGGTGTGCAGTTCTTATAGTCTTGGCTGGATTCACTCGTGCATGTGTGGTCAGCTGGTGGGTTAGCTGTGGGTTGGCTTTGCTGATCTTGGCTGGCTCTTTCACATGTCTTGGAGCTTGGCTGAGACAATCAAGATTACTTGTCTTTGTTAGATATGGTCTCTCATCCTCCAGCAGGCTAGCCCAAGCTTGTTCACACCAGGTTGCGGCAAGAAAGAGAAGGAGTGTACAAGGCTTCTTAGGTCCGGGCTCAGAACTGGCAGACTGCTATTTCTGTTGTGTTCTATTGGCCAAGGCAAGTGGCAAGGCTGATCCAGAGATAAAGGGTGAGGATATAGACTCCAACACTTCATGGGAAGAATTGTAAAGTGACATTACAAAGTGTGTGGACAAAGGGAGGGGTGAAGAATTGAGGCCATTTTTGCAGTCAATCTATCATATCAAGTCTTCCAAGTTTTCAGGAGAAGCCAGAAATCCAGATCTTTATGTGAAACCTCCTGAGCTTTAAGTATCGTCAACTAATTTACAATCTTTTAAGACAGTGGTGGGCCAATACTCTGTGGGCCAAATAGATCATGTCTGAGCTGGATATAGTTTGTGAGCCATCCATTTGCAATCTCTGGGTAAATAATTTGCTCACATTTCCCCAGTAATTGGCCAAGGAGATTTAAACCTGGAGCTGTCTAGGCTCCAGGTCCATATTCATTGAGCAACCATTCACAAGCCTTCCAAGTACAAGGCTTTGACAAACAAAGACAAATAAAGCACAGTCTTTTCCCTCAAAGGGCTTCTGGTCATAAGTGGAAAACAGTATGTGAATAAACATTTAATTCATGTGATTAAACACTACAGATGCTTGTTGGTGGGGGAATACTTCTTTCTCACTCCTGAGGCTTCTTTTCTGTGAAGTGAGCTTGATTGATATAACTCTGGTCTCTCTCTCTCTGCCTTTTTATACATTCCACTTCCTGAAGGTGGAGTGACTGACCTCACTGGTAAATTTAGTAAAAACAACTAAGTATGTTCAGTTCAGTTCTCCTACGTATTCTCTCGGGGCCAGGCCTAGCCAAGGAGAGTGCGTGTTCTCCTCTGACCCTTCATGCTGAAAGTCCTCCCAGAGCAGGTCCCTCCGCACTGCCCTCTCTCCACCACCCACCCCTGGTGAGCACTGTTGAGAATGGGTAAGAAACCCACCTGATTCTGGGGTTCAGGAAGCAAGCTCATTTAGCTCTCACACTAAGCTATGTCTTTCTGTTTGTATTATCAGTAACAAAGGTGACATCTTGGCTTCAGGTTTTCTCTTCTACTTTATTTCTTCACTTGTTTAGAATCCAGATAGGGAAGAGAAACGTTGAAGGACAACCCTCATATTGAGGGACATATTGAAGGACAACCCCAGAGGCCTCAATGGTGCTGTGATTATCATTAGAGTATATATATAGAGAGGATATATATACATATATAGAGAAGGTATATTCTATAGGCTTATATGCATATACATATACCCACACATACATACATGGCACTGTGAGGGTCCTGACTGCTCGTACCCTTCAACATGCTGCCTCCCAGGCCTCAACCTTGAGTTTGAGTGTACCTAGTTGGGGGTGTAAGTCTCATATTCAAGCAAAGGAATCAGAAATGTTCCTAAATAAAAGCTGGCATTGAAAATGTAGAGAAGCACTTCCTATCACATTACAAAATTACCCATGGTATTTTGACACATCCTTTTCCATTCTGGAGTCTCTCTAGACATCATCTGCTCTGGTCCCACTCTAGCTTCTGTTCCCATGTTGCAGCACCTGTACTTTCTTACACTAAGGGCCTATGTTTCCCAGGACAAAATGGATTTGATTTCAAAGGACTCTTTAGGCTGCCTCCTGGGTCTCAGAGTTTCGTGAGTTTATTCACCAAAAGGGTCCTGAGCACCCACTATGTGGTGAGCGCTGTGCGGGGTGCCAGGGAAACAACGGAACGTGGAGCTGCATCCCTCTCCCTGGGGTGCTGCCATATGCGAGGGAAATATGAAGCCAAGAGAGGGAAGTGAGTGCCCTAATTATGCTAGGGCCCAGGGCCCAGGAAGGCTTTAGGTCCTGGGGTCCTTAGTGAGAGGCTGAGAAAACAAACTCAACAAGTGGTCCTCTCATTTCTTCTGACAAGGTTCTCATTTCATAGTGTTTATTTTTTTCCTGGTAGCGTGCAAGGCCTGTTGTGTTGTGAAGACAGCTTGAGGGGAACTACCCAACTCTTCATATATTTTCCATCTGTCAAACATGAGTGGCAGGTTGTCGCTTTGTGCAGGCTGGGGAATCCCATCTTCCTTGCGAGCCACAGCTAGAAGCTCACCCACTCACTCTCTTTAATTCTCTTTGCTTTTCCTCCTCCCTATGTGCTGCAGCCAAGATGAGTAGGAATTCAGTCCAATGGAAGGAATTTTATTTCTCTCTAGCAGTTTGGCAAGATAAGCTTGAGAGGAAAGCCACATCAAAAAAGAGGCTGCTGCCACCATTAGGTATCTGCAGCGGGGATGAGTCAGTCAGAGCCCTCGTTTCCATAAGGCACCTATAGTAAACTTAGGGGCAGTTCATGTTTTCCGTTTACAAAAATACCTGCAATCATTTTATAGTACATGTGTAAGAGTCCCCATGACACAACATTACCCATGTCACCTCATGTTGACAAATCAATTCTGGGTCCAAAGTAAATTTTGGTTTAATCACCACTGCGACAATCTAGACCCATTCTTGGACCAGGAGACAATATCTGGGGAAGTAAAAGGCGTGGAATCAGCTGACCTGAGCTTAAAACCCTGAGTGACCTTGGGCAAGTTATTATATCAGTTTCCTGTCCTGTAAAACAATAAGTTTTTTATTGGATGAGATAATAATAGTATCTACCTCATAATGTAATTAAGTTTAAATGAGGTGATGCATTTAGCACATGGGTGGGCCTTATGGAGACTCAGTAAAAAGTTCACCTCTGTCATTTCTGGGGCATCCTCAGTCTTGTTGGTGACAGCGAAATAAAAGGGGTGGAACGATGCACCACTTGGTCTAAAGTAAGTTGCCCACAGTGCATGGAATGCAGTTTGCCCCCAGGGCGTTGGAATGTTTCCCAATCCAGGAGGGTTTTAGTGAATTGGATGAAGGCCTTTAAACAAACCAGGGTACAGAGCTGCTGATGTCTTTTCTCATCCTGGATTCAGCAGGTGGAGGCAGGGCTCCTATTGCCCCGACACACCTGGATGAAGCAGGAAGAACCTGTATTCCAAATGCTTTAGGCCAAAGCTCCAAGTGGAAGGAGATCCCAAGAGGCATGTTGAGGGGAAGGCTCTGAGGTCAAGTCGTTGGAGAAATGACGAAAGGGAGAGAAAACCAAGAGTGGGAGTGAAAATAGAGAAGATTTGACCCGACCCTCCCCTGTTTTCTGATTCTCCCTCTTTTTCTCACCATCTTGAAATCGGACAGGAGACACTACCTGGCTGGTTGGGGTTGTTTTAGGAAGGGGAATACAGCACACGTCTGACCCCTCATTAAGACCCTTAACTACTTTGGGAGAGAACCTTCTCTAGAAAAGGGGATGGGCCCAAGAGTGCACAGAAGTGCTCTTTGGAGCTCCTGCTGTTACAAAAAGATGGAGAGTCCCTAGTGAGCTGGGGGACGGCCCTGCCGGGGGTTGCTTTTAGCACCTCAGGGTGCTGTGGGAAGACGGAATCAGCACTTAGAATAGAACACCTCTCCTCCTTACACTGATTTAGGCTGATTTTCACTGTTGGACTCTAATAAAAGCTCTGGGAGTGGGTTGCCATGGTTATGCTGGTTTTAACAGGAAATTAGGGCTAAGTGGCTTCCCCTAGGGCCCTGCAGCCTTTAGCTGCTGTGTCTGGGTTTTTAATTTCTCCTCCTGGGAGACGCTGCTCTACAAATGGGAAAGGATCACAGACAGGTGTGTCCTGGGAGCCATTGGAGAGGTGGGTAAATTTGGTATGAAAGAATTTATGCTTTATCTATAGATAAGAAGCAGAAAATGTGGTAGTCAAGTGAAAGGGCTTGGAGTCGATGGCTTCATCTGAATCTCAGCTTTGTCATATATATCACCTATGTGAGCTTAGGCAAATGACTTAACCAACCTCTCAGACAAATGGGGACCCTAACAGTAAGCACTTCACAGGACAACAGTGTACACTCACAGGGTTAAGCGAGAGGATGTGTGACCCATGGGAAGTTCCCAGGGTGTGTTGGTTCACCAGGTCCTTTCAGTCATATTATCTCAAGGGCTTCCAGAATAAGCCCCGGATGTTGGTGTCAGCGCCACCCTAATTTTTAAGAAAAGGGGATTGAGGCAGCTCTAGGACTTCCTGTGCTGGCCTTTAAGACTGACGTGTGCCTGCTTCTCTGACTTCATCTCCCTTCTCTGCCAAGCCCAGGCCTGCCTCTTCCTGTCCTCTCTCTTTGCGACACTCTTCCCTGGCTTTTTCATGAGATCAGCTCCTCTCTTCCTTTGGGTTTCAGCTGAGGGCACCTCCTTGGGAGGCCTTTTCTAATCGCTCTAATCAACCACCATAGTTATTAGTTAATCTCTACCACTATATTTATTTTCTTTAATCAACTCATTATAATCTGAAATTATTTTGTTTAGTGTCTTTCAACAACTCATCACCATCTGAAGTTATTCTGTTTATCATCAGGCCTCCCCCAAGCAGAACATAAGATCCTGTGTTTCCTCGTATATTCTTCTGATTTAACCTAATCCTGGGAGGTGCTGTGGAGTCGGTGGATAGAATCTGAGCTCTGTGAATTTGGATAGAAAAAAAATGACATCTTTTATTTTCACTAACCCCTAACTGAAATTGAGCATTTCCTTCCATCATGAATGTAGGCAACAAACCACAGCCGTACGAACTGTACTTGCGATTTTGTCACACACAACCGTTTTACAGATATCTTGAAATATCATTTACACTGATCACTAATATGAACTTACAATATTTTTTAGACCCACTGCTAGATCTTGTTATTTAATGCAATAATAAAGAAACATATATATTACTATATCACAATTTAAAAATATTTTGGTAACTATTTCAATACATTTGGTTTCTTTTATTATCATTTGTATTTCTTTTATGCATTTAAAAAGGTTTAGCCTGGGACGCAATTCAACCCATAACAGCCTTCTTCTCCGTCTTCAAAGCCAACAATGGTGGGTCGAGTCCCTCTCACGTTTCAAATCTCTCCTACCTCTTCTTCCACCTTATCTCTCAGACTAACTCTTCTGCCTTCTTCGCTCTTCCTCTTTTAAGGGCCCATGTGATTACACTGGACTCACTTGGGTAATCCAGGATAATCTCCCTATGGGGTAATCTCCCCATGTTAAAATCCTTAATTCTGTTTTTAAAGTCTTTTTTGCCATATATCATACCATATTCATAGGCCCCAGGGGTTAGACCATGGACATCTTGTGGGGGGCCATTTTTCTGCCTATCATACCAGTGTTCACTGTAATATTCTTTTCAACCCTGTTTGTAATACGTTGGGAAAGAGAAGGTACAATACCATCTCCCGTATCTAACCATAGGCTTGTGGTGAGGTTCAAGTGAAATAAGTAAACAATGATATGAAGTGATATTTAAATAAAATTCTTCATCATAAAAGAAAAAAAAAGCACTAGCCTGAGAAAGGGGTCCATAGGTTTCACCAGATTGCCAATAGGTTTCATGGCACAGAAAAGGTTGTTTACCTCTGTGACCTAGAATAGTTCTTAGCATATGGTAGGAGCTTGATAAAAATGTTTTTGAATAAATAAGTTAGTTAGACAAAGGCAAGTGGAGAAGGAAACAGTGTCCCATGCAGAGGAAACAGCATTCGAAGGCCGGGAGCTCTGTTCTAGAAGCAGAAAAACTGTCTGGTGTGGTTTGAGCTTTGAGAACGGGAGGGGTGTGTTATAAGCTGACACTAACAAGGTAGGCCAGTTGAACTTCATCCTGGGGCAGCGGGAAGCCAACGAGAGGTATTATGCAGGGACAGGAATAATTATATTTGGGTTTAAAAAAATCTCTATGGCTGCAGAGAGGAAAGGATAATGAAGAAAGCCGGTGTGGACGTCAATTAAGAGGCTACTGTAGGTGGTTTGAAATAGGCTAGTGGGAGTGGAGGTAGAAAGAAGTGGACGGATTTGAGAGCAATTTCGGAGATGAAATAGACACACTTGGGGACTGATTAGAAGTCAGGGGTGAGGGAAAACAGGAAGCACAGAACCATTGTGGCTTTCCTGCCCCAGTTCCTGGGCGCTGGTGTGTGGTTTACTGAGAAGGGGAACACAGTGGGAAGGAGGAGGGAGTCTAGGGGCAGGCTTCAGGGCACCTGAACTGCAGGTAAAAGGGTTCTTATTTTGTTCTCAGCCTGGCTTTGCTAAAATGCCTTGGAACTCAAATGATGGGTTAAGCCCCAATTTTAGTCCTAATTCTGCCACTTCCTTGCTACCTCAGGCACCTTTCTCAACTTCTCTGCTTTCTCATCCAAACAATGGAGCTACTGATACGTGGTCCTGCATACCTCAAATGCTGGAGGGGCGCCCATCTCCCATCCACTTTCCTCAGGTCAAGTTTGAAACATTTGGGCCTATGACTTTGCCAAAGGAGTCTCCAAGTTAACGATTTTTCTCTAAGCCTTGAATAATAGTTAGGGTCTCCTATTAATATTATGATGAAATTAATGAATATTATTATTCATGATAAAAGCTAATCTGTATTAATCCTTCATCATATGTCACACACTTTGCTGAGTGCTTTATGTACATTATTCCTTTTAATTCTTTATGATGACACTGAGGTAGACATTATTACTGTACCCACTTTACAGATAAAGAAACTGAGGCTTAGGTTTTAAGTAACTTCCCTGAAGTCACAAAGTTGTAGGTGGTAGAAACTGGAACTCATGCTTTCTGACTCTGGAGTCTGCACTCTTTATCACTATGTATTCCTGCCTCTCTGGATTAATCACTGTTTTGGTCCAGGGGTTAAAATTGGAGTTATCCTGACTCCTACAACCTAAATTGAATTGGATCATCCCTCCATTCCACATTCTGTGTAAAGTCCGGCCATCCCTGAGATTTCTGTGAGTTCAGGGTGAGCTCGCATTGTCATGGCAATCTTTGGCTCAGAGCTCCTGCTTCTGTGGAATGATTTCGGTTTACAGATCATCCTGCGTGTGTTCTCTCACTTGTCTGTGCTCTGTCGGCCCTGCTACAGGACCCGGTTACTCGCCTGGATTTCTACCAAGCCTCTTACTCACACAGGCCTTATGTTTGTAACACATTTTGCCAAAAGTCAAAAGATGGAAGGTTTATAACACAGAAAAATGCAAATCAAAAACATTGTATAATAGTTATATATCCACGTTTCAAAAGTACTCTGGTGATTTTGACAGTGTATTAGGTAAGATTTAGGCTAAGCTGCTGAAACAAGATCCTCCCTTTGGCCCCCCACGCCCGGCCAAAAAACTACTGTGGCTTTATCTCTCTCTCCCAGTCCAGAGATGAGCAGTCCGGGCTGAGTGGCAGCCTTGGTCCCCACTGCCACTCAAACCACAGTTCCTTCTATCTTATTGCTTTGCCATCCCCTGGGAATGGCTGTGTCCTCATCTGCATGGTCAAAGCTGGGTCAAACCACACCCACAAACACCCCACTGGAAGGGGAGAAGAGCAGGGAATGGAACCAAGGGTTTTCTTCTAAGCAAGTAGGTGTACACACCACTTCCACTGGCAAGAATGTAGTCATGTGATCACACTGACTTCAGTGGAGCCTGGGAAATGTAGTCTCTAACAGGGCAGTCATGTGCCCGGTGGAACTCCGTTACTATGCAAGAAGGGAGAACTGGGTTTTAGAGACAACTGGAGGTCTCTGCTTCAACCAACCTGGGTCCCAGCCTCTAAGTCTTTGCTTAATCTTGTTCTCTCTCTTCTCTTTCCACTCTCCTTTAATCTCAGCTCTCTCCCTCTGCCTTCCCACTACAATCCCATTCTTAATTATTTCCAAAACAGGGGCTGGCCCCGTGGCTTAGCGGTTAAGTGCGTGGGCTCTGCTACTGGCGGCCTGGGTTTGGATCCCGGGCGCGCACCGACGCACCGCTTGTCCGGCCATGCTGAGGCAGCGTCCCACATACAGCAACTAGAAGGATGTGCAACTATGACATACAACTATCTACTGGAGCTTTGGGGGAAGAAAGGAGGAGGATTGGCAATAGATGTTAGTTCAGGGCCGGTCTTCCTCAGCAAAAAAGAGGAGGATTGGCACGGATGTTAGCTCAGGGGTGATCTTCCTCACCAAAATAATAATAATAATAATAATAATAATAATAATAATAAAACAGAACAGTTTAGCCATCTCTCATTTCCAACCCCCCCACCTGTTCTCCCATGTCTCAGGGTCTCACTTTCCATCCCAAATGACCTATAAAGCTACTGACCTAAACAAAGACATTTTATATTCAAATTGGGAGTTGGCGCTAGCTAATAAGATATTTTTTCCTACCCTGCTACATGGTAAAAATAAAACAAGGCATCATCTTATGACACTTTTCCCAAAAACACTGAGTTGAAATTCAAAGAAATCCATTGGTCTGTAGCGTAAACATCTCAAATCCTCAGGGACTTAACAAACCCTCAAGAGGCACAGGCTGCTCATTGCTTAAAATGAAACAATTTCACACTGCAGCAGAGTGTAAAATATGGATTGCCAAGAAAAAGTTTCAGAAGGGGCAGCTGTTACTCTTATTACTTGAAAAATAAAACGATCTTCATGAGAGAGTTCTACACTCTTTTTCCCCATCTTCCTAGGGGCCACCTGCCCTCAGTTCAGCCAAACCACACGTACATTTAAAGTTTCTGCTGGGACAGGTATGCATCATGTCTGATTATATTTCACTGGGCAAAGCAAGTTATGTGGTAAAGCCCCAAATCAATGGAGCAGGAATCTATATTTCTCCCATGCGGAGACTACAAGTCACAAGGCAAAGGACGTGAACATGCAATCTTATTAGGGGGAGGGAGTGAATACTGGTGCACAATAATCAATTTTTCAGTCATAAGAGGTAGAACTGGGAATGGAGATTGAACCCAGGGCACAGAGACCCCCGAACGTTAGACCATGTAACTGGGGCTTTATTAGAAAGCTACAGAGATCCACTGAAGGTTTTGAGCAGGCTGGTGATGTTATCAGAGCCATGCCTGAGGAATGCCAATTAAGAGCATGACCTGGTCCACCTTCTGAACTCACCATTGGGGAAGGAAGTGTGGTGAAGTTGAATTAATAAATTGTTACAAATCAGCATTTTATTCTTGCCTCTATCTGGACAATGATGTAACTGGACAATGGGTAAGCCTCTGTATTTGTCAGGATTCCCCAGAGAGACAGAACCAATAGGAGATATGTACGTATATGTGTACGTGTATATATACGTATGTGTGTATATATATAGAGAGACATAGATTTATTTTAAGGAATTGGCTCATGCAATTGTGGAGGCTGGCAAGTCCAAAATCTGCAGCATGGGCTAGTAGGCTGGAGACACAGGGAAGAGTGGCAGACTGCAAGAAGTCCCTATTCCTCATGGAAGTCAGTCCTTTTTCTCTAAGGCCTTCAACTGATTATATGAGGCCTGTCACATTATGGAGGGTAATCTGCTTTACTCAAGTCCACTGATTTAAATGTTAATCTCATCTAAAAACTACCTTCACAGCAATATCCAGACCAGTGTTTGACAAATGTCTGGGCACCGCTAGATATGGCCCGGCCAAGTTGACACATAAAATTGACCCCCACAGCCACATACTTCTTTGTCCTTGTCTTTAAAACAGGCATTGATGCAGCTGGGCTGTTGGGATTACATGGGTAAATGGCTGCTGGAAAGCAGATGGTATGAATGGTGGGCTGTGGGATTGCTGATGGGGGCTGACATCCACCTTAGGCAGCCAGGCCTCCCTGTATGAAATGTCCTAACGGAGAATAGTCTTCTGAGAAATACTGTTAGCGAAGTGTTCCAGTGACCCACCCTCTTCTTGCCATGGCCTCTGCCTTAGTGCAAGCCTTTATGACCTTTCCCCTAGAGTAAGGCACTCCTGTCTTATGCTGCCACTCCCTTTTCCAAAGCGAGAATCTGAGCACACCCTCCTCGGGTGAAACCCTCTCAGTGGTGCCCCATTATATTCCTACAAAGGCTGAGTACATTAGGCCATCCAAGACCTGGCTGCTCCAGCAGAGTCACCCTCTTTGTCCTCGGTGCTGCAGGATCTCCCGTCCTACTTCCTACCCCACGTGGAGCCTTAGACCTTGTGAGGATGCCTCATGCGCCACCTCTGGGGAGAGGTATCCACTGCAGCCCCTATACAGCCAATCTACTTTTATCTATTTTATCTACTGGGTTCCACACATGATCTTTTATTTGAAGAAAGGATTCTGTGTGTGTTCAGTGGCGAGGTGTTGAAGAGTATTCATTTGGTGATACCGAATGAGTTTACTGCATACACCATGTCATCTCACACTTCTGTTCCTTTGTTTATGCTGTTCCTGCCTCTGGCAATGCCCGTCTTTCTATGCCTGGAATTGACTCTTCCCTTGCTATGGACAGAATGTTTATGTGTCCTCAAAATTCATATACTGAAGCCATAATCCCCAATGTGATGGTATTTGGAAGTGGGACCTTTGGGAAGCAATTAGGTTTAGATGAGGTCATGTGGGTGGAGCCCCCATGATAGGATTAGTGCCCCGATAAGAAGAGGAACAGACCAGAGCACTCTCTCTCTCCACCATCTGAGGATACAGCAAGAAGGCAGCTATGTGCAAACCAGGAAGAGGGGCTCTCACCAGACACTGAATCTGCTGGCACCTTCATCTTGGACTTCCCAGTTTCCAGAACTGTAAGAAATAAATGTCGGTTGCTTAAGCCACCGAGTCTGTGGGTATTTTGTTATAGCAGCCCAAGCTGACTAAGACATTCCTCAAGAAAGTCCACTTCCAAGAAGCTGATCTGAACCCCGGGGTGGGCTAATGTGCTTTGCCTGTGTTCCCATTGAAACCTGTGCATGTAGCTATGTTAGTATTTACTGTATTAAATTGAAAGATTACTTGCTTATGTGTATACTTCCCCCATTAAGCAGTAAACTTTTGAAAATAGGGATTGTTTCTTTATTCTCTAAGCACCTGGTGTAGTTGGAGCTCAAAGCAACGTGTGTGTGTGTGTGTGTGTGGGTGGGTGACATGAATGGAACTGGTCCTCTGAAAAAGACCCTTATCTTCCCATATCTACCTTGAGCCTCACCACTTCCAAGAAGCCTACCATGACTGCTGCGGTCTTCAGTGATCTCCATCTATAACTAACCATCTAACGAACATCTATAACATCTTGAATCGGTACCACATGGCTGGGCGTGAATTCATCCTCCATCTTCATTTCCCTGAACCTGAAAATTCCACTGATTAAGTCAACTTAAGAAAATTGAAACACTGGAAAATAAATTTAAAACTTTAAAAACATTATCCATAATTCTGTCATCTTTGCAGTAACCACCTCCATTTTTAAATATTTTTATAGTTTCTATTTGAAATGATGTTTTAAAAAAATTAATGAAAGAAATACAGTTTCATTATAGGATGTTTTAAGAATATAAAAGACTATAAAGAAGAAAATAAGAAGCATCCATAATCCTACCACCCAGAGATAACCACTGTGACTTGTTTTGTGCAGTTTCTTCCAGTCTCTTTTCTATGCGTGTGTGTATATGTATGAATTACTATAATAACTAATATTCATTGAGCCTTGTCTATTTTAGTGCTTTAAGTAGTCCAAGCTCATTTGCTTTTCAACAATCCTACGAAGAAAGTATTATTATTATTTCCATTTTAGAGACAAAAAACCTGAGACACAGAGAGGTTAAGTAATTTGTTCAAGACACAATAGGTAAGATAGTGGGGCCCTGTGCGTATGTGTTTGTGTGTATATATATGTATTAATGTTTATATGGATACCCATTATTTTTGTAGCTGCTGAGGATTGGAAGTTTAACATCCACAAATGTTGACGACAAAGTTAATTCCTAGAAAACGCTTGGCAGTTGGCTGATGGCTTGCAGACAACCTCTGCATCATTACTTCACAGCCTGACGTGCTGGTGCTGCCTAGGGATCAAGGCTCTGCCTGTCTATTGGCTCCAGTCCTGCTTCAAAGAGGACTTCAAGGGTCAATTCATTCTAAATCTTCCCCATTTCTGATGGCTTAGGGAGCTAAGAATACTTGTCAGGTTTATTCCAAGGAAAGGCTGCTTTTCCCTCAGGAGAAAGTATAAAGTGACTCATATTTCCAGTTCTTATTACAGAGTTATTTTTAAATAAATTGAAAAAAATGATTACTATGGATGATAAAAATATTTGATAAATACTTAACAAAATTTAATTTTTATATATCATGAAAAAAAGTACTAAACTGATCGTTTCTAAGAAACAAAAATCAATAGTGACATAAAGCTCATGTAGCTACTCGTGACCCAGAGGCAAAGCTTGTGAAATGTATTGCAGTGTTCTGGTTATTTATTGCACTATAACAACCCACTCCAAATTTAGCGACATGACACCACAATCATTGATTGTTGACTGGGCTCGGGAGGCAGTTCTCATTTGGAGTCTGTCATGAAGTTGCAGTCAGATGGTGACTGAGGCTGGGGTCATCTCAAAGGCTGTCTGTTCTCTAGGACTTCAGTTGGAGCTGAGGACCAGAACACCCATACTTGGCCTCTCCTTGTCACTTGGGCCTTCTCATACCATGGCAGTCGGGTTTGAAGAGCACGCATGCATCCCCAGAGAGAGCCAGGCTAAAACACCTTTCATAACCTAGCCTTGGAAATCACACAGTGTCACTAAGTCCAGCCCATATTTAAGAGTAAAAGAATGAGACTCCAACTCTTGGTGTGAGAAGTGTCAAAGAATTCACAGACATATTTTTTGTGTGTGTGTGAGGAAGCTTGGCCCTGGGCTAGCATCTGTGCCCGTCTTCCTCTACTTTATATGGGACGCTGCCACAGCATGACTTGATAAGCGGTACATAGGTCTGTGCCTGGGATCAGACCCTGTGAACCCCGGGCCGCCAAAGCAGAGCACGTGAACTTAACCACTGCGCCACCGGGCCAACCCCCCACAAACCTGTTTTAAAAACTATCATATGTAGAAATTCCGTAAACTTCATGGTTCTCATCAAAGAACGATCATTCCTCAGTTCACTCCTCACAGTGGACTCATGTCTGAAATGTCCTGGCGCACACAGAGATCTTCAGCAACCTTGACTTGTTCTCAGAGGCCCCCATATTAGGTACGTTACCTTGGATGACAAACAGCTCTATGATGCCATCTATCTCTTGCATTTTGTCACTGCCTTTAAAAATCCTTGATAATTCTGAAAGTGCTTTGTGGGGCCTGCCATGATTCCGTGCGTGCATGCAGCTCCAAGGGGAAAAGACTGTATGAGGAGGAAGGATGAGTTTTACTTTGTCTTGTGGGCTTCCCCTCCCCAGATCAGCCGCATGGGGTGACTGAGGTAAAATGGAAGGCTCTGCTTAGGTCAACAGCAGGTAGTAATTGGAAAGAGGACAGCCATTAGAGAAGTAAACAGGAAGTGGATCCATCCTTTGGGCCATGATTATGTTGCTAATAATACTCAGTGTTCATTGAGCTCTTCCTGTGTGCTGAGCACTATGCAAAGCACGTTACCTGCACTACCTCATTTAACTACTCTTCTTACCAGCCTCAAATGATAGGCACTATTTTTATCCTCACTTTACAGGTAAGGAAACAGTGGTCAGAGTGGTCAAGGGACTTGCCCAAAGTCGCACAGCTACTAGTAGATAGAGCCTGGATTTGAACTCAGGTATGTCTGTCTCAAAAGGTAGCATAGCAGTTATGAATTTGACCATTGGGGTCAGATGGCTTGGGCTTGAATCCTCGCTTTGGGTGATCTTTGACAATTAACCTCTTTGTGTTTCTATTTTCTCATTGGCGTATATATATATACATGCTAATATATATACATATTATATTATATATATATTATATATATATATATATTAGCATTAGCCTTAAACAGGATGAGGCATTTAAGGCGTTTAGCACTCAACGAATGTTAATTATTCTTCCTCCTCCTCTACTACTCATGTCTGCTAGGATACTGATTGTTTCAAAAGAATAATATGCTAGAGATCCGGAGGTCTAAGGAAGTACAGAATGAGGAATCTGCCGTAGACCCACCATCAGACCTCAGCATTCAGCCACACATTTCAGTTTTTAGTGACTCTGCGTTCCCATCTACAAAGTGGGCACAAGACTGGGATTTTGTGATAATCAATGGGATTTTGTGATGATGAACGGAGGACCTGAAACACTTCTCCACTATGGCAACCCAGTCCTTTCTCTATTTCCACGTCCAACTAAATTTTCCAATCACTTATCAAACCAAATACAAATGATACATAATGGAAATTGATTCAGGAACTCGGAGACAGACAGGAGGGCTGGTGACAAGCCCTCTCCACCTCCATCCTGCGTTCAAAGCACTGTCCAGGTCACAGAGTAGCCAGATGCTGGTCTCTTCTTAAACCCTGGACAGTGGGGGATGATTTCCTGAAATGTGTTTACACTGCAGGACAGCTGTACCATCTGTCGCAGCAGGATTTCATTCATTGTCTCTGTGAGTAACATGGAGGTTGTGGCTAGAAAGGGCCCAATGCAGAGCTGGGCAGGTGGTGTGGCCTGTCTTACCATCGATGTTGCTCAGCTCTGGGTCAGTGCTGTCTTCTGAACCCAAACAGGCTGGGAGGTTTTCACCCAGGCCCCACGTTGTCGATGTGTGTGGTTCAGCCCCCTCCCAGGCAGGCGGATTTGTGAATGCGCTGAACTCCAGTGTACCAGGCAGCCTAACCACAGAGCGTGTTTTGTTTCTCTACCGGATACACCTGCCAGAAAAGCGGGGTTCACTCCTGCTGCAGGCTCTGGTTTGTCTTACAATTGAAAGATTGCACCCTCCAGATAAACCAGAGGGTACAATTGTGTGCACTGAGAACCCGTGGAGGCTGAAAAGTAATGAAATTGATTTTCTTTTCTTTTGGGGGCAAGGGATAATTGTATAAAGTTGTTTTTCCATCCAAAGGAGCATTCTCTGCTTTCACATCAGCCATTATTTCCCAGAGCATACCACCCAAGAGGATTTTAGGAATACGTGGACACAGCATTACAGAGCATTGAGTCACAGAGTGAGAAAGTTAGACCCTTTTTAGTTTTTTTCAATCCTTCTGGTTTTGTCAAGAAAAAAATCTTCATTTGAAGCTAGTACTTTTTTAACATCTAACACTTGCTAATCTTCCTTTAAAAATAAAACAAAACAAAAATGAGTGCAGACCTCCGATTTGGAGCCCTCAGTTAGATATAGTGTCTACTTAAGTGTTATAATATTGTCTAGATAAAATTTTCTAATAACGTTTTGTTTAAATTGTGATTATTTTTGGGATTATCTTTAATTTGTGGCAAGGGATAGCAGCTTACTATTTATTTTAGAAATATTATATTTCTTTTTAAAAGAAATATATTCAAGTTTTAAAAGTCAGTTAATTTAAAGAAAAGTATTAAGTAAATAATTGTACAGGTGCTATTCATAAGTAACATAAGTCATGAAGGTCATACGCAGTGATATTTGAATATAGTTGAAATTGGGAAGTGGGTACACAAATGTCTGACGTATGAGCAACTGGGCTTTGCAGTCGGTCAAATTTGGGTTTGAATCACTGTCTGCCTCTATCAGATGCATGACCCTGAGCAAGTGAGTGAACCCAGTTCCACATCTCTAAAATCAGGAAAATGGCAGTTCACTACCCCCCTTAGGGTTTTTGTGAAGACAATGCATGTAAGTCTGTAATGCGTGGTCCTAGAACATATTCAATCGTTAGCCATTATTATTATTATTATTATTATTATTGCCAGGGAACTGTGCTTGTGTCAGCACAGTGCCTGGCGCATAGCACACAATGAAGTGTAATTGCTCCTATAATTGCTGTTGTTATCATTAGCATCATCCGTTAGTTCGTGTCTACTCTGAAGCAGATGTCAAGGTGGGATTAGATGGGCATGGGATTTATGAGGGGAAACCTGTGAAGGGTAAAGGAGGAGGGAGAAGGAGAAAGTGGGGAGAGAAGTTCTGACACCTGTGAGGGGAAGGAGGCTTAGGTTGGAGGAGTCTTAGACTGTAGTACAGTTACAAGAAAGGTTTGGCCAGCCTGATGAGGAGTCATGGAGCCGAAGTCAACCACTGGAGAAGTGTCTCTCCTGTGTTCGGTCGTGGGTTGGGAGCAGCTCATGGGAAGTGTGACCTTCATGTGGACATGGTGGCGGAACCTAAAGGGCAGCATCTGGGGCGACAATCAGTTATGCTCCCACAGCAGGAGATCCGAGCTGCACATCTCGTGGCTGCCACGCACATCATTTCCATCCTACATATGAGAAACAGATCCTGAGTGTCTCCTCCAATTCATTTATCTGGTTAACTAACTACCTGGTCATTGCAACCCAGAGAGAGATTAAAATTACTTCACACCTGAAAGTGAAATATGATATTTGAAGGATAAAAGAAAATCATGGCCAACTCATGATTTTCTTGTTTTGATGCCCAACTAAGAAGCCAAAAAATTATCTACTTTGAAGAGTTTGTCTTGATCACAGTTCTTTACTAAACCTATTTGCCTTTTAGCTCTAATTTTGGATTTCAAAAATTTAGAATTTCAGGCAGAGTTGAGCACAATTGACACTTCATGCAAATCAAATCTAATATAGGGCCCCAAATGCCAGTCCACAGATATTTTTGGCTCATACAGTGTTTAAAACAATGTTTTTGAGCCAACATTTTAAAATTGAGAGATATCATATTTTCCAAAAATGTTGATTTTTGGCTTCTCTTGAAAACTAGCAGATCTGGAACACTGAGCCTGAATTTCTGCAGGACATTGTTATCTGGGGTGAAAGTGTCTGCCCCATCCACAGACAATGTGCATATGTCCTTATGCCCAGCAGGCTTCACTGATTTATATTCCTATGTGGCCCTTTGTGCAGAGTGCTAACTGTCCCCCAGTACTACATTTTATCCTTCTTCTATAGCAATGTTTCAGCTAGATTCGTGACTGCCCATCTAGGACTACATTTTCCAGCCTCCCTTCTGTGTGTGGTCATGTGACTAAGTTCTGGTCGATGGTATGAAAGTGGAAGTGATGTTTGGAACCTCCAGACTGCTTTTAGAGGAAAGCAAGATGCCCTCTCTCGCTCCTTTTCTTCTTCTTGCCAGCTGGAATGTGGACATGATGGTGGGAGCTGGAGCAGCCATCTGATATCACAAGATGCAAGCTATGCACTGAGACTAGCAGAGTAAAAACATAGGAGGAAACTGGGTCTCCAACTTTAAGGAGCCACACACTTGCTCTAGAAAGCTTATGCTTAGACTGTTACATCAGCAAAATAAAATTCCATCTTTGTGTCCCTTTTTTTTTATAGCAGCCTCCATTGTATGTTAACTTATACACCCCTGTTTGCAGTTGAGTCTGTGGCCCCTGGCTTAATTGGAACTGAGGTATAAAGGAAAAGAAAATTCATGATTTTGCAAGTTGTTTTTCCTTGTACAAGGAACCTATGTGGCAGCATCAAATCACATTGCACTGAGAGCTGAGATGAGGCATAATCCTCTCTATCGTAAAAGCGATATTGGAAAACCCTGTCTCTGTCTCACAGGCTCCCTTTGCAGGTGGTTCCAGCTCCTGGTTGTGAACTGGTTTGTACAAATGGCTCCTCCGGGGCCGCTCTTCCCCCCAGCTCCGTATCTCAGGTTCACGGGCTACCGGGCCACCTTCTCACCTCTTTTTCAACTCCACCTGTCTTTGAGGGCCACGGTTGAGCAGGCAGCCCTCCTGCCTTTTCTCGGCAGTGTCCTCTGAGTAGAAGAGAAGTAGAACTTCTCAGTTGATACTGTTCTGGCTCCCAGAGGGCCGACAGAGGCTTCTGGTCCTAAGTGTGAAACCATTGAGGGTCCTCACAGTTTAGATCTGAGCAGACCCTGCTGTAGTATGTGAGGGTACAGGGCCAGTTATGAAAATGATCCATGACAAAAAAAGATGTTTCTACCTCTCCAGAGGCAGGTGCCCAAAATGACATGTTATTGTCATTTGAATTGTCATGATGAGTGAAAGTATTGAATGAAATTTGGGTAATAATAATGCCAAACTGTTTAGTGTGGCCTGTGATAAAGAGTTTTCCAAACCAGGACTATTTGGGGAGAAGAGACGGGAGAAGAAAAGAACTACTATTTAACGAGCATTTAATGTGCCATAAATGTTATATACATTTTCTCATTTAATCATCTCAAAAATCCTGTGAGGTAGTATTATAACTATTTTTTCTGAAAGCAGAAATGCTAAGTAACTTGACAAAGTTCACACAGCCCAGAAGTAAAAAGCCAGGATTTTGACATTCCAGTGTCCTATGTTCAGTCCATATCATGTGGCCTCACGGATGCTCTAAGGCTGGCCTGATCAGGAGGAGGAGGTAGGTGAGACTGTGGACAAAACTGCTGGGGATGGAAGTATCCAAATGAGGATGGTAGTCAGGAATAGATGGAGGACAGAAAGAAAAGAAAGTGGGAGATATTTAAAAAGACTACACACCTGCATCAGATCATCCTAAGGCCCCACAGTGTACAGAAGATATCAAGACGAGCGCTACCTCTGGTCCCTGAAGGAGAAGGGATTGTGGAAGAGGCAGAAGGCACAGACACATGGGGAGGGCTGACCTGGCAGCAAGATGAAATAAATCTGAAAAATAAATATGACTATTCTCTTTACATTGAAGGATATTCCTGAGCTATTGGTTGGGATGCTATGGAGTAGAGAAGGAATTACAACTTAATAGTTAGCCAGACAGAGGAGTTGATGTTTCTGCTTATTTAATTAAGCGTGCTTTTCTCATTCCTGGCAAATCCTTTTGTTTTGCCATATGTACCCAGGTTATTCTTTTATAGATGCCCTCTATGTCCATTCATACTGTTCTGCAAGATCGAAGGGGAAAATAATTACCAAGGCAATGTTCTGGGACGCTGAATGTCATCAGACACGAAACAAAATTGTATCAACTTTCTTTTTTTAAAAATTATCTCTTATCTTCTATTTCTTCAGAGAGGCAGTTCATCTTTATTTTCATTTAGTGATAAAGTGTTTTCTAACAGCATCAGCGAAACCCCACTCAAAGTCAATGACCAGATTTTAGACATGAGACAAATGTGAATTGTGTTTGGCACAGTGTGACTGCTAACAGATCTTTTAATATGTCTCTTTCTCTCTCAGCCATTGACAGGCGTCTGATAGCTCCAAACTCCCTCCATGCTAATCTGATTGGTTAAACAGATAAAATCCTCAGAAATGGAGAAGTTGTCTAAGATGTAGTTGTTTACACTTTGTGGTGGAGGGGGGACAGGCTGGGGTCCCAGGTATCTACATTCAGGCTGTAACAAGAATGTTGTCTTCTCCCCTTGGTCATTCAAGCTCTTTCTGCAGAATGAGTCTCAGGCGATTGAATGCCATTCTCCAGACAGGAGCAAGGAAGGGTATAAAATAGAAACATCGATGAGGCGAAGAGAATGATGCTCTCGAGGATCTCTGTAGTTCTACAGAGCTTATGTTTTTGCTGGCGTTAGAGTAGGGTGAGGTTGGAGATGAGGCTTGCAGAGAGCTGTAGGGGATGGAGTGGTCTTGACGAAGGCAGAGCCATCTGGTTTCCAGAAGGCTCCTTGGTGATTTCATCATGCAGAAGCTTTCCAGCTGGTATGTGGCTCCATGATGTTGGAGACCCAGTCTCCTTCTACCTTTCTGCTCTGCTATTCTCCATACATAGCTTCCATCTTGTGATGTTAGATGGTAGATAGGTAGTAGACACAGGTGGCTTTATTCATCCTTCTTTCCCAGTAGTGCTAATAGATGGCTTTGTTAATGAGAACATGGATGCCTGCAGCCCCTCAGCACCATGGAAAACAGTTCTCCATCACTGTGACCCTGGCCGGCTTGGAAGGAAGTGAAACTAATCTGGGAAAAGACACATCCTATCTGTCCTGTCCCTTCTTTCTGTGGGGCCCTGGGGTAGAAGCAAAGGGTTATGCATGTTGGGCTAGAATATTAGGGAAGAGGAAACAATGTCTGAAGTGGGACTTTGGGGTCAGAGAGAGTTCAAAATACAACAATTTCCTTTTGCTTTAGGAATTGTTATTTCACCTCACTTTTTTTTTTTAAGTGAGTATCCGAGTAGAAAAGGCAATATTTGCCAAGTGCTACAATGTACTTTAAGCTGGGTTATGAACACAAAGGCCCTTTTTACTCTCACAGTAATTTAAAATAATAATAATAGTAGTGTGTTTTAGCACTAACTTATAGGTTCCTTATTTAATGCTATGAAAACCTGCTGAGACAAGGATTGTTATCCTCTCTTATGGATGGGGAAATGGAAGCTCAGAGAGGGTAAGTGGCTTGCCCAAGGTCACACAGCTGGTAAGTGGCAAAGTCTAGGGTTTTCTCTTTCTACCACACCTGTTGCCGTAATTCTCAGGTATGCACAGTCACTTCAGATGAATATTAAGCTTTCTATTTCCAGCAGTCCTCTGGGCTCTGTGTGGTAAGTCCACTTTACTCAGCTTCCCACAGGTGTGTGTGAGACTCTCCAGAAACTTTAATTATTTCTCGCTCCCCCTGCATCCAGAACTATAAACAGCTGAACTTCTTTATCATCATTTAAGAAATGATAAAAATTCCCATAGGGAATTTTCTCCCTGACATTGAGTTGGCAGCCTTTATTCACAAGGAGCGCATTCTGGAGTTTACTGTTTTGGTGAGAGGGAGACATCCTTAGAAATTGAAGGCAAAGAAGAAGAGGGAGGGACGTGAGGGAGAGCTAAAAGGAGGATGTTCGTGTAGGATCAGGAGCCTTCACTCTTCTTCCTCCTCTTCCTCAGCTGTAGGGGTCTCTGCCTTCCTTCTCCTGGGAGAAAGCAGGGGCCACTGCCTTTTAAGTCAAACAGACCTTGGTTCAAACTCCAGCTCTGGTGAAAACTCTTGAGGAAGCTATTTAACCTCTCTGAGCCTCAGTTTCCTCGTCTTATAAAATGGGGATAATAATATTACCTTCTTCATTGGGTCATTGTGGGGATTGAAAGAAACAATGCGATGTTTCTCCAAGCGTGCTATGCATACCACCGGTGGTAGCAAGATGATTTGCTGGTGATACAGACATTTTTTAAGGTCATAATTATGCCACATTTATATAACTAGTGCACCAAACTTGTCATTTCACAAGTCTTATTGCTTAGGGCAAGGCTAAGTAAAAAAATGCAATCCAGTTTAAAGTATTTTTAAATAAAATGTTAAAGGTGTGATATAGAGACGACAAAAAGTGGTTGAGGGACGGAATGACTTCTGTCAGGGAACCCTGAACTGATGTCCATGACACCTGCTGGCCCAGCCTCCTCTGCTCAGGGAAGTGACTGCTTCCCCACTCCTCCTGGTTAAGGAGGGCGACTTTGGGCGTAGAAAACCAATGACACCAGGTTGCGTGGGAAGGGAGTTATACTGGGGACCTGGAGCTAGACACCAGTGAGGAGTTCCTGGAATTGTGTCCCCTGCTGCTGCCCTCTGGTGGTCGTGGGCTGTCCCAGCGTCCTGAACACAAGTTAAAGTAGACCCACTGCAATTTAGCACCCAGAACCGTGTGCCTCCCTTTCTGGCCCCTTTCTTACTTCTTGATTTCCCCTCCTCTGGCACTTCCCCTCTCCCATCAGTCACACCCAGCCTTGGCCTACCCTCCCCAAAGTGTCACTTCTCCTCCAGCCTGGTCACAACATCTCCCCTTTCCCAACCTCTTTACAAATCAGTAGAGGATGTTCTGATTCTCAGGCGTGAATGACCAATGAGCTTCGCTTTCCCAGAGGAGGTTTATTTTAAAAGAGGAACTGGTTTAAAACCGAATGAAGTCAAACTGCCAGGAAGTGAAGCGGCTATATTTGTGTGACGGGGATCTTTCCAGCTCCTAGCTTTCTCTACGTAATAGACGCTTCTCTTTAAGTAGGCATCTAGGTCCAGGGAATGGCATCCTTATATTGCTTTCCAAGAAATTCTGCAAGAAACTTTCAAAATAGTTTCACTGCTGGTGTTAGAGTTACATTATTTTGCTTGAGACTGAAAACTCCAAATAACAGTGGTTTAAAAAAGATAAAAATTTATCTCTCATGTAAACAGAGGCAACCCCGGGCTGGTATGGTGGCTTCCTGATCACCAGGGTTTTTCTATCTTGTTATTCTACTCTCTTCAACATATGGCTTCTTTTTTTTTTTTTTTTTTTAAATTTTTTTTTATTGCAGTAACATTGGTTTATAATACTGTATAAATTTCAGGTGTACATCATTATACTTCTATTTCTGCATAGACTACATCATGTTCACCACCCAAATACTAATTACAACCCATCACCACACACATGTGCCAAATTATCCCTTTCGCCCTCCTCCCTCCCCCCTTCCCCTCTGGTAACCACCAATCCAATCTCTGTCTCTATGTGTTTGTTTGTTGTTGTTATTATCTACTACTTAACGAGTGAGATCATACGGTATTTGACCTTCTCCCTCTGACTTATTTCACTTAGCATAATACCCTCAGTGTCCATCCATGTTGTCACAAATGGCTGAATTTCATCGTTTCTTATGGCTGAGTAGTATTACATTGTGTATATATACCACATCTTCTTTATCCATTCATCCCTTGATGGGCACTTAGGTTGCTTCTAGGTCTTGGCTATTGTGAATAATGCTGCAATGAACACAGGGGTGCATGTATCTTTACACATTGGTGTTTTCAAGTTCTTTGGATAAATACCCAGCAGTGGAATAGCTGGATTGTATGGTAGTTCTATCCTTGATTTTTTGAGGAATCTCCATACTGTTTTCCATAGTGACTGCAACAGCTTGCACTCCCACCAGCAGTGGATGAGGGTTCCCTTTTCTCCACATCCTCTCCAACACTTGTTGTTTCCTGTCTTGTTAATTATAGCCATTCTGACCAGCGTGAGGTGATATCTCATTGTAGTTTTGATTTGCATTTCCCTGATAGTTAATGATGTTGAACATCTTTTCATGTGTCTGTTGGCCATCTGTATATCTTCTTTGGAGAAATGTCTGTTCAGATCTTTTGCCCATTTTTTAATTGGGTTGTTAGTTTTTTTGTTGCTGAGATGCATGAGTTCTTTATATATTTTGGAGATTAAGCCCTTATCAGATGTATGGTTTGCAAATATCTTCTCCCAATTGTTAGGTTGTCTTTTCGTTTTGTTGATGGTTTCCTTTGCTGTGCAGAAGCTTTTTAGTTTGATGTAGTGTCATTTGTTTATTTTTTCTATTGTTTCTCTTGCCCGGTCAGACATGGTGCTTGAAAATATGTTGCTAAGACCGATGTCGAAGAGCATACTGCCTATGTTTTCTTCTAGAAGTTTCATAGTTTCAGGTCTTACATTCAAGTCTTTAATCCATTTTGAGTTAATTTTTGTGTATGGTGTAAGGCAATGGTCTAATTTCATTTTTTTACATGTGGCTATCCAGTTTTCCCAACACCATTTGTTGAAGAGACTTTCTTTTCTCCATTGTATGTTCTTGGCTCCTTCGTTGAAGATTAGCTGTCCATAGATGTGTGGGTTTATTTCTGGGCTTTCGATTCTGTTCCATTGATCTGTGTGTCTGTTCTTGTGCCAGTACCATGCTGTTTTGGTTACTATAGCTTTGTAGTATATTTTGAAATCAGGAGTGTGATACCTCCAGCTTTGTTCTTTTTTCTCAGGATTCCTTTAGCTATTCGGGGTCTTTTGTTGCTCCATACAAATTTTAGGATTCTTTGTTCTATTTCTGTGAAAAATGTTGTTGGAACTTTGATAGGGATTGCATTGAATCTATAGATTTCTTTAGGAAGTATGGACATCTTAACTATGTTAATTCTTCCAATCCAAGAGCACGGAATATCTTTCCATTTCTTTGTGTCTTCTTCAATTTCTTTCAGCAATATTTTATAGTTTTCGGTGTACAGATCTTTCACCTCTTTGGTTAAGTTTATTCCTACGTATTTTATTCTTTTTGTTGCAATTGTAAATGGGATTGTATTCTTAATTTCTCTTTCTGCTACTTCGTTGTTAGTGTATAGAAATGCAACTGATTTTTGTATGCTGATTTTGCATCCTGCAACTTTACCATATTCGTTTATTACTTCTAAAAGTTTTTTGGTGTATTATTTAGGGTTTTCTGTATATAAAATCATGTCATCTGCAAATAGTGACAGTTTCCCTTCTTCCTTTCCAGTTTGGATCCCTTTTATTTCTTTTTCTTGCCTGATTGCTCTGGCTAGGACTTCCAGTACTCTGTTAAATAGGAGTGGTGAGAGTGGGCATCCTTGTTTGGTTCCTGTTCTTAGAGGGATAGCTTTCAGTTTTTCACCATTGAGGATGATATTAGCTGTGGGTTTGTCATATATGGTCTTTATTACGTTGAGGTACTTTCCTTCTATACCCATTTTATTCAGAGTTTTTATCATAAATGGATGCTATATCTTGTCAAATGCTTTCTCTGCATCTATTGAGATGATCATGTGATTTTTATTCTTCATTTTATTAATGTGGTGTATTATGTTGATTGATTTGCGAATGTTGAACCATCCCTGCACACCTGGAAGAAATCCCACTTGATCATGGTGTATAATCTTTTTAATGTATTGTTGTATGTGATTTGCTAGTATTTTGTTGAGGATTTTTGCATCAATGTTCATCAGTGATATTGGCCTGTAATTTTCTTTTTTTATGTTGTCCTTGTCTGGCTTTGGTATCAGGGTAATGTCGGTTTCGTAGAATGAGTTAGGGAGCTTCCCCCCCCTCCTCAATTTTTTGGAAGAGTTTGAGAAGGATAGGTATTAAGTTTTCTTTGAATGTTTGGTAGAATTCACCAGGGAAGCCGTCTGGTCCTGGACTTTTATTTTGGGGGAGGTTTTTGATTACTGTTTCAATCTCCTTACTGGTGATTGGTCTATTCAAATTCTCTATTTCTTCTTGATCCAGTTTTGGAAGGTTGTATGAATCTAAGAATTTATCTATTTCTTCCAGATTGCCAAATTTTTTGGAGTATAGCTTTTCATAGTATTCTCTCATAATCTTTTGTATTTCTGAGGTGTCTGTTGTAATTTCTCCTCTTTCATTTCTGATTTTATTTATTTGAGCCTTCTCTCTTTTTTTCTTGGTGAGTCTAGCTAAATGTTTGTCAATTTTGTTTATCTTTTCAAAGAACCAGCTCTTGGTTTTATTAATTTTTTCTATGTTCTTTTAGTCTCTATTTCATTTATTTCTGCTCTGATTTTTATTATTTCCCTTCTTCTACTGATTTTGGGCTTTGTTTGTTCCTCTTTTTCCAGTTCTTTTAGGTGCATTCTTAGATTGTTTATTTGAGATTTTTCTTGTTTGTTGAGATAGGCCTATATTGCTATAAACTTCCCTCTTAGAACTGCTTTTGCTGTATCCCATAAATTCTGGCATGTCCTATTTTCATTTTCATTTGTCTCCAGGTATTTTTTGATTTCTCCTTTGATTTCTTCGTTGACTCAATCGTTGTTCAGTAGCATTTTGTTTAATCTCCACGTATTTGTGGCTTTTCTGATTTTCTTCCTATAGTTGATTTCTAGTTTCATACCATTGTGGTCAGAAAAGATGCTTGGTATTATTTCAATATTCTTAAATTTATGTAGACTTGTTTTGTGGCCTAATGTGTGATCAATCCTGGAGAATGTTCCACAACATATGGCTTCTACCTTGTGGCCCAAGATGGCTGCTCCAGCTCTAGACCTTGGGTCAGCGTTCCACTTGCAGGTCAAGAGGAAAGGTACAAGAGAAGGGTACACTCTATTCCTTTAAAGCACTCACCACTTTCCTTTACATCCTGCTGACCAGGACTTGGACATGAGTTCATTGTAAGGTGTAGTAGAAAATGTGACACTTTTTTCCTTAGCAGCCATGTGTACTGCTAACATTTGGCATTTTATTACAGAAGGATGGGAGAACGGATTTGAGAGACAATTAACATCTCCTCCACAAGCCTTTTGCTGGGGTTGTGAGAAATGTTCAGACCCAAGTAGGATTGGATCCCAGGTCTCAAATCAGACACTCGCATTTCTTTCTCTTCTCTGTGGAAATGTCACTGATGCAAGAGAAAATGCTTTAGACCTGTGGCCAGGATATTGGGGTTCCAGTTTTGGCTCTGCTGCTCACCACTGTCATGGCCTTGAGAGAGTTGCCTGACATTCCAGGGCCTCAGTTTCTCTAAAACAAGGTTACTTACTTTGATCTCCAGAGTCCCTTCCTGCTCTAACATTATGACTTTATATGACACTGTCTTGACATTTATAATGAAGCATTTAAATAGAAAATGAGCATATTCTTTTCCTTTCCATTGTGAACACAACTCAGTGGAGAATTAAGAATAGACAACCAATTGCTGGCCCCCAGTTATCCTTTAAACCTTGTCATCACTCAGCGGGCCTCCTTCCTGCAGGAACTGGCTAGAAATGGAGTCTGGCTGGAAGATCCACTTTGTTTTCCCATTGAGCTTTGGAAGCAGGAGGGCTAAAGCGAATGACAGGGAACCTCGCGGGCGGTCGTCAAGTCTCTGTTTATATCTGGTAGTAGTGGCTGCAATCGCCCATCCCAAACCACTGCAACAGGAAGCATATGCAGCCAATTGATAATAGAGGTTATCTGCTGTAAGCACTCTAATCTTGAGGAAATGGGGATCCCAAAGGCACCTGGATTAGCCGCAGACCAGAAAGGAGCCCTTCTAGAGTTCCTTTCAGTTGCTAAGACACACTATATTTGAAAAAACACCGCCGCCTACCCCCAGAGGGGGAAAGACATAAGCTGACATTGCTTAACTTCCTTACAAACAGCCAACGAACACTAGCATCAGTGCCTTCACAAATGGTGAACCTGCAAACAAAAAAAGCAGCCTTGTCTGCTTCTTGGGGCCAGTGAACCAGTTTGCTGGTTGGTCACCATGGCTATGAGATATTACTTTTCTAGCTCTATGTTACATAGTTGATGAGCCGTATGGTGTCAGGAAGAGGACAAAATAGGACAGCCAACCAGAAATTGAGGCACTAGCCTTTTGGGCCCTCAGCCCGGTGAGCCTTGGTCCTGACTTGAGAGAGGCTCCCTAGAGACGGGCCCGTCTGATGAGGAGGACAGGCCCTCCCAGGTGTAGCACTGGGATGACATCTTCCTTCTGACTAGGATGACTCATCAGGGTCAGGAAGACCAAACCTGGAATCAAAAGAGAAAGGATCCAGAACGTTCTAGAGTGAGGCAGATTTTATCTGACTCTCGGGTAAAAACTGTCTGGCTTCAGTTAAGTGAGAGCAGTTTCTTTCCTGGGGCTGGCCCATGTCGTGACCACCTTCTGCCTGACTGGTGGCTGAGCTCCTCCATGTCAGCATTGATGACTGTCTCCTTTGGCATGAGTCCCCTGACACACCTCTTTTTTCAATGCCACATAGCTGATATTGATAGCTAATGTTTACTGAGTTCTCACTATGTGCCAGGCCCTATTCTAACATGTATTATCTAATTTAATCTCACAAATACTATTATCCCCACTTTGCAGATAAGGTGACTGAAGCACAGAGAGTTTAAGTAACTTGCTCAAGGCCACACAGCCAGTTCATGGCATAGCCAGGACTCTAGCCCAATGCCATCTGGTTCCAGAGCCCATGATTCCAACCATGCTGCCTGTTCTTTCAACAAATATTTATTGAACACCTACTATGTACAGCTACGGTGCTCAGTGCTGTATATGATCCTGATTTTGACACCTACTGTTCCTGCTTTGACTTTGAGTAGGGCAGAGGTGGCGCCTTGGACACCAGCTGGGTGGATCCAGAGTCTTGACTATGGACATGTTTGCTTTGGCCATAGTGTAGGGTGGGCTTCAGTTGGTCTATACCACTGCTGGTTGTTTATGCTGCTATCTGTTCTGAGGGGTTGGTGCCCATGTTGTTAATTACTTTCAATATCACCCTTGCCTGCACAGTGTTTTCAAAAAATGAATTTGAATGCATGAGTTGGTCGTGATAGCACCAGCTCTCACAGGCCCTGCTACTCCCTATTGCATTTTCACTTGTTTTGGCTAATATCCTACATTTGAGTTCATGACTCTTGCCCCATCCTTTTCATCATCCCAAACCAGGCCCGGGACTGGCTCTCTGGTTCTCCAATGCCTAGCCCTGGAAAAAATCAGAGTAGACCTGGTGAGGACCTTTAGAGCCTGGGGAGGTAGGATCGGACGGGCAGAGTCAATGCTGACTGAGCTGCAATGATATTTAACATTGTGAAATGCTGTCAATATGTCATGGGGTATGGTATGTATTGGTAAGTTTATTCATTCCTTCACATAATAAGGAAAACAAGAGGTTGGAGGGGAGGGGAGACACAAAGGCAGAACACGAAGTGTATAAACAAGAAACAGTTGAATGAATGAAATGCTGCCTCCATGAGCAGAGCTCCTAGTCTAGCTCACTTGTTACTTCCTTCAAACTTCTCAGGAGGGTTATGTCTTCCTTTTTACAGCACATCTACTTACTATATTTTATTTTAACAACAGCCAACATTTACTGAGAGCTTACTGTGTGCCAAACACTGGTTTAAGTACTTATATGTACTAACTCATTTGATCGTTACAACAGTGCTATCAGGTAGATGTACCATGATTGTACCCAGTTTACAGATGGAGAAAACTGAAGCACAGCCACATTAGGTAACATGCCAAAGTCATTCAGCTATGAAGTAGAAGAACTGAGTTTCAATCCAGCCAGTCTGGCTCGGGAGTCTGTGCTCTTACACACTATGCAACACAGCCTCCTTTGCTTTGTCCCCTTAGACATCAGTGTCCCAGACTCGCCTGAGTGCTTCCGGAGCTCTGTCCTCCTTGGGTCTCCATGCCCAGTGCATAGTACCTGGCCCTCGGGAGGGTGCAGTAATTGAGACAGTGCATACATAACCACTGTATTATCTTCAACAGAGACCTTTTCATTCAGAGATTTTTCAGGGCAAATCTTTCCTTATATCCTAGGACTGTCTGGGGCAGCATGCTATTTCTTTGAGAGAGGGCTCCAAAACCAGGGCTAGAAACAGGCCCTTCGTTTGGAGAGGTGGCAAGGCTGGAAGTTAGAGCAGAGGAGTTACATGATCTGATTTTAAAACATGGGCACAGGAACCAGTGTGACAGGGCTACCATTGGCCAAATCTGGGATAGTTTGAGCACCAAAATAATAAGGACAGCAATGGGTTTAAACTATGGAAAAATAGGAATCCACACGTCCATACTGATAATAAATAGATAAGGGGGTAGGGAGGGGTCTGGCTGACAGTAGAATGCAAGGTTCTGACCGGTAAATGTGCAGGGTGTGCTGGCATTAGAAAATTATCATTTACCATCATCCAACTCAAGATTGGCTCAGGCAAGAATCATCAATGGTTGCTAAATCTAAGTGGAAATTTTGATGAGGAACAGGATATTTACGTGGTCTCCAAGTGCCTACTCAAAAATTGCTTATTAATTACAAGGGAAAAAACCGTAACCATGCAGCGGAGAAGTCGGACCACATCTTGACTAGGTGACTAAAATTTGTGCTGCCAGTAAGGGGCAGATGGACCTTGTGTGCTTCCACATATGATGCCCTGAGAAGACATCGCTTACATAATGTTCTGGCCAGGAATTCATAACCTGAATTTAAGGACGAGGAAACATCAAAAAACCCAAAATGAGAAAATTCAATTTAAAAATAGAGGAGGGAGGACTAGTGTTCTTCAAAAATGTCAGTATCATAAAAGACAAAGAATGACATTGTAAAATGTTCCAAAGTAAAGGAGACTAAAGAGCCCCTACAACTAAATACGATACCTGACCCTGATCTCAGACTGGATCCTGTACTAAAGGAAATAAAATGTTATACAGGACATCACTGAGTCAATTGACAAACTAGGAAGACAGATGGTAGGTAGATTAGATAAAGTTACTGTATCAATGTTGTATTTACTGAGGTTGGTAACTGTACTATTGTTATGTAAGAGAATATACTTATTCTTAGGAAATACCCACTGAAGTATTTAGGAGTAAAGGGCCATGATATATGCCCTTTAGTATGATACATGATAGACAGATAGATAGATGGTAGGTAGATAGGTAGATAGATGATAGATGGGTAATAAGCGGGCAAAATGTTAACTATAGGTGAATATAGGGTAAGGGAATAGGATGTTCTTTGTACTATTCTTATTCTTTCAACTTCTCCGTAAGTTTGAAATTTTTCCGAATAATAAAATAATACAACTTTCAAAAAGCTCACACGTGCTGCTGTGATGCAGAGATCGTGGAGAGGAAAGGGCAGGACAGATGGTCAAGGTGTCATTGCAACAACTGTAGGTAAGAGAAGATGGTGGCTTAGACCAGGACAGCAACAGAACAGAGACAGGAAGAGCTCAGGGTCTGGCCATGTCTTGAAGGTGGAGCTAGTAGGATTGCTGATGAGCTCCATGGAGCTGAGAAGGAAAGGAGGCAAGGGAGAGACACAAGATTTCTGGCCTGATCAACTGGGAGGGTGGAATTGTCGGTGACTGAGACAGGGCAGATGGTGGGAGGAGCAGGTCTGAAGCGGAAGGTCGACGGTCGGGTTTTGAACATGTGCCTGGTTAAGTGGATTTATGGAACATATTATCTAATTTTAATTAAGCAAAAGCTTATAAAATGCATAACTAGCTTTAAAAGATTTCTCCAAAGTATGAACCATGAAACAAAGATAAACTAACGATGTGAGCATAAGCAAATTTCCAAAACAATTTTGCGTATTTGGTGGGCAGGACTATAAATGGGGCCAGTGACACTCTTCTTCCATTTGAAGTTACATATATTTGTCAGGGGTCTCTTCCTGTGATGACAACCCTTAAAATCAACTATTGAAATAAGCTGCACTTAGAATCAGACTCTAGAATAACTGTAATACAAGATGTTAAACCAATATTTTTAAATATAATAAAGCATATTCAATCACATTTCTCTTATCAAAAAGAGTATAAAGCTTTGATCATTATTGTTTATTTTATATAATTTATTATTATAAAAATAAATAAATAAATTTAATGTCTAGTTCATTTTTAATTCAACCCATGAAAATGTCCATTTTTAGTGTACATTCTATTATGTAAATAATAACATATTCATAAAGGAATACATGTATATAATTTATAAATAAACAAATATATATAAATGGCAGGGAGTACATGCTCAAAATTTTAACCAATAGATGTGGCGATGAGAAAAGTTTGGAGATGAAAAGGCAACAAAAGCAAAAATAAACAAGTGGGACTACATCGAACTAAAAAGCTTCTGCACAGCAAAGGAAACCAACAAAATGAAAAGGCAACCTATGGAATGGGAGAAAACATTTGCAAACCATATATCTGATAAGGGCTCAATATCCAAAATATACAAGGAACTCATACAATTCAATACAAAAAGCCAAATAATCTAATTTAAAAACAGGCAAAAGACCTGAATAGATATTTTTCCAAAGAAGATGTATGCATAGCCAACAGGTACATGAAAAGATGTTCAACATCACTAATCATCAGGGAAATGCAAATGAAAACCACGATGAAATATCACCTTACACCTGTTAGGATGTCTTTTATCAAAAAGATATAAATAACAAATGCTGGTGAGGATGTGGGGAAAAGGGAAGCCTTGTGCACTGTTGATGGGAATGTAAACTGGTACAGCCATTATGTAAAACAGTATGAAGGATCCTCAAAAATTAAAAATAGAACTACCACATGATCCAGCACACCCACTTTTGGGTATATATCCAAAGGAAATGAAATCATTATCTCGAAGAGATATCTGTATTCCCATGTTCATTGCAGCATTATTCAAAATAGGTGAGATATGGAAATGTCTAAGCGTCTGTTGATGGATGAATAGATAAAGAAAATGTTTTATACACACACAAATGCACACACACACACAATGAAATATTATTCGGCCTTAAAAAAGAAAGAAATCATGCCATTTGTGACAATAGGGACAAATCTGGAGGGCATTGTACTAAGTGAAATAAGCCAGACAGAGAAAGACAAATACTGCACGATATCATTTATGTGTGGGATCTGAAAAAAAAGTCAAACTCATAGAAACAGAGGATAGAGTGGTGGTTGCCAGGGGCTGGGGGTGGGAAAAATGGGGAGAGGTTGGTAAAAGGGTATAAAGTTTCAGTAAAAAAAAAAAAAAAAGGAAAAGTTTGGAGACCTCTGTAGACCATAACAGTGACTAATTTCAGCCAGGTAAGTCTGTTACCTTTGCCACCATCTGTTCCCTCTCCCAGCAAAGGTAAGGTGTGGATGGAGCAGTGTAGATTTAGAGCCGTGCTGGAAACCCAGCTTACTGAACATGTACCAAGTGCATTAAGAAGTTCTTTCTCCGGCAAATAAGTGACAGTATGTCATCTAATGGAATATTGTGCAACTTCTAAAAAGAATAGATCAATTTGGATTGATGTGAAAAGATGTCCAACATGTAATAACTGAAAAAAGCAAGTGATAGGACAATGTATAGTGTCAAATAAACAAATAATATATATGTGCGTTCATATTCATAGAAAACTTCTGGTAGCAGTGATTACCTCTAGGAATGCGGTACTAGAGAGAAGAGAGAGGGAAATTTACTTTTTAATGTACTGTTTACATTTTTTTACCTCAACATAATAAAGGCCATATATGACAAACCCACAGCCAACATCATACTCAACGGGGAAAGACTGAAAGCCATTCCTCTGAGAACAGGAACGAGGCAGGGCTGCCCACTCTCACCACTCCTGTTCAACATAGTACTGGAGGTTTTGGCCAGAGCAATTAGGCAAGAAAAAGGAATAAAAGGAATCCAAATAGGTAACGAAGAAGTGAAACTCTCACTATTTGCAGGTGACATGATTGTATATATAGAAAACCCTAAAGAATCTGTTGGAAAACTATTAGAAACAATCAACAACTACAGCAAAGTTGCAGGGTACAAAATCAATCTACAAAAATCAGTTGCATTTCTGTATGCTAATAATGAACTAACAGAAAGAGCTCAAAAAGATAATACCATTTACAATTGCATCAAAAAGAATAAAATACCTAGGAATAAATCTTACCAAGGAGGCGAAGGACCTATACAATGAGAACTACAAGACATTATTGAAAGAAATCCATGATGACATAAAGAAATGGAAAGATAGCCCATGCACGTGGATTGGAAGAATAAACATAGTTAAAATGTCTATATTACCTAAAGCAATCTACAGATTCAATGCAATCCCAATCAGAATCCCAATGACATTCTTCACAGAAATAGAAAAAAGAATACTAAAATTTATATGGGGCAACAAAAGATCCCGAATAGCTAAAGAAATCCTAAGAAAAAAGAACAAAGCAGGAGGCATCACAATCCCTGACTTCAAAAAATACTACAAAGCAATAGTAATCAAAACAGCATGGTACTGGTACAAAAACAGACACACAGATCAATGGAACAGAATTGAAAGCCCAGAAATAAAACCACACATATACGGACAGCTAATTTTCGACAAAGGTGCTAAGAACATGCAATGGAGAAAGGAAAGTCTCTTCAATAAATGGTGTTGGGAAAACTGGACAGCCACATGCAAAAGAATGAAAGTGGACCATGTGCTATCGCCATTCACAAAAATTAACTCAAAATGGATCAAAGACCTGAAGGTGAGACCTGAAACTATAAAACTCATAGAAGAAAATATAGGCAACACACTATTTGACATTGGTTTTAAAGGAATCTTTTCAGATGACACGCCTACCCAGACTAGGGAAACTAAAGAAAAAATAAACAAGTGGGACTTTATCAGATTAAAGAGCTTTTATAAGACTAATGAAACCAGAATCAAGATGAACAGACAACAAACCAGCTGGGAGAGAATATTTGCAAAACATACATCTGACAAGGGGTTGATCTCCATAACATATAAAGAACTCACACAACTGAACAACAAAAAAACAAACAACCCGATCAAAAAATGGGCAGAGGAAATGAAGAGACACTTCTCCAAGGAAGATATACAGATGGCCAATAGGCGCATGAAAAGATGCTCAACATCACTAATCATCAGGGAAATGCAAATCAAAACAACACTAAGATACCATCTCACACCCGTTAGAATGGCTATAATCACCAAGACAAAAAACAACAAATGTTGAAGAGGATGTGGAGAAACAGGAACCCTCATACACAGCTGGTGGGAATGCAAATTGGTGCAGCCTCTATGGAAAACGGTATGGAGATTCCTCAAAGAATTAAAAATAGAGATGCCCTATGATCCAGCCATCCCACTACTGGGAATCTATCCAACGAACCTGAAATCAACAATCCAAAGAGGCTTATGCACCCCTATGTTCATTGCAGCATTATTCACCATAGCCAAGAAGTGGAAGCAACCTAAGTGTCCCTCGACTGACGATTGGATTAGGAAAATGTGGTATATATATACAATGGAATACTACTCAGCCATAAAAAAAGACAAAATCGTCCCATTTGCAACAACATGGATGGGCCTGGAGCGTATTATGTTAAGTGAAATAAGCCAGAAAGAGAAAGACAAACACTGTATGATCTCACTCATATGTGGAATGTAAACCAACACATGGACAGAGAAAACTAGACTGTGGTTACCAGGGGCAGTGGGGGTGGGGGGTGGGCACAAGGGGTGAAGGGAGTCATATATATGGTGATGGACAAACAAAAATGTACAACCCAAAAATTTCACAATGTTAGAAACCATTAAAACATCAATAAAAAAAATAGCAAAAAAAAAAAAATCATAAACATATATTAGTTCAATTTTTTTTAATGGTTTAAAAATTTTCAGGCTCTTTAAAACTCCTTTTGTGATTTTATCCTGAGGAAATAGAGATATAGTAAATATTTTGTACTAAGACGATCATTTATTAAAATGGTGTAAGATTGGAAATAACCTAAATGTCTAGTGTTACGAATGGTTAAATAAATAAAGGGAAATGGACTGCAATATAATGCAGTCATTAAAAAACTTCAGGTTTCTGAAAATTTTAGCCAGATGGGGAAATGCTGACAATATGCTAAGTGGAAAAAGCAAGATCTATGTAAATTCAGTATTAACATCAATGATGTTAAAAATCATAGGCATTATGCTAGGTGAAATTAAGTCAGACAGAGAAAGACAAGTACTATGTGATCTCACTTATACTGTATGTAGAATCTGCAAAAACAAAACAAAATTCATAGAAAAAGAGATCAGATTTGTGGTTATTAGAGGTGGGGGGAGGAGAGTGGAATTGGAGGAAGGCGGTCACAAGGTACAAACTTCCAGTTACAAGACAAATAAGTACTAGGGATGTAATGTACAACATGATGACTATAGCTAATGCTGTTGTATAATTTACAGGAAAGTTAAGACAATAAACCCAAGGAGTTCTCATCACAAGGAGAAAAATTTTTTTCCTTTATTCTTTTCTTTTTATTCCCTCTATATGAGAAGATGGATGTTAGTTGAACCTATTGTGTTAATCATTTCACAATATATGTAAATCAAACCATCATGTTGTACACCTTAAATTTATACAGTGATATACGTCAACTATATCTCAATAAAACTGGGGAAAACAAGCCTAGAAAAAAAAACCCTGGAAGAAAATATCCCCAGGTGACAACAATGGTTGCCTCTGAGAGTGAGATTACAGGAGATTTTTCTCTTTCTGGATCTTTAAATTTTCATATTTGCAATTTTTCTGCAACGAGCATGAGTTATTTTGTAATGTGAAAGAAAAAGAAAGTAAAATACTGAGAAAACCATGACATTCATTCCTGGCATGAGTCAGGCACGGAATTTTCATGTTTAAAGTAGTTTCAGAAACACAAGAGTGGTTTCTAGGCAACCTGCTTGGGAAATCATGTTCATTTCCATTGTTGCTGGAGTGTGCATGAGTGTCTCAAACAAAACGTAAGAGACGAACCCTTGCAAAAGCTGACTCCTGCTAAGGAAAAACAAGCTTTGCCACCCAGTTTTGGTCACAAAGACTTGAGTTATTATGACCCCAGAGGCACATAGGGGCCTGAGATTTTTTTGGGGGGGCAAATGAGTGATTGATTTTGATGAGAATTGCCATAGGTAGGTAGAGTACGATAGCTATTCAAGTCTCTGCATATAGTGTGGGAAACTGGGTGGGGGGGCAGGGAACAAGAGCCAAAACCAATAACCCCAGCTCGATGGCTTTGCTGAGAAGCCAAGGCTGTGAATTCAGACAGTGGCAAGGCTTGGCAAGATGGATTGCAGCTCAAAATGTGGAAAGATTGCCTCATCATCATGTGAGCCATTTACTATCATTATAGACAATCCTGCTGAGCCACAGGGCTTTTAATCAGAAGGAACCACTGAAAAATAGAATCAGAGATAAGAAACTCTTGGCCCAGTCTGATGGGCTGTGGAGGATAGGCTGAGTTAAGAATGCTTTTTAGCCTCAAGGGAGCCGTGTTCTTGATGAAGAGTTTGCAGAAGGTGCAGAAGGTATTGTTCTCAGCCCACAATGTATGTTTTGTTGACCTTTACTACATTTTTCAGCAAGAAAGGCATTCTGCCTAATAAATGGAGTCAGAGCTCAGCTCCTGCTCTTATGCCCCCTAGTGGTTGTCTTTTGCAATTAAAAAAAATTGTGAGTAGGTCAACAGCAGGCATTTTGGGTAATGATAGCAGTTCACTGACAGTTACTGCCTTTGACCTTGGCTCCCCCCAGACTTCATCACAGCTCAAAGGAGAGACTGCAAATCAGGAGCTCTTGCCTCAGAATTGGGACAATAGCTAATAGAAGGTGGGACAGGGGGCAGGAAGTTTCCAAAATAGCAGATGAAGAGCTTATTCTATCTCTAAACTTGTGAACTCACGTCTTGCATTCCACTTAGTAAGGTCCACTGGGTCTGGCGACCCCTCCTTTAAAGTGAAAGACACCTGGAGGGTAAAGGAAGAGGGGGACTCATATTTGCTGACTCCTCCTCATGTGGTAGCTCTTGAGGGCAAGACCCTTCTCTTTCCATTGTTGTACTCCAAGGCTTAGCACATGTGTTTGTGCTAAATATTTGTGGTCTTGGGTGGTATATGGAGCCCATGAGGTAGATAACATTATTCCTGCTATACCGATGAGGAAACTGAGGTGCAGAGAGGTTTAAAAATACCTGAGAGCTTTAGCTAATAAATAGCAGAACAGAAACTCAAACCCCAAGTTCCAAAGGATCTGCTCCTTTTTTTCCTACCAAAATGCCCCCCACCCCCACCCCCTGCCCTCCATCTTGCTGGTCCAACCTGCCAGGTGAGAGCCCACTGTCTCTGTGTCCTTTGCGTCAGTCTACCCTGGGGGCCAACTCCTTCTCCCTTCTCTGAACTTCTCATTTGGCAGTGAGTCACCCCTTTAAGGCATATTCTTCTTGTATTACTTATTTAACTCCTTTATTATTATTCCACTTTTCTTAGAAGTTTGTCTTTTTTCTCCAAATCATCCATAAGTACTTTGAAGGAAGGGACAATGTATAAATTCTTCTGTAAACTCTCTGCCCAGCGTTCAGTAAATATTTGCAGTAACAGTGAATTAAGCAGCAGAGTTCTGGTCAGAACTGACCTCCCAGGGCCTATTTATACTAGGAAACCAGCATACGATTTGATTTTTATCTAAAAACATTTATTCTCATCAAAAACACCCAATTGAGTGACTTTTCCCCCTGTTGAGGGGCTTGCAACTTCAGATAAGTTCAATACAGATCTCTCTCTTTAGGAGGTTAGAATCTTGAGCGCATATGTAGCTTGGCTGGTACTACACCGGATTTGGGTCAAAGGTGGAATCTAAATTCGCTTAGCTCCTTCTGTTCTGACTGGAATCTGTCAGCTCCCAGGCCAAACGCAGCACACCCCTTCAGAAACAGTGTTCCTCTCTGACAGGCTGGGACACTGATGGACCTGGGAACAAGTAGTTGGCTTCTCTGCCAGGCCCATTTACATCTGGGTTTGTTTCATCTTCCTCTTAAGGCTGCCCTCCAGAGAGCCACACTTTGCATAGGTACGGCACAGTAATGTTAAGACCCAAAGTGCTCAGCTCCCACCATCCTCTCACAGTGGACACCAGGCAGTGCCATGTCTCAGAGGAGGCTGGCCAAGACTGCCAAGGGAAGTGTGGCATGGGAGGAGGTTGACTGGCAGTCAGGAGACCTCCAGACAGGGTCTTGACGCTACAATCATGTATTCCATGAGCATTTATTGGGCACCTCTTGTGTGCCAGGCACAGGGGATACCAAGACAAATAGAGCATTTGGGAGGTGTTCAATTTGGTTGGGGGGGACAAACATGTAAACAATTAAACAATAGGATACACATTATAATAGTAGCATATATGGGAAACCTCAAGAACACAGAAGAAGTACAGAGTTCTGCCCGGGGAGGCTGGCAAAAGCTTCATTTATTAGGTGACTCTCAAAATGAGTCTTGAAAGAGGAGAAATTGTTCACTGGTTGGGCAAGGCAGGATGAGGATTCCAGGCTGAGGGAACAACATGTCCCACGTGATTTGCAGCATGAAGGAGTGCAGCAAATCCACCTTGTTGCTAAAGCTGTGTGAGGATGGCAGGAGAGGAGTCTGATGGGGAGAGCAGAGCTGAGAATACGAAGGGCCTCATATGCTGTGTCTTAGAGTGGGGCTCCATCCCATGGACGATGGGGGAACATGGAAGGATTTCAAACAGAGAAGAGCGTGTGACATGGTCAGATTTCAAAAGATCTATGCAATGACAATGTAAAGGAGGGACTAGAGGAGGAAAAGATTGAAGTAGAGGGACCAGCCCTGAGGTGATTTGCAATAGTCCAGGCCACACCAGCTTGTTGTGTGTGAGGGCAGATGAGGGGGCAGCATGGGTTTAGGAGATGGGATTGATGAGGGCTGGTGACAGAAGGGATGTGGTGGTGTGTGAGGGGAGTCTAGGACAATTCCTAGTTTTGGCATGGGGGATGGGGATGGTGGCTCCACTCACCAATAGCAGGAATAAATGGGGGATTGTGAGGGGGAAGGTCAGCAGGGAGGATGAGTTAAATTTTGACCATATCTAAAGTGACTGTGGGACCGCCAAGTAGAGCTGTCTAGTACATGGTTGATATGTGGGGGTCTGAGCTCAGGGAAGGCACTGGTTTCTGATGCAGGAAGGCTGGATCAGGCATCTCTCTCTGTAGACATTCAATAAACATTGTTTTGAGTAGCTAATTAATGATTGCAGGGCACTGGGAAAACAGAACAATGTTGCAATGTAAATGTGGATGCTTTTACAGTAATGGACTGATGGTTGCAGAAAAGCTCGAGCTAAATAACACTAATTTTTTCCAGCTATAAATAAACCTTCTTCTGCACTCAGGGTTTTAAATTACACAGTGAAAAAAAATGCAGCAGAGGAAATGAAGAAGAGGGGCGGCCTATGGAGGGCACATCATGCCTGCAGGGTAAAAATGTTGGCAAGTTCCAGTGCAAATGGGTGAGGCAGAGATCTGATCTGGTGGAGAAGAGATGACAGTCTAATGTCCTGGGTTCAAGTACTGATTCCTTAACTAACTAGTTGAGTGTCTGAAATAGATCATGAGATGGGTAGTAAATGTTTGCTACCACTTTTAAAGATACAGTAACAGTTTTAAGCTCTTTATACGTAGTACCCATTCAATCCTCAGAACAACTTCAAGGTAGGTCCTTTATTTGCCTCCTTTGGTGATAAGTAAACTGAACACAGAGAGTTTAAGTGACTCACCCAAGGCCACTCAACTAAAAAGTGGCAGTTCCAAGATTTGAACCCAGACAGTCTGGGCCCAGAATCCTTTTAGAGGCAATTAAGTACTGTGCTATGCTGCCTCTCCATGCAAAAAAAAAAGTTAGGAAACATCATTTTGCGGGGCCTTTGGTTTCTTATCAGTGCATGGATTTTGTAAAGGGCAAGTGGCATAATTTATATTAAGGCCTAAATTATAGGTGTGTATTTTCATTGTGTTCTCCCATGATTAGTCCTTCAAGGAAACAATGTTTAAAGATTTGTCCCAAATCTTTTTGAGGAAAGATCTGGGAGTTCCTGTAACTGTGTCACGTTGTGTTTGCGGATCACAGCAGACTACCCCAGCAGCGTTAGCATTCAGTGTTAAAGATTACTGTTTAATGAATTCAGCATTATAATAATGATTGATCATGGGCTTATGAGTAAGAAAGACCTTGGTTCCAGCCCAGCTCTGCCATGGGGACATGTTACTGAAAACTCTTCAATCCTGCTTCCTCTCCATACATGGCATACTATGAGTAATTTCATAGGGCTATAAGGATTACAGTGGAATGGAGTTCACAATCCAGGGTAAGAATTAAGTGCACTAAGACACAAATAGATATGTGAAAATTGAGGGAAGCACATTCTGGGAAAGGAACGGCAGAAGTCTTGCTTGGCAGGGAACTTGGAGTGTGTGATACACTAAAGAAGGTCAACGAGACTGTCTCATAAATTTATTAACCAATTAGCATTCTTTCAAATCTTAACAGCCAGCATTTCTCTCTTTATACAGTACGTATATAACTAATACAGCAAAACTTAGGATTTTAAGAAAACAATTTTCCCCAAACATTTAAGTGTTGATTGCAAGCCTAAGTTAAGTTATTCTATTTATTTAATTAAAATCACAACATGAACCCATTGAATTTTCTTAAATACATCAAATACTTTAAAAAGCAGACAAAACACACACTAATTATCACAATGATTACAGAAATTACTATGTAAAATTTATTTTAAAGTTGCTACTATCATGGATTTAAGGTTGTTTGTTCATCACCTCCATTGTTATCCATAGTTTAGTTCTTATTTTTATTTTGTACTACCTTTCTAGGATTCCTATTTCTATATCAATTTACAGCTGCAATAGTCATACAGATTACCACACCCCGCAAAAAATGCAGACTAGACAAAGTTGCAGATTCTGAGTTATCAAATCATTGATTCTTGGCAGGGATACCGGACCTAGCAATTCAAAGCTGCACAGTCTTTAGATTGAGCCTTTTTAAAAATAATCAAGTCTGGGCCAGCCCCCGTGGCTTAGCGGTTAAGTGGGCGCGCTCCGCTACTGGCGGCCTGGGTTCAGATCCCGGGCGCGCACCAACGCACTGCTTCTCTGGCCACGCTGAGGCTGCGTCCCACATACAGCAACTAGAATGATGTGCAACTATGACATACAACTAACTACTGGGGCTTTGGGGGAAAAAAAAAAAAAGGAGGAGGATTGGCAATAGATGTTAGCTCAGAGCCGGTCTTCCTCAGCAAAAAGAGGAGGATTAGCATGGATGTTAGCTCAGGGCTGACCTTCCTCACAAAAAAAAAAAAAAAAATCAAGTCTTATTTCAGATGTCATGGAACTTTTAAGTTCAAATAGATTTTGAGTTTTGGAAACCAGAAGAGTGTGTTCTTTAAATTTTTCACAATCTATATTCCCCATCCCTCAATTCAGCCATTATTATGTATTGATCTGGTCTGTTGGTGTAATTGGCAACTTAGGTATGTTTTATCAGTGCCTAATTATAATTATAGAGTCATCTAAAGCCTTGCTACCCAAAGTGTGGTCCATGGACCAGCAGGATCAGCATCATGTGGGATGAAGAATCTCAGCCTCATTTCAGACAAGCTGACTCAGAATCTGCATTTTAACAAGACATTTCCCCCACCCCCCACCCTGTGACTTGATTGCACTTTAAAGTTGAGAAGCACTAATATAAAGAATTCTTCTACCTGGAGATGAGGGATCAAGCCTGCAGTTGGCACTCTTCTTCAGGACATGCAACTAATTTATCATCTTAGAACTCACTGTTTCTCTCTCTCTTCTTATAGTTTGAGATTTTATTTTAACTGCTAAGATTTTCTGCTACATTTGTTAAGAGAAGAGGGCTTGGGACTGAATCTGAGAAATCCTATAGTGAAGGAGGGGGTAGATGAGGAGGAGTTGCCCAGAAAGCTAGGAGAAAACCAAGCGAGTTTGTCATGGAAGTCCAGAGCAGTGACCTTTCAAGGACATAATATTTGTCAGGTTCTCTCATCACACTGACAAGCATGTCGTGAGTACTCCATAAACATTAGTCATTGTTCCTGTTGTGATTATTGTTAGTAGTAATTTAAAAATGAAAAACGGACGCTATCTTGGACAAGGTGGGAATACTCAAGAAGCCTCATCACAGAGGCTTCCCAAAAGAGCCATTTTCTTGGACCCTTGGAGGAAGGATCTATGGTCTTTTAGGGTGTTGAATGAAGGAGGGCTGATCTGCAGAATGAACTCAGAAAAAAATTTAAGGTCAGAGGAAATAGTCTATTCACTGAAGTGTTTACATTTCCTTCTGAGGGCAGGGTGAGGTGTCATGTAGGGAGAGGATGATAACACGCCTAAGTAAACTTATTTTTAAAGAATGGTACAACTTTTCCACCACTTTGTTTTCTGGACCTTGACTATAGCACTTCATGCATTTATTTTTTTTAACAGAAGCAAATGGTTTGAATATTGTTTACAAAATTCCCTGCCCTAAAGGAGTGAGTGAGAAATTTAGTCTTACAAACCCAGTGAAGAGTTATTAATTCCTCTGAGACCCTCCTGGAATACTGTGTTTTGGTCTTGCAGGATTGTGCTCTGTTAGAAATTGATCTGGCTAAAGGATGAGGACAGAATGATGCAGGAACATTCTAGAAAGTATATTGATTAGGACAAACTGACTAATAATCTATTTCATAGCTTAAATCTGTTACTAGATTGTATTATCATAAACATTTAGCTATTAGCTAGAAATCCTGGATAAATGGATAGATCTCTGTAGATTTGACATACGAGGCCGTTACGTTTCAAACTGTCGTGTGTGTGTGTGTGTGTGTGTGTGTGTGTGTGTGTGTGTGTGCCATCTCTTGAGAGCTGGTTAAAACCACAGATTTCACTTATGACGTTATCTTCAGCACCTTTGCCGGGATCAGCAGGGAGTTTACAGAGACACCTGGTGGCTGGTAAGGTGAAGTACCCTGGCTTTGTTAGAAAAGAATAGGTTTGAATTGTGTCTAAAATGTGGTTTATTTTTGTGATTAAGAATTTCATTCTTTTTCCAATTCTTTTCATAGGATTGCAGTTACATATTTTAAAAATACACTGATTCTTTTAGATTATTTTTATAGCCTCCAGCCTGTCTTTCCTAAAGCAATCATCAACTAGGTGAATTGACCAGTACCAACAGCTGGGCTAAATCTAACAGAGCCAGGACTAGGGTGAGGTAAGTGCAAATTTAAGGAGGTGCCAAAAATATAGGTATGAATAAAGATAACATTTTCATGCAATATTTTTAAAAGTCAATATTAATGCCAAAAAAGTCATTATAAACAACAATATCAAAATTTTAAATATAGGATCAGTATTATTGATTTTCCCTTTTGTCTCAGGCTCCAGAATGGCTCTGAAAGACACTGAAAAGAGCTAATGTACCTGGCGGCCTTGCCCCTGACCTGGCTTATTCATGGTGAATGAATGCATGTCCACCCTCCCCCCGCCCCATGGTTTCCCTTTTCCTTCCTGTGGCTCTCCCTGTCTCCTCTCATTTGGATCAAGCGTAAAGGAGCCTAGGCCAACGGCAATGATAGGTGAGAAGAAGAAACAGAGAATACAAATTTAAAAAGTGGCCCCGAGGGAAGAAATTGGGAATTAAATCTTCCAGTTCTCCTGTTTTACTTTTTTTTTTTTTTGTGAGGAAGACCAGCCCTGAGCTTAACCTCCGATGCCAATCCTCCTCTTTTTTTTTTGGCTGAGGAAGACTGGCTCTGGGCTAACATCCATGCCCATCTTCCTCTACTTTATATGGGACGCCACCACAGCACGGCTTAACAAGCGGTGTGTCAGTGTGCGGCCGGGGTTCGAACCGGCAAACCCGAGGCCGCCGCAGCAAAGCGCGCGCACTTAACTGCTTGCGCCACCGGGCCGGTCCCTCCCGTTTTACTTTTGAGAACCCTCCTTGATCCCAAACATGCTTCTCAGAAGCAGAGGCCTAAATCATTCATTCCCACTGAGCTGCTCTTTGCTAAGTGGGCCTGAGCGGATGAGACTTAGACCCTGAGGGCAGGTGGGAATGGGAGATGGAGGAGGGCATTGCCCTCGTGAGAAAGCCCCTTCTCGCTTCTTTTCTGTTTTAACATATCCCTTTAGTTCCCACTTACCAGGACCAGGGCAGGGGATGGAAGTGGGGTAAGTGAGGATCTGAGACCACAGGGACGTGCTGCTTCTCAGGGGGCGCGTGTCTGTGGGAGATGTTGGCAGCCAGTATATCCCAAGATAGCCTGGGAAGCACATGAGTTTGGTTTGCATGGTGCTGTCTCCACATTTCCCCATTCCCCTTCACAAGGATCAGCGACCTGAAGTAGCGTGCTACTGTCAACCAGAGAAAAGTGTCCCCCTCCTGCCTCCTTCCGGCCTTGCCTTTCACCTAACACTTGCATTGTCATCACAGAGATGGTGATTGCAAATAGCGGGAAAGTATTGTGCAATCGTAACCACACAGGCTGCTATGAAAAGAGGAAGTAAAGCTGGTGGGGTGAGAACATGCTGGGTGAGAAAGAATCAAAAACTCAAGAATGAAGGAAAATTTCAGAAAAGCCCCAAGAAGCAAGAGTCCTAACAAGGAAGCCAAAAGGGTCTCATAGATGGGGGCTCCTCAGCATATGGAGAAGAAAGACCCAGAAATAAGAGGAAGCCAGGAGGTACTCACCCTACACAACTGTGTAAAGTTTTATGGTTTTCAAATATACTGCCTTAGGCGATTTCAGGGAGAATAGTATGCGCTCTCTGACAGAGGACCGACACCAGAGCCTGCCACAGTCCCTGGATCATTCACCTGCTCACATCGGATACCCTGTATCATGTATCAGCTATTTTCCTGACCCAGAAAACTACATATCCCTTATCACCCGCTCAGGTCTCTCCACAAACTTGGCTCTTCTGTTGCAATGCAATGGGTCTCTTTTTACCGATGGAGGTTTTCTGACTACTGGAGCCCCTGGGGTGCAGCAGGGGAATCATATTAACATTTATTGAGAGCCTGCTATATGCCATGTATGTGCTTGGCACTTTATCTGTCTTCTCTTTCATCCTCACGATACCCTTTTAAGTAAATATTATAATTACCATATTTACAAATGAGAAAACAGACTCAAATAAATTATGTGACTTGCTCAGTCTCACATAACTAGTGAGCGGTGGTCCCAGGACTTCGACCTGGGCCACAGGACTCCTCCTGTGTCTTGATGCTCTTCCTTTTGCATTAGGTCAGTAGAGACGTGGAGGAGATGCCTCCATGCCATCCTCCTGCATCCTCGGCAGATGATGCTAATTGATCCTGGTGGTTGTTCCCCTTGAGCTAGGACCGTGTGTGTGGCACAGGCTACATATAGAGAAGTAGAAATTATGATCCATATTCTCAAGGAATTTTGGTTAACATAGGTTAAAATATAATACAGCAGCAGATTAGCAATGTAAGGCTGTAAATAACCCCCCAACCACGAGTGCTAAAAAGATTCTGGTAAACTTACGAATCATAGGATATATATCCACCATCCTTTGTCTGAAAGCTGGCCGTTTCCCTACTTTTTAATTTCCTAGATTTCTTTTCTCATTCTAGATATTACTCATTTATTCAATCAATAAATATCTTCTCAGTATATGAGAGTACAGCACAGTACAAGGCCAAGTCCCACTCTCATGAAACTTAATTTCTAGTAGAGAGACAGACAATAAACAAGCAAGTGCACACATAGGCACATACATCAGCAGGTCATGAGTGCGATGAGAAAGTAAAGTGGGGAAGATGGATAGAGAGGGGTGGAGAGTTACTTTATGTAGGGTCGTCAGGGAAGGGCCTTCTGATAAGGTGGCATTTGAGCTGAACCAAGAAGGAAGAGAGAGAGGGAGCTGAGGCAAGGGTGCCCAGGGCAGAGAAAACAGAAAGGGCAAAGGCCCTGAGCAGGAGTGGCGTAGTGTGTTTGTGGAACAGCAAAGAGGCCAACACGGCTGGAGGGCAGTAAGCGAGGGGGAGTGTTAGAGATGGAAAGCCAGGGGCCTTGCAGTCGCTGTTAAGGATTTGAGCTTTTACTCTGAGCAAGAGGAGAATCCACTGGAGAGGGTTGAGCAGAGGGGTGACATGGTCCACTTGTGTTTTAAAATGACCACCTGGCCCGTATATGGAGAATGGAATGGGGGGTAAGGTTTCCTGGTAGGATGCTAACCCAGTGGTGCTGATGGGAGTCGGCGATGGCTTGAATCAGGATGACAGTGGTGAAGGGGATGAGAGGCGGCTGGAGTCTAGATACGTTATGATGGTGGAGCAGCCAGGATTTGTTGACAGATCAGATATGGGGTGTTATGGGCTGCATTGTGTCCCCAAAATTCATATGTTGAAGTCTTAACTCCTGGTACCTCAGAATGTGATGGTTATTTGGAGATAGGACCTTTAAAGAGATAATTAAAACTAAATGAGGTCATTGGAGTGGACCCCAATCCGATATAACTGGCATCCTTAGAAGAGGAGGAAATTAGGACACACACACACAAAGAGGAAAGACCACGTGAAGACACAGGGAGCAGATGGCCATCTGCAAGGCAGGAGAGAGAGGCCTCAGAGGAAACCAACACTGTTGGCACCTTGGTCTCAGACCCCTAGCCTCTATAACCGTGAGAAAAAAATTTCTGTTGTTTAAGCCACCCAGTCTGTGGTATTCTGTTATGGCAGCCCGAGCTGACTAATACATGGGGTGTGAGGGAGAGAGAGGAGTCAAGGATGATGCCCAGGAGTGTGGCCTGTTTTAAGTCAAGGTCAGAAAAGTTGAGGAGTTGGACATTTCTTCACAATGCTTGGAAGCTCCAAGAGAGCCTGTCCTGCTGGGTTTCACCAGGAAGACATTTCCAGTCCACTACATACCTCTAACATTGCCAGAAGACCATGGGGAAAGATTGAGACACAGACGTGTGCAGTTACAAAAGAAGGAATCGACCCCACACCAGCATGAACACTTTTTGGTGCCAGCACCACACTGAGACATGTAGCCCACTCTTCCTGTTTTCCCAGGAGGTCCTCCTTCCCTCCCTTCTGGAGTCCCTTTTGTTCTGATTTCACCTGCATTCCCCAAGCCAAATGGATTTGGGTACAATCGAGGGATAGGGGTCACCATCCTGGAAATAAAACAGTGCTCTGGGACTCTACTTAGTGAAATTGCTAGAGCTCTGCCTCCAGACTCTGTCTGTCTCATTCATGAGGACCTGAGAGGGACTCACATGTACTTCTGAAACATTCCCCTGCTGTTCACTGCTCTCAGCCCTTAGCCTGGCTGTAAGCACAGTTTCTATCATCACTGGGGGTGTCACCCATATTTGCAGACTCTGATTCCTTGCCCATGACACTCCAATGGTCACTATGTGAAACTGAGGAGGCCTCTCCAGCCTCCAGACATAAAACAGGGCTTCTATGTGCTCTCCAGTTCCCATGTGTTCTGGCTTTTCAGTGGAAAGGCACCTTTTATGCGCGAGCGCTCCTTCTCTCTAGGAGTCTGGTACGGGGCCCCCGGGAGCCTGCACTGGAAGACAGTTTGAATTTAACTGGCTGAGCCGCACTCATCCGGCCTCACCAGGCACCTGCCCACATCAAGCTTGTGCATCATGACTCTCTTTTCCCTGTGGGCTGTGCTCCTTCTTCCCCTGGGATGCTGACTCCTACTGCAGTTTGCTTAAGCCTGGTTAAGTGAATTTAAGGATTTGATGACATATATCAAGGGTCAGCAAACTGTGGTTTGCCGTCTATTTTTGTAAATAAAGTTTTATTGGAACACAGCCATACTCATTCGTTTACATACTGCCTATGGCTGCTTTCACAGCACAATGGCAGAGAAGAGTAGTTGCTACAGAGACCCTATGTCCTGCAAAGCTGAAAATATTTACTATCCGGCCCTTTACAGAAAGAGTTTGCCAACCTCTGTGATAGATTTAGATCGGCTAACTCTCGCAAAGTGGGTAAGAGGATTAAAAAGACTACTACAAAAATAAGTAAATAAATAATTAATCCACTGTGGATTGACAATAATGTTAATATTTCAATAAAAAAAGACAACAAGAAAATGGCAGGTCTGATAGTCTCCCACCCCTAGTACAAACTGCTTGTCAGAAAAAATAATTATCCTCTAATCAGGTCTGTCAAGAAGTGGATGAAGAAGGGGGCAGTGGGGAGGAGAGAGAAATGGATAGATAGATAGATACATACATACATACATAGATGAATTGTAGCTACAGGTTACATGCTCAATTGAAAAAAAAAATGCTGGGGTACATTTTTCTCCCTTTAGTTATTACTTATTTAGCACTTTTTGTGGCCAAGCACTGTTCTTAGAGTTTCGTCTATGTTAACTCATTTAGTTCTCAAGACAACCCTAAGAGGCAGGCACTATTATACTCGTCCCCATTTTATAGATGAAGAAACTGCGGTACAGAGAGGTTAAGTAATCTGCCCAAACTTACACAGCTAGTAAGTGGCAGGCAGGCTTGAATCCAAGCAGTTTGACTACAGACTTGATGCTGTCAAACTCTACATTATACTGCTTTTCTTGATGACAAAAACAAAGACAGAAAACAAACCCAAAGTGTTTAGAGAGATCTGCCTTAGTAGGTAGTTCTTTTGGCATGACTTGGTATCCCAGCTACCAACCCTTATCTCCAACTCTGGTGCTTGGTGAAAGAATTTGGAGACTACTCCTTTAAAAGAACTTTGAATTTTACATTTCAAGACACATGGCCAGGATGAATCCAGCAAATTTAGAAAGTGGCAGTGAAATAGGACCTCAGGCATGGAGGCCCATCTGGGCATCTCCTGGGATGTCCATGAGTTGGAAAACGTTGGTTAGCAGGTGTCACAGCACTGATCACCCAGGACAGCTCTCCTCTGCTGCGAGCTCGGGCTCCTAGGGGAGGCTGAGGGTCTGTGGCTTGGCTCCTGATGGAGAGTTAGCATCCTTTCCCATTTACCCCTCTCTGGTGGGCCTCACTTTTTTCATCTGTAAAATGAGGGAACTCAGCTAGATGATCTCTAAGAGCCCTGCATGCATTAAAAATATTCTGATTCTAGATTTAATGAAATGTAGAAAATATCCATGCCATATTAATTTACGGGGGAAAAATCCTTTACAAAATATTATGTTTGACTTTTGCAATTTTTGTTAAAAAATACATGTAGCAGGATGAAGGTATTTGTCCTCTTCAAGCCTTTGTCTTCCCTCCTTCCCCTTCTGCTACTGGGGAGAGGGTCTTTTATCAAAAGAATTCATTAGGATTCTTTGTCAGGCAAGAGCTCTATTCTAAGGAACGGGAGCACTGCCATCATCCTGGAATGAAGCCAGGGATGAGCCCAGGAGGCTTGACCCCAATGAGCAAAGGGTTCTCAGCAGCTTCAGCCAAAAAGGGTTAAGTAGGGACCCTGAGGTGAAGGGAGAGAAGTAGGAAAGGATGGAAGACCACTCAAGGTAGACCATGATGGGAGACCACTCAAGGTAGACCATGATGGGAGGCCACTCAAGGTAGACCATGATGGGAGGCCACTCAAGGTAGACCATGATGGGAGGCCACTCAAGGTAGACCATGATGGGAGGCCACTCAAGGTAGACCATGATGGGACGCCACTCAAGGTAGACCATGTGTGAACTATCACACAACCCCATGAGAACAGGAAAGGAATGTTTAGAGGCGTCCTCTGCACTTCTATGTGCTCAGGATCTGCATGGAGCAAGACAGAGTTCTGCTAACGGCCTGTGTCCTTCCAGGTCTCACAGAACATGACAATATAGTTCCATGAGCATTTAAAAAGATGGCTGCCAAGTGAACCCTGTCTATCTCTGCCTGGTTGGATTCTTCTAGGTGACCTTTCTTCTCCCTCATTGTGCTTTTTTATACTGTCTAAGTTTTCTACAATAGACATGTATGCTTATGTAATAAAAATTATGTTTAGAAATTTAAGATCTTATGGAAAGTCTCTAATATCCTATTATCATACTTTGGCAATAAACAAGTGCCTCAAAATTGATTCATAAGCTAGGATTTGGCTCCCAGCAACTGTGAAATGGCTGGAATACTTTATGCCTGTGAACTTGAACCGCTGCTTCTCAAAAGGTGCACATGTTAAAAAAGATTTTTGTGTTGTCTAGAAATTCTTTGAAATATAGATCCCTTTTTTCTGGCCTTGGGTGATGATTTTGTACAAACTATGTTGAGATGCTATTCAGAATTTCTACCCATGAGCAGGAGAAAGGTAGCTGCTGGCATAAAAGTCATGAACTTCTGAACTTAAATAGTTTAGTGCTCTGTTAACCTGAACTAATATGCCAAGAGATAGGACCAGTCCTAAGTTAATGGGGACTCAGGAAATGGGGTGTACTCCAGAGGGTCCAAATTTCTGGATGGCTGGAATTATTTTCATTGTCTGAGCCCACATTTTAGAAAATCAGTCTAAAGCATATCCGCCTCCTTTTCAGCCTTATTGAGCCCTATCTAGTGAATTCAACGGATTTCTTCTTCCATTTAGTGTCCTGTAAGCTACGTTGTATTACAGTTCTCTCTCTCTTTTTTAAAATGGTTTGGAGCTGAGAAAGAGATCGTGAGTGAGTAAAGACAAGCAGGTCTCTGGGAAAACACCTAGTAGTTGTTTATAAGTAAATTTTTAAAATATATTTTCTATCTTTTGGTTGAAATTCTCACTTCGTTCATGCCTTGTTCTTTAAGAATGAATTTGAGAGGAGTTTGCTTTTTAGTCATTAACATCTTTGCCCTAAAAGGCAGAATTGCCCTCCAAACGTATTGGTTTGTGTTAACATTGTGTTAACACAATTTGGATTGTGTTAACATTGACAAAATGAGTATCCTCTGTTACCGTTTTTTAAAAAAATTGTAGGGGTCAGCCCGGTGGCATAGTGGTTAAGTTCTCATGCTCCGCTTCGGGGGCCTGGGGTTTGCCAGTTCAGATCCCAGGCGCTGACCTACGCACCGCTTGTCAGGCCATGCTGTGGCAGGCGTCCCACATATAAAGTAGAGGAAGATGGGCACAGATGTTAGCTCAGGGCTAATCTTCCTCACACACACACACACACACACACACACACGCACACACAAAAATGTAAGTAATCAACTGAATGAACTGCGTCAATCAAGAGCAATCAAAGATTACTGGTAATGACTACCCTCCAGGCAGCTTTCGAGCTGCAGCCCCAGTAGCTAGCATCAAGTGTTCACTGAGCGCCTATTACCAGGGGCTGCTCTGAGCGTCATGAGGAATGAAAGAAACATAAGGTAGGGAGTCTCTAACCATGAGGAGGTCACTACCTAGCTGGCATCAAGTGCCATGTGGATGAATGACAACGAGAAGGAGGAGAGGCAGCGTTAATGTGGTGAGCACATTAGGCTTGGGCAGGTGGCCTGGATTCTGCCTCTGGCTAGGGGCTGCTGGAGGCAAGCCATTTGCATCTCTAGACCTCAGCTTCCCCATGTAAAAACGAGGCTTTCAACTCAATTTCAAAAGGACCTTCAGTCTCTGAGATTCCAGAGTGGTTGGTTTGTTGAAGGAGGCCTGCGCGTGGGCACCAGGAACTGTGTCATTTGATGGGTGAGTCAGACTAGAGACATAGGGGAAATAATGTCTTCACAATCAACACAAGGGCATAGGCAATTAAGAAACACACTTAGCTGATGGCTTGAGTGTCTGTTCCATTCAGAGGATATATTCCTGTAGAGGGACGGGTGACTCATCAGACGGCTGTAACCTGATGAAGTAGAGCTATCCAATTTCCTTGCTCTGATTCCAGGCGACCGAATGATCTTAATTTGGTTTTCCAAGGCAGTTTCCCCAGGCAAGAGGAGGGATAGGCTATGGCAATTGAAAACTGACATTCTTTTCTGGGAGCAAAATTAAATCACATATGAGAAATGACTGTGAAATTATATAAAGTAGCATTCAAATGCAAAAGGATAGCATCCTTCCTAATATCATCATGAGTTATGAATCATTTCTGTGCTTATTTGGTTAACCTTTGAACCATTTTTTTTACAGCTAGTAAACCCTAGGTGACTTGGTAAATATAGAAATTCTAGATTTACAAAGCTGATCAGAGGTGAAAATTACTAACATTTACTTAGTACTTTACAATTTAACAAAGTGCTTTCACATACAGCATCCCAGTAGCTCTGGGAGAGGGGGAATATTATTTTCCCAGTCTTTAGTTCAGGAAGGCTCAGCATTATCGAGGCAGGAAGGGTTTGGGCTGGCAGTCAAACCTAGGAGGTCTTTGCCTCCTAATCCAAATTACAGTGCTGCTGCTTCTGAAGGGAGTGAGCGTTCTTTTTCCATCCAACACAACCCTCCACACGATCCGTGCCCAGTGGGACAACTGATAGAGTGAGGAGAAGCAGAAGGTGATCTGTTCTGGAGATCTTTCCCTCTTCAAATGCTGCTAGAAGCACATTCATAGGGCCTTTCTGGAAGGCTGTCTCGTGGCAGGGTCTGTTTAGCTTCTTAGTCCCTGGACTCAGGCTGAATGGCAGGCATAGAAATCACTCATTCTGCTTAGATGGAGATTTGGGGTGTTGGGCTCCTACCTCTCTTCCCCTGAAAGTTTGGTCAGGATGTTCCTGCTGCACGTGGCTGGGGCCTCTCATCTGGGACAGCTCCCCCAGAGCAGTGCTCCCTGACCTAGCCCACCCCAGGCTCCAGGCATCTCAGCTGCTAGAGCTGCCAGTCTCAGGTTACCGGAGGGGAGGGAGGGCGGGTCTGGATCTCAGGACCTCAGGCCCATGTGCACTGCAAGTCTGAGCTCTCCATCTGCCACAGCGAGACTACGACAGAGGGGGATCCTGGTGCCCAGACCCTTCCCATTCACAGAGCGAAGTGGAAGATCCAGCAGCCTGGCTAGGAATTTATAGAGGCTTAGGGAAAAGATGAACTGGCTCCATTCCTGCATCTCCTTTTGCTGGATTTACTTTGCTGCCTCCAGACTGAGAGGTAAGAGGCTAGTGAGTGTATAACTATCTTGCCTCATTTGGGGCTGCTTCTTTGGTGGGAGGTAGGGTGGGCCAGGAAACAGAACAAATGATCTAACTGCAAGGAAATGTTCTGTGCTTTTTATTGATTCGTGCTGATCCTGGTAGGGCATGTCAGAAAAATAACTCTCATTGACCCAAAGCTTGTCCCTAGCTAATGCTGGGTCATCCCCAATTCTTGTTCTGTCTGTTGTTCTTTGCCTTGAAATACACACAACACTGAATGTTGATCCGGGTCCCTCTTTTCGAGCAGCTGTAGAAACAGCAGATGGAAAATATGCTCAGAAGTTGTTTAATGACCTTTTTGAAGATTACTCCAATGCTCTTCGTCCAGTAGAAGATACAGATAAAGTCCTGAATGTCACGCTGCAGATTACACTTTCTCAGATTAAGGACATGGTGAGTAACATATAGTGGTGACTCTTCGGAATGTTGCTTAGAATGAAACTAACAGTGCTTTCCAAAGGGACTGTCTTAACTGGGAGTTTGAGAGGGAATAAGAACATACAGCTCTGTGTGCCAGCTGGTGGGAGAAGGGAACCCCAGGGGAAGGAAGCTTCTACAAAATTAATTTCATTAAATGTTACCTAATCCCGGCCATTAACAGTCTTAGATCATCTAAAGAAAGATGGTGTTACACATCATGTGTTCCATTTCTATGAAATGTTCAAAACAGGCAAAACCGTAGAGACAGAAAGCAGAGTACCAGTTGCCAGGGGCTGTGGAAAGGATGGGGCAATAGTGACTGACTGCTTGATGGTCATAGGGTTTCTTTTTTGGGGTGACAAAAATGTTCTGGAATTAGATAGTGGTCATGGTTGCACAACATTGTGAATATACTGAAAGCCACTGAATCATACATTTTAAAATGGTTAAAATGGTGAGTTTTATGTTATGTGAATTTTATCCCAATTGAAAGAAAGGTGGTGTCTTAAGGTGAGATACCTTATTTAGTGCTTATATGTATTTAATTACACACAGTTATGAAACTAGAAAGACTTTTCTTCTGTACACTGTAGATATTTCCTGACTTTCTCATTTAAGTGAACCATCAGTTGATCAATTTTCAGAAAAATTTGGGCACTTAATCTATGTGAAGATCTGATGACTTAAATATTTGCCTTACATTCCAAACACTAAATCAAGTAGAAAAAAATACGGCCTTGGCAGTCAATCAATGGGATAGACTAGAAAAGCTCTCATTTACTTATTGAAAACAGATTAGTGCTCTTGGAATTCTTGTTGTGAAGAACAAGTGTTCTAGAGATGGAGGGCATTTGGTTGAGATGTCTATTGGACAGCTATATCTGGGTTAATTGTGCAGGATGAAAGAAACCAAATTTTGACTGCCTATTTATGGATCCGCCAAATCTGGCATGATGCATATCTCACTTGGAATCGAGACCAGTATGATGGACTGGACTCCATCAGGATCCCCAGCGACCTGGTGTGGAGGCCGGATATTGTCCTATATAACAAGTAAGTGCAAGTCAGTAGTTTCTCAGAAATGAACTTGTCAATTTAACAGAATTTGAATGTAAAGAAAAAGGAATGTTTAAAACATGCATGTTAAGTACCAGCTCATGTTCCTAGGCTCTGAAATGATGGTCATAAAATCTTAGATGATAAAATAATAGGTCATAAAAGCTTATAGTTACATTCCCCTTTTCAGGTGAGAAACTGTATTAGACACTGTATTAGATTTCTACGGCTGCTGTAACAAAGTACCGCAAACTGGGTGGCTTAAACAGAAGAAATGTATTGTCTCACAGTTCTGGAAGCTAGAAGTTTGAGATCAAGGTGTCCGCAGGGCTGTTACTTCTAAGAGCTGTGAGGGAGAATCTGCTCCATGCCTCCCCACTAGCTTCTTCTGGTGGTTGCTGGTATTCTTTGCTGTTCCTTGACTTATAGATGTATCACCCCAATCTCTGCCTTCTTCTTCACATGGCATTCTGTCTGTGTGTTGTCTGTGTCCATATTTTCTCTTTTATTAGGACACCAGTCATGTTGGATTAGGTGCCCACTCTACACAAATATGATCTCATCTTAACTAATTATCTCTGCCACAATTCTATTCCAAATAAGTTCACATTCTGGGGTGCTGAGGGGTAGGATTTCAATATATGAATTTTTCAGGCACACAGTTCAATCCATAACAGTGGTGCTCCCTTGTCCAAGACCAAGTATCTATAACAATGATACTACCAAGGTTAAATTAGAATGGGCCAGCTAAAAGCTGGCCTATGGATTTTGGATTTTGTATGGAGTGGAGGATGAACTAGATCATAAGATCACCAGTTGGCCTTTTCCTGGTCCCAGGGCAAGGGGCCTTGAGTAAATGGGGAGAAAAGGGCTATGTTTCCCAAACTGCAAAGTGCACATGAATCACCTGAGCAGCTTGTTAAAATACAGATTCTGATTCAGTAGGTCTGGGTAGAGTTTGATGTTCTGCATTTCTGTAAGCTCCAGATGTTGGTGCTGCTGGTCCGTGGACCGCACTTTGAGAAGGAACCAGATTTCTCTGCCACAATTCAGGCTCAGTTGCTCTACCTGTTGTCAAAAGGGCTTCTCTCTCTTTTTATTCTGGAGCCCAAGTTTCTGTGGGTTGGGAGAGGTTCCTCTCTGACTCAGAACAAGGTGAATGAAGGGTAGTTCAGGGAGGCTCTCCTGAGAGCTCAGCCTTCTAGTGGACATGAGTTTCCCTTCAGGAAGCAACACTGCTGAGTTGCAGCCTTTGAGAACTTTGTTCTCACTGTTTACTCGGAGAGCTCGTCCAAGGGTCATGCACTCTTGAAGCATAGCCCTGATCCTTCTGACCACTCCTCACTCTGAGTGGCCAGAGGAGTCTTCCATATCCTTTCCCAAGCAAGGTAACCTCCAAGTGCTAGAGCTTTATTACTCTGGTTTCCGCACCAACCTCCCCACACAACTCCCCCCCCACCCCCAGCCACTCCCCTACACAAGCACAGGAGAAAGAGAATGAGCCATGTTGTTCATTACCTCCTCTCACCCACAGGGTGCAGGAGAGTGATCAGAGAGAACAGTTTACATAGATCGCTTATAGCGTTCTATAAGTGCTAACAATTCTCCCTGGAAAACAAACAGAATGCTGGTTCTCCTTTCCCTCCTCCTTTGATTGTCTGAAGCAGTGACCAGCTCTTACTGAACTGCTTCTTTGCAAGCTTGCATGGTAACCTAAGTTAAGCCTACCCTGGTCTCCCGTTATTAGAGAAGCCCTACATGCTCATGAGCTCACACAAACCTACTGTGGCTTTGGTAAATTCTGTCCCCATTCTTCCTCCCTTCCTCCCCAATCACTGGCCTTGAGATGTGTGAGTTCTGTTCCCCATTCCTTTCACACACAGCCTTTTCACCACACTGACTAATCAGCTCTTTTCTGTTCCTCTGGGTTGACTCTTTAGGCTTCTCTGCCCTCCTGTCATGGACAGTTCTGTTTCAGATCCTCTATTCTCCTTTGTGTTCTCCTTCTCAGTAATGTCAGAGTTTTACTATTTAGAGGAAACTTTAAATGTAGCTATGATTGGATGTCATTTGCATTCCTTTAACCAACTGAAATGAGAATAGATGAGAGTTGTAGGATGGGGCAAAGGAGGAAACCCAGTCATAGCTGTTTCCCTGACCCTGGTCCTTCTAGCTGAATCCTTGGACCTGCAGAATCTTTTGATCCCAAATACCATATCACCACTTCTCAGAAGCTGGTACAGAACCTTGTAGACCACAAAATGGGCTTGCTGCTTGGTGGTGGGGTGAGGAAAGAGAGGTATAAGGCAGGTGAGCCAATCAGGTGTGATAAAGATAGTCTGGGCAGGAAGATGCTTAACATCTGGATTCACTAGTGCTGCCTGTCCATGGGGCTAGACTTTTAGGGATCAGGATGGTGATGGGTCCAGAAGCTACTTCATATGAGGAACATTGAATTTGTTGATGCTTAGTTTGGAAGAGAGAAGTCCTTGGGAGGACTTGATGGCTATCTTAGGCAATCATAGAGAAAATAAGAGAGAGAAAAGAGAGAAAATTGCCCCAGAGGACAAAGCTCAAGACAGTGAGTAGAAGTTAAAGGGAAGATAAGCAATTAAAAAAAATAGTAACTAATAACTTGAGCAATGAATTTTCCTGAGGCAGTGAGCTCTTTAGCAATATAATGGCTCAAGCAGATACTGGCTTTGTTATCAAATCAATAAAGGAGTTAATAAATTGGGGCTCAAAATTCCAGTGAGGTTGTTTAGTGTAAGTATATGGCCAATGTAATGGTTAGTATAAGAGGCTGCAAAGATTCCTAACATTTTTAGATTAGGTAAAGAGTGGATTACAGAAATTCCAAATGTGCATTTGTTATGAGAGAGTTTTCATGTTTGGATTTTAATGGGCAGCTTTAATACTTGGATTTTAGACCTGATGAGGAACTGGGTGCCCTATTATACTCAGAAAGATTTGTCTAGAATTTAGCTTTAAGTTTCACTTAAGTAGCTTAAATGATTGAGAGGATGGCAAATCTTTTGTATGAGATTGAAAACAAAGGAGGGGGAAGAGGAACAGGTTTGGAGAAAAAGAAGGTGAGTTTGGTGTATGACCTGTTCGGTTTGGGGGACCAAAGGAACATCCACATGGAGACAATCAATAAAGAGATTGCAAAGTCAAGTGTTAAGCCTGGAAAGAATGTCAAGGATAGAGGTATGAAAAACCCTTTAAGTCCTTATAGAACTACTCAAGGAAGGAAAGAAAATGCCTGAGGACAAAGTTGAGGAAGCTCTTCATTGAAGAAATTTACAGAGGACACTTAGAAGACGTGGTAAAAGAGGTAGAATGAGAACTGAGAGTTGTATCATAGAAACTAAGAGATGAAAGGGTGTCTAGGAACAACTCAGTGTCAAATGCTTGGGAAGAGTTGAACAGGATAAAGACTTAGAAGAGATCTTTAGATTTGCGATTTGCAAGCCGTGAATGACCTTTGAAAGAGCACACATTGTATAATTAACAAGACAGGAAACAAAAAGTGTTGGAGAGGATGTGGAGAGAAGGGAACTCTCATACACTGCTGGTGGGAGCGCAAACTCGTGCAGCCACTATGGAAAACAGTATGGAGATTCCTCAAAAAGTTAAGAATAGAACTACCATATGATCCAGCTATTCCACTGCTGGGTATTTATCCAAAGAACTTGAAAACACCAATGCATAAAGATACATGCACCCCTGTGTTCATTGCAGCATTATGCACAATAGCCAAGACTTGGAAGCAACCTAGGTGCCCATCAAGGGATGAATGGATAAAGAAGATGTGGTATATATACACAATGGAATACTATGCAGCCATAAGAAACAATGAAATCCAGCCATTTGTGACAGCATGGATGGACCTTGAGGGTATTAGGCTAAGCGAAATAAGTCAGAGGAATAAAGTCAAATACCGTATGATCTCACTCATATGTAGAAGATAAAAATAACAACAAACAATCACATAGAGACAGAGATTGGATTGTTGGTTACCAGAGGGGAAGGGGGGAGGGAGGAAGGCAAAAGGGACAATTAGACACATGTGTGTGGTGATGGATTGTAATTAGTCTTTGGGTGGTGAACATGATGTAATCTATACAGAAATCGAAATATAATAATGTACACCTGAAATTTATATAATATTATAAACCGATGTTACTGCAATTAAAAAAAAGAAAGAAAGAGCACACGTTGGGAAGAAGCCAAATTGCAGGAATAAGAGTAAGATGGAGAAGTGACAGCAGCGTGTATCCATCACTCTTGAGAGCAGTGTGTGGAGAGAGACGAGGGAGGTGGGAAGTGCCTGGGAGGAAGGGAGGTTGGTAGGAGAGACTTGGGAACAGAGTTGGGAAGGGACTAGAGGAACCAGAGAGTAAGAGGGAAGAAGAAAGGTGAAATCCTGAAGGAGACTTCGGGGGAGGAAAAGAATCACAGCACAAAAAGGGAAGTTAGCCTTGGAAAGAAAGAGGAGGACTCTTTTTGACACAGAGGGGAAGAAAAAGGGAATATGTGAAAGACGGAGACACGGGAGATGGAAAAAGAAAGGGATTGTGGGATTGAGTAAACAGACAAGTCTGTGCTGAGGTTCCAGACACTCCCTGGAACTGAAAAAACTAGCTGACTTGCACTGTTCTCTCCTTCACCAGCATCTTCCAGTTCTGGGGCACAGGCCTCTCACAGCCCCCACTGGGAAAGTCCCGTCTGCTCAAGTGCAAAATGACTAGTCAACTCAGTCTTTGATCACATGTGGAAGGGAAGGAGGGGCTGCCTGAAGAACACTGAGTGGCTGAGGAAAGGGAAAAGAAGAGGAACACAATTTAAATACTCTCATAGGGCCATATTAGTGAACACTGCTCTCTCGACCTCCATTTTGAAATTTTGTCCCTGTAATTTTTTCATATTCTAGTTGAGAACATGGAACCCAGTTAGAAACAGAGGGAAGGGGAAGAGAAGAAAATAGTATGTGTTAGACACTTACGTGTCAAGCAGAGTTAAGGCTTTCCATAGTGTGGTAGACAGAATAATGGCCCCCAAATTGTCTGCGTCTAAATCTCTGAAACCTGTGAATATGTTACCTTACATGGCAAAAGGGACTTTGCAGGTGTGATTAAATTAAGGAGTCAAGATGAGGAGATTATCCTGGTGGGCCCAGTATAAACACAAGAGTCCTTATAAGAGAGGAGTGGGAGGGTCAGAGTAGGATATGCCACGGAGGAAGCAGGGGTCAGAGTGTTGGAAGGAAGGAACCCTGCACCAAGCAATGCACACAGCCTCTAGAAGCTGGAAAAGGCAAGGAAATGGACTCTCCTTTAGAGCCTCCGGAAGGAATGCAGCCCTGCCTACATCTTGATTTTAGGATTTCTGACCTCTAGAACTATAAAGATGCTAAATTTGTATTGTTTAAGACACTAGGTTTGTGGTAATTTGTCATGGTAGCAATTAGAAATTAATACACATAGTTATTTACTTAATACAAAATTTAAAAGGAAATCTTAAGATATAATTTCTACTTTTACAGGTAAATGATAGAGATGTAACTTGCTCAAGGTTACAAAACATGAATCATGTTTTGAACCTAAATCTCCCTGTGATATATCCATGATGCATGCTACTTTCTAAAGGAGAACAAGCCTTATTTATTCAACCAACCCGCTTACCTACCTTCCTACCTTTCTTTGTTAAGTTCTTCTGTGTAAGACATTTGGTAGTGTGTTGAGAGGTAAATTAGGATTTTAAGACTCAGTCTCTGACCTCAAGGAGGAGTTTAATAAGAAAAGTATGTAAAAACTATAATAGCAGGTAAAAATGTAAGTCTCTTATAACATAGAAATAGAGACATGGCCCTTCAAAGATGGAGAGATTTCATCTGACTGGAGAGTCAGGGAAGGCTTCTCAGAGGAGGTGGTGTTTGAGCTGAGTCTTGAAGGATGCATCAGATTTGTACATGCAGGAAAGAGAGGATATTATAGATAGAAGAAAAAGTTTGAGTAAAAGAGAGAAATTCACAGGATCTGTTAGGGTTTCAGCCTTGATTCGTGGAGGAAAAGTAAAGGACATCAGTGGAAGGTAGGCTAGAAAGTGGGATAGGTACATCATGGAACATCTAGAACACTAAAGGAGGTTTGGAAGTGTTCTGTGGGCCATAGGAAACCATTGCAAGTTCTGAGCTGTAAAGTGATATGATCAGAGAAACCAGGGAGATAAAACAATAAGATGTTGGTCTTGAAGTGATTAAATGGTAATGTCTTTAAACTCCTCCTGAGTAGCTGGGGTGATGTTTTCAGACAGTGGGCTCCCTTGCCCTCTGGCTTCCCATTGGGTTGGGCCAATGAGGAGCACCAGTAGGCAACTGGAGGGAGCAAAGAGAGTGAGGTTAGAGTATGTATTCCCCTGATCCCTTCCCATAGGCTGTGTCTTTGGCTGGCTGTGTCCCTCGACAGAAAGTCATAACCCTTGTCATGTTGACCCTCTTCATGCAACTCTTTCCTTCCATGTCCTGGTAATTTTACTTTCCCTTCACCTCTTCAGGTCCAGGAATGGTAATAGCTCTGTTGTTATTAGCACTGATGTGGTTGCCCTATACCTTTTCCATACTTTTGTAAATAGTCCCTTTATTAAACTCTCCTCAAATTATCTAATTTGAGTGTGCCATCCATTTCTTACAAGGACCATGACTAATACAATTTTTCTAGCTCCAAATAGATTCTCTCTGATTCCCAGATCTCTCCTCTTACACCGAGAAAGGTAGGTTGGTTTAGGGATATTCTCACTTCACATATAGTTCTCACTTCTCATATAGCTAACTATACATACATTTCTCATTGATACAGAGGGTAAGTTCAGGCATTTTTTAAAAATTCATTTTGTTATATTCATAAGACCCACATTAAAGATCCCCTCTCTAAACCATTGTTAAAAATAGAGTACCACAGGGGCCAGCCCCGTGGCTTAGTGGTTAAGTGCGCGTGCTCCGCTACTGGCGGCCTGGGTTCGGATCCTGGGTGCGCACCCACGCACCATTTCTCCGGCCATGCTGAGGCCGCGTCCCACATACAGCAACTAGAAGGATGTGCAACTATGACATACAACTATCTACTGGGGGGCTTTGGGAAAAAAAAAATGGAGGAGGATTGGCAATAGATGTTAGCTCAGAGCCGGTCTGCCTCAGCAAAAACAGGAGGATTAGCATGGATGTTAGCTCAGGGCTGATCTTCCTCACAAAAAAAAAAAAAAATTGAGTACCACAATGTTAGCTGTAATGATCTGACTGGAGTAGACCCAGTTGGAGTGGACTCAATTGGGAATGGGTCCACTCCAATCAGACTATTATAGCTAACATTGTAGTGCCCAATTTTTAACGAGTGGAAAAAAAGAACTTTAAAAACATGCCAGTTCTTTGATCTAGCACCTCCTCTACTAGCAATTTAACCTAAAGAAAGAGTTAGTGGATAAATGCAAAGATTTAACTACAAGGATATTCACTACAGCATTTTTTATAAATGCAAAACTGGCAACAACTATAATGTCTAACATCAGTGAATTGGTTAAATAACTATGGCATATCTATATAATGGAATATAATGAATACTATTTAGCCATGAAAATAATGTCATAGAAGAATATGAACAGATGACCACATATATTGTTAAGTTTTGTCTCCTTTTTTTGTAAATTAACTTTTTTATTTTGAGATAATTTTAGATTACAGAAAAGTTGCCAAGATGGTACCAAGAGTTCCTGTATACCCTTCACCTGGCTTTCTCTAATATTATATCTTACATAGCCATGGTACATTTGTTAAAACTAAAACAATACTAACTAAACTATAGATTTTATTTGGATTCCACAAGTTTTTCCACTAATGTACTTTTTCTGTTCCAGGATCCAATCCATGATACCACATTACGTTTGGCCATAATATATTTTGTAGGGAAAAAATTGTAAGGAAGACTTGGAAAAATATGCATTAAAATGTTAAAAGAAACTTATTAATTAAGGTTCTTGATTGTTAGCATTGGAAAATGACTTTGGCTACCTTGTAAAAAAATGAATTTGTTGGAAGGATATTGTACAGCTCATGGAGTTAAAGGAAAAAATCAATGACTAGGCCCTGGGAAGGACACACCAGGACTGCTCTAGACTTCGAGACACCAGGGACTATTGAGCTGTTTTTAGTTTTTTGGATTTTTTTTACAGGGAGCCCTCACCTGGGTGTCTGTTTTTCGTCTTTGGTTCACTCTGCTTAAGATCTAAACTCCAGGGAGAGTGAATGAGCTGGACCCAGCTGGGGTCACACAAACAGCTCCTGGCCAGAGGAGGCTGGGGCACCTTGGTCAACAGTTATCTGCCCTGCGATGGTGGTGGAGAAAGAGTCATTCCCTAAAGGAAAATAGGAATTCTGCCCCCCCAAAATGACAGGCATAAATATTGATAAAGTAAAAAGAAGATATATTCAAAATAGATGATTATTTCTTAGATTGAGTAAATGATTTTTTTCTCTGTGTTTTCCAAATGTTCTACAATAAATGCGTACAGCTCTTCCAACAGCAACAAAAAACTGTTTTAACAGTCTTGTGCCCAAAGTTAATAAATCAGGTAAGCGGATCCTCCCTGTCAGATTTTAGCCTGGACAGGTTTACTTTTTGTCTAGATGTTTAAATCATCATACCTGGACCAAAAGTGTGGCATCGGGAATAAAGAGGAAGGGACACAGACCAGAGATGCTTTAAAGGAAGAATCCAAGAGAACTTGGCCCTGACTAGTTATAGGAAACAGAGGAGAAGGGAGAATTAGAGATGATTCCAGATTTTCAAGCCAGGGTGACAGGTAGAAGTGGGATCCATTGCCAAAGACGCTGAAGTGATGGGCACAGGGCAATGAGTTGGTGAGTTCTTCTAGCAAGCGGCTTTCATTTTCCTCCTCTGACCTCCAGGGCTGACGATGAATCCTCTGAGCCTGTGAACACCAATGTGGTCCTGCGGTATGATGGACTGATCACCTGGGATGCACCAGTCATCACCAAGAGCTCCTGTGTGGTGGATGTTACCTACTTCCCCTTTGATAACCAGCAGTGCAACCTGACCTTTGGTTCCTGGACCTACAATGGCAATCAAGTGGACATATTCAACGCCCTGGACAGCGGAGACCTCTCTGACTTCATTGAAGATGTGGAGTGGGAGGTCCATGGCATGCCTGCTGTGAAGAATGTGATCTCCTACGGCTGCTGCTCTGAGCCTTACCCAGATGTGACCTTCACTCTCCTTCTGAAGAGGAGGTCCTCATTCTACATCGTCAACCTCCTCATCCCATGTGTCCTCATATCTTTCCTGGCTCCCTTGAGTTTTTATCTCCCAGCAGCTTCTGGGGAAAAGGTCTCCCTGGGAGTGACCATCCTTTTGGCCATGACTGTATTTCAGCTCATGGTGGCAGAGATCATGCCGGCCTCAGAAAATGTCCCTCTGATAGGTGAGTTCAAATGTTTTCCACTTGCAGCCTATCTTTGTAGTGATTGGAGTTGTTGTCTGTGCCTTTAAACTCATAACAACTAGGTCAACTTCAAACTCAACACAGGCTGTCACAAACTTCATTTGGTGTCTTCAGCTGCCATCTTTGAATACAGATGTGGCTGTTGGAAATGAAACTGGTCTTATGGTCTCTAGGTTTACACAAAAAGGGAATGAGAGGAAATATAGTTTAGAGCAGTGGTTTTCAAAGTGTGGTCCTTGGACCCACAGCACAGCATCATTTTAGAAATACAAATTCTCAGGGCCCACCCCAGACTTACTGTATTAGAAACTCTGGGAGTGATGGCTGGCAATCTGTTTTAATAAGCCTTCAGCATAATTTTGATGCACTTTCTGTTCCTCTGGCTTAGAGGTTAAGGCCCTAACTTTGAAGTCAAAGAAATCTGCATTTGCACTCAGACTTTACCCCTCATTCCTTGATTAAGGACGAGTTACTTAATCTTCGAGTCTCTGCTTCATCACCTGCAAAATTTGTGTAATTGCTACCTCTTTGTTTCATTGCTTGGCACAGAATCTGGTATATGGTAAGTACTGAGTAAACAGTGACTATTTTTATCTTTTTACATCACAAGAGATCTCTTTCGGGGAAGAGTGACAAACATGATAGAAATGAACTAGATTTTTAAGCTCGCCATCTACCCTTAATAGAATAATTCTCAACTTTTACTGGATATAACAGGTGTGGGAGAGCTTGCTCAAATGCAGGTTCCTATACTCAGAGAGTTTGATTGAGCAATCTTGGGAATCTGAGGTGATTCTAAAGTAGACCACGTTTTCAAAAATCTGCAATAATGAAATGTCCCTCTAAGTGTAGGAGTGTAGACCGAGGGTATCATTCCTGCCTCCTTTTTCCTTTACCTACCTTGCTCTGAGATCCCTCCTACACCGTTAATACCTACTCCCTGCCACCAAAGGATGCTACTGAGCTCCAACACCTCTATCTCAGTGATTGTTGCTGTAATAGATGCTTACCCAAATCAGAAGCTAGACCCAATTCTTAGTTCCTTAAAGTAAGCAATGAGGAGAAATTTCAGAACACCAAGAGACTTGGAAAGCAACATCAAAGGGATATTGTACTGCCCTTTTACCCTTTACAGAGTCTAGTATTGCCCAATATTCAGATGTTACTACATTGGTTTCTCTGTTTGAAGATTTCTTCCTTTTTGTGTCTCTCCAAGCAAAACACACACACACACACACACACACACACACACACACTCCTTTTTTTGAAATAGACACAGAAGATTTTCTCCCCCACCGCCATCAATTAAGAGGAAGAGGTGTATTGGCCTTTTTAGTACTTCTCCTGAGGCAGAAATGATTGACAGTGGTGACATCCAATCATAACTCAGTTTGAGGCAGGATCAATTAGCAGATCCCTCTCTTCTTTAGCAGTGATATTCAACAGCAAACTGGCTCAATTTCTGAAGAGAGATGTCTCAGGACATGTATCAGGAATTTTGCAAGCATTACTTGTCCTGTTTCTGTGATAATATGAAATGTATCTTTTTAGGAACGGTGTACGCAGATGTTGAGAATATTTATTAACAATCACAATTTGTTCTTTGTAGCACCTATGAAATGTACTTCCAATCTTCTAGAAATGTGTTTAAGTTTTCTGAATTAAGTGTAGCATTTGATCTAAGCTTCTGGCCCATAGCCTTTACTATATTAAGAAAGGTCCCATTTATTTTTAGTTTACTCAGAGCTTTTACAAATAATGAACAGATGACGAACATTGTCAAATGCATTGTCTTCATCTGTTAAGATATCATGTGAGTTTTCTCTTTTACCCCATTAGTGTAGTGAGTTAGGTTTTCTGATGTGGAACTAAACTCTCCTTTATTGTGATGAATTATTGTTTTGAGATACCATTGGATTTAGTTAGCCAATAATTTTTATGGGACTTTCTCAAATATGTCTATAAGTGAAATGGCCTTAATATTTCCTGTCTTGTTACTTTTGGAATCAAGGCTAAATTGACTTCATAAAATGAGCTAGGCAGTTTTCCCTCTTTTTCTATTTCTGGAACAACTTGCATAAGATATGGGTTATCTATTCCTTAAAAGTTTGGTAAAACTCCCTATATAAAACCTTTAGGCCTTAGAGCTTTTCGGGGTGGAGTGGGTAGAGGTATTTGATTAATTTCCATTTCTATTCAAATGTTCTTTCTTCTTACACTAAATTTGACATCTTTATTATATTTCTAGAAATTTCATCTAGGTTTTCAAATGTATTATCATACAGCTACTTATAATATTACTTTATTGTTTTCTAAATTTCTATTCTATTATTTCCTCTTTTGCATCCTCTCTGTCTCTTTCTCCACTCCCCAACCCCCACCCCCAGCTCTATTCTGTGAGTGGCCTTATCAAAGGTTTATCAATTTTATTACTCATTTCAAATAGCTTGCTTTTGGTTTTATCTTCTTGTTTTTTGGTACTATATTTTATAAATTTGTGCCCTTATCTTTATTATTTCCTTCCTTAATTTTCCTTTTTCGTGAATATTTGCTTTATGCAATCACATCTTAAAGACTAAGAGTGACACAGTGTCTCCTTTCTTACCCAATAGTAATGAGCTTTCATACAATGAGGCCCAAAGACAATTCTGAGAACCAGCCAAGATCATTAATTGTTTGTTTGTTGAAAGTGGAAGTTTTTCCTGTCATGATCTCAGCAAACATTTGCAAACTTCTTAACTCTGCAAAGGACGCTGCTGAGAACTTTACACGCATTATTTCAAATAAGCCTCACCATATTCCTATGAGATAAATACTATTATTATACTCATTTTACAGAGAGGGAAGCTGAGGGTTAGCAGGATTATATAACTCACTCCAGGTCACAAGTCTGGTGAGTGACAGAGCTGGGATTTGAACCCAGGATGTTTGATTCAAAAGTCTATACTAGTAACCATTAGTGTCTACAGCTTCCTTAGAAAAGGTGTTTATTTCTTTTTGAGCCAAAAATGAGGGCAGTTTTAAGCTAACTTGGTTGTTGTTGTTTTCCAGGCAAATACTACATAGCCACGATGGCCTTGATCACAGCCTCCACTGCCTTGACCATTATGGTGATGAATATCCACTTCTGTGGGGCTGAGGCCCGGCCAGTGCCACACTGGGCCAGGGTGGTCATCCTGAAATACATGTCCCGGATCTTATTTGTCTATGACGTGGGTGAGAGCTGCCTTGGTCCCCGCCACGGCAGGGAGCAGGACCACCTCACAAAGATTTATGGCAAACTTCCAGAACCTAATATGAAAACAGCCAGGAATAAAGACCTTCCCAGAAAGAAGGAAATGAACAAACTCCTAAAGAATGACTTAAGGTGCGAGGGTGAGAACCCGCAGGATGCTGACAGTTCCTGTGCCCGGTACAGAGTGCTGACGAGGAATATCGAATACATCGCTAAGTGCCTCAAAGACCACAAGGCCACCAATTCCAAGGGGAGTGAATGGAAGAAGGTGGCAAAAGTCATAGACCGATTCTTCATGTGGATTTTTTTCATTATGGTGTTTGTGATGACTATTTTGATCATAGCAAGAGCAGATTAGTGGGCATTTGGTATGTGGGGATAAATCAGTAAAATTCCCTGTGATCTACTCTAATGTTCTTCCAAGTCAGATGCACACACACACACATATACACACACAAATGTGTATATAATATATATTATTTCGGGATTATATTGTCTTTACTTTTTGTTTTTAACTTCAAATCAATATTATAGCTGCCTGTCAAGTTAAGCAGGAGGTCCAAAATTTCAAGAGTAGGGAGACGGAAGAAATAGAGAAGGACTCCTTTTATAGCCTACCAGAGTGGTTGACGGCTGGCCTCTAGATTACGCAATTATCCTCCCCTTTAGCAGTACAGATAACAAAATACACCACATTACTTTTTAAAATTTAAAACAAAACAAAACAAACTCACTTTCTCCTTAGTCCCTATTAAAACATGCTTTTAAAAAAGGAAAATAGCCATATATTTTTTAATGTGAGTTAAGTCTTAATGTTACCTTTCTCAGGCATGGTGCATATCAAGCCATATCTCAAATGATGGAATAAAAAGTTTTGTCCCATATAAAGAAAGTCTAAGGATCAGCAACTTAATGGGAGAGAGAGCTTTCTTTGTAATGATGATGTCATATATATTGGTTACATTTTATATAAACCCTAAAGATGAAGTCATTCCTGCATTTAGTCTTTGATTTAAGTAAGATAATCAGCAAACTGGGCTCGTTCAATTATTCATCCAACATTTATTGGGTTCCTCCTACATGTGATAAAGCTACATGATTCACATTTGCCTTGAGTGTCATAGCAAATCTGATGCACAAGGCTGATCCCTTTTGACCTTTACAACAGTTCTGTGAGCCAGGCAGGCAGGTATTTCTCGTCCTCTTTCTCAGGAGGAAGAAACTGCATCAGAGGAAGGTGGATATAAGTGACCTACCTCCTCAACATCCAACTAGGTGGTGAGTGGAGCTGGGATTCAAACCCTCAGCACTGTGACTCCGAGATTGGGCCAGGTCGGCTGAAGCCACACTGCTTTTGGCCGTGACAGATCATGATTTAGGAGAGGAGATACTGAGAGACTCTCATTCTTAATTCTGAATTTCTGCCCGAAATTACTTCCTATGCTTCTCAACTTTTTTCCTATTTTCAATCAAATGTGTCTTCAAATTCCCCCACTTCCACCTTGATTAAATTGATCCAAGTACTAATACACATCTCTAACTTCCAACTCCTCGACTATTCTGTTACCAATTAAAAACGAATAAACAAGCAAAGGAACAGAAGTGGAAGGAAGACAAGGGTTAACCTAGGAAAGAGAGGATGGTATCTGGTTTAAACATATAGACATTGTATTTTATTCTTGTGTTTACTTATTCAAAAAACATTTATTGTGCACCTACTATATACTGACTACTAAGTCAGCCTTGGAGGGAACAAATACAAAACATAGTTTCGACCTTCAGTTGCTCACAGTTTAGTAGAGGAGACAGTCAAGAAAATAGACAAACACAATATAGTGTAACAAGTGCTATCGTAGAAGCATGGATAAAATGCCATGGGAACAAAGATGGTGAATCTGTTTGATGGAAAGCTTGGGAAAGACTTGTGGAGTGTAACATTTGAGCTGGGCTTTGTAGGGTGAGTAGAAGTTTGCTAGACAAAGAAAGAAATGGGATAGAAATTAGAAAGCATTGGGGAAAAGAAAAGAGTATGAGCAGAGCTTGGAAAAGCAGAGGCCTTGGTGTATTCATGAAATGGATGACAAGGAATTGCGGAAATGTAACTTGGAATCAGACTATTTTTCTTCTTTATTTTAACTACAGAAGTACTTTTATCACTTACAGTTGCATTTGGCTACAAATAACAGAAAACCCAATGGACCACGACTTAAGCAGATAGAGGTTATTCAACTACACAAAAATAAATCGAGAGTCACAAAGTCCCGGAATCTTTCTATCTTTCCTCTGTGTTGTTTTAAGGCACTAAATTTGTAGTAATTTGTTATAGCAGCAATGGGAAATTAATATAGCACCCAATGAACAACTCTGTGTATATAACTTTTTCCATATTTTAGATTATTCGTTTGGGGTAGGTTTGTCTCTAGCCAGATTGAGATGGTCCCATTGAGCTATGCTAAAAAATTTGAACTTAATCCTAAAAACATTGGGGGGCCACAAAAGGATTTTAAGCAAGGGAGTGATAGTGTCAGATTTGGGTTTCTGAAATAAGACTGTGGTGGCCATTAGAAGATTGTAGAGAAAAGAGAGAAGACACCGAGAAATCTGTTGGAATGGTTTTACCAGTTCAGGGAAGTGATACTGAAGTCTTGACTCAGGATGGTGGGAATAAGAAAGCGGATCACAAAGCATTTATGACCTAGAATAGACAGGACTTGATGACTGGTTGGATGTAGGGTTAGGCAGAGAGTGGCATTGAGAATGATTCTGGGCTTTCTATCTCAGACAGCTTTTCTTTCTCAGATGAAGAGTAAAGGAAGACCAGGTTTTGGAGGAAAGAATTCTGTTTAAGACATCTTGCGTTGGAAATGCCTATAGGACAGCCAGTGGAGATGTCTAGTAAGTAGTTGAACATGCGTTTGGAACTTTGGGGAAAACTGAAAGCATAAAAGAAAAAGAGATTTCACAGTCAGGTTAATCATTAAAGTATTTATTAAGTGATTTCAGTGGATAAGACACAGTGTTACAAACTGTGAGAGACTCAAATGAATAGAAACACATTCCTTGCCGTAATTCCAGAAGCTTATAATCGTCATGCTCCATTAAAGCATTTACCTTGTTACACTGTTTTTTCTCCACTCACATGTTTGCTTCTCCAAGTATATTGGGATCCTCTCCAGGCCTAGAGCCCAGAAGCCCTGTCATTATTCTCTTTTCATCCTTTGTGATAAGGGTATTCTCTTCTTATCCTTTGTGTGCAATAAAGGGCCTAGTATGAGGTCATTGGCCATTAAACGCCAGTTGAATGGATGGTGGGTGAAAGGAAGAGCTGTAAGCGGGTCCAGCAAATTGCTATAGAAACACAGACTGTGACAGGGCCCCCATCCTACACAATATACAAACATAAATTCCCGATGAATTAAAGACAGATATAAAAACAAACAAAAACAAAGGCTTGTAAAAAAATCTAGGAGACTTTCTGAATAAAATTCTCCACCTCAATAAATTTAAAAATGACTGCTGTGAAAGAGGAGTCCAGGGCTCTCTGAAGGATGGTAACAAACGGGCCTGGTTTGGATTGGACGGTCCGCCTGCTGAGGAAGTGGCATTTAAGATGAGATCTGAAGAGGAGAAGGAGCTGGCCAGGATAAGAGCTGGGGAAAGGGCCAGGTTGCAGGCAGTGGAAAGGTCCGAATTAAGGCTCAAGGGCAGAACAGGGCTTCTTATTATTTGAGAAGGAGAAAGGAGGCCCATGAGGCAGTGCAGTGCAATTGAATCGGTGACCTGCGGGAGAGGAGACTCAAGGTGAGCAAGGCGAGTCAGGCAGAGCCTTGCAAAGTTTAAAAAAACACCAACGATGTTGTTTGTTGTCTGACGCCTTGGTGCTCTGAAGTGTGCCTGGATTTGTGGAGGTCTTGACCTTGTTCTTTCTCCTCCTTTAGCCTACTTTTCCGTCGGCTCATTGCTCAGACCAACATTTGCCAACACAGCCATAGGTAAACCTGGCAAATGGACTGTCTTGGTCAAACTGGAAACACAGGTTTGAGAACGTCTTGAGCAACAGTGGTGAGGCTACTTATAATGTCATCAACTCCACAGTCTAGCAAAGAGCTCTCTGCCTATTTCTTCCTTCTTCTCAGATCACACCTTTGAAATAGGCCCTGGCTGTTAAAACTTCATGAGCTTGTCAATATATCCAAGCCTCTCTAACCCTTGAAAAACAAAGCCTAGGACAAAACCTCCCTTGTCTTTGCATATGTCTATCTCTCTACTCTTCCCAGCCAAAGTTCCTCCCCACATCATTCAGGCTTCCAGCAGGACACGGAGAGTGCGCTCAAATTAGGAAAATTCAAGGAAGGTTTAATAAAGGACTATTTATAAAGGTGTGGGCAGGCTGTAGAGAAACACAATGGGTGGTTGAGAACCCCAGGATTAGCAAAGCAGGGCTACTACCGCTCTGAGGCCTGAGAAGAGGCAGGAGGGAACCGTTACCTGAACCCAACTGGAGTGAGTTATGACTTTTGGTTGAGTGAATGCAGCAGACTTCGTAAGGAGGGCATTGGGGGAATATGTATCCCCGCCTCACTCTCCTTCTTCCCTCCAATCTCCTCCCAAGGCTCAGCGTTCGCCAAACTCAGTGGAGTCACAGGAATCTGTTGATGTTGCCATATCACACAGAGGGACACATAGCAGAGTGGTAAAAGGCAAAGTACAGATCTGGAGGGACAAAGAGGAGACATCTGGCATATTCCCTCACTTTTTGACTTCACTCTACATTTAAAACCTGACTTCTTTTCACCCCACTCAACCGAAACTGCTCTTGCCGAGTTCACTGTTTGGTAATTGCAAATTCCATTGAATACTTCTGAGGCCTTTCTGCTGCCTTCAACACAACCAACCACTTCCTCCTTCTTGAACCTCTTCTCTCTTATCTTCTGTGTTAACACCTTCTGCTTCTTAAATGGCTCATTCTCAGAACCCTTGGCTGGTTTCAATTCCTTGTCTTCTGGTAAAGGTTGATGTCCCTCAGTGTTTCAGCCTTGGCTCTCTTCCCCCATGGTTTTTACTATCACATATATCCTGATGGTTCTCAAAACTGCTTGTCTAGTCTTGTGCTCCCCTTAGCTCCAAACCCAATATAATCTTCATGTCAACTGAATATCACCACTTGAATGTCTCACAGACCTTCAAATTCAACATGTCCCAAACTAAGCTCATTATCTACATTGCCACCCAAGGCTACTCCTCCTCCTGTGTTTCTGTGTCATTTAGCTGCACCACCATCAACGCTACCACCCAGGCAAGAAATAGGGCAGTTATTCTGGATTCTTATCTAACCCAATATCAAACTAATCACTGATCCTGTCAGTCCTACCTGCTAAGTGGTTTTCAAATCTGTCCTCTTTTCTCTATACCCCTGACAATTGCCTTATTTCAGGTATTTGTCATCTTTGCCTGGACTGGTGCAGTAGTACTTTGACTGGGCCTCCCGTCTCCAGTTTCTTCCCCTTCTACTTCATTTTCCTCACTGCTGCCAAACTGATCTTGTGACTCTTTCATATAAAACTTTTAAATGGCTAACTAAATACCTACAAGTTGGAAAAAGTCCAACTTCCTTAATTTGATATAGTAAAGATTAAAAATGTGTGTATTTGTATTTTCTTTTTCTGCTGCTCCAGTAAAAGGGGTTCCTTTGTTCACCCTGGGAGTGTAAATTATCTTCTTGGCATAGAAAATAGCCTTCCTACAATCTCTTGCAAGAGAAGTAATCGGAATTTTTCTGTTGTTAGAGTCTGAGATCCCTCAGAGCAATCAGGATCTTCAACATGAGAGTGGGTATAGAAATAAGAACTTTAGTATTTAATGGTTTAAAAGGAAGAGCAAATTTGGCTTCCCACCCTGGGCATGTGACTGAGGCTGAGTTAGACATGTACCCTCACCTGAGGTTTATATGGAAGAATGAATACTAAATACCAACAGCTGAAATAAATATGCAAAAGAAGACTGTGAGGGGTACTTACCTGAGAAGATATTGGAGGCCATGATAAGCAAATCAAATTAGGACTGGCTAGAAATAGACAAAAACAAACAAACAAACAAAATCAGTGGAAAAGAATTGAGAATCCAGAAATGATTCCCAGTGTACATGAGAATTTAATATATGACAATGAGGGTAGTTCAAATCAGTGGGGAAAGACTATCCATTAAAAAAAAATAAATTGGGCCTCTATCTTAAGATACAAATATTAATTCATCATGGGTTACAGACTTAAATGTAAAAAGCAAAATCAGATATATAAATCTTGTTAAGAAAATCTAGGAGGACATTAACAAGATGGTGGAGTAGGAGGTCCCCTTCTCATCCTCCCTCAGCAACAGTAATTTGGCAGCCATTCACAGACAAAAGTGCCTTTGTGGAGCATTGTGGGATCCAGAGGGGAGATTGTGAAACCCTGGTGGAGCCCAAGACCGAGGACAGCCATTTTGAGAAGGGAGGCACACATCCAGGTGGCAGACTCGCCGCCTGTGGTCCTGGCTACAGATCTGGAAACAGCCCCTGTGGACTCGCCTACACATTTGGCCTTGGCTTTGCCACCAGCACTGTCTGTCAAGGGACCCAGCAGGAGACATGCTCATCTGCATCCCCTGAGGTAGGTCTGCCAACCTCAGTCTGACAGCAGATCCTGAAATGGCCCTGTAACTGGGCTCTAGCCCCTCTCAGCCATGGGCCAGGAATATTCCTGTTCACCCAGGGACCCACAAGGAGACATGCCCATCTGTGCCCCTGGAGGTAGGCCCACTGATCTTGATCCAACCATGATCCTGAAAGGGCCCTATGACTCGCTTCCAGCCCCTTTCAACTGCAGTCCAGAAGTAGTTCTGCCTGCCCAGTGACCCGGTGGGAGATACACTGCTCCATGTTCCCAAAGGTAAGCCTACCAACCTTGGTCCAACTGCAAATTCTAAAGCAGCCCTGTGACTTGGTTCCAGCTCCTCTCAGCCATGGTTCAGGGCCAATCCTGTCTGCCCAGGGAGTTTGCACCTCAAGGAACTGAAAAATAAGAACAAACTAAGCCCAAAGTTAGCAGAAGGAAGGAAATAACAAAGATTAGAGCAGAAATAAATGAAATAGAGACTAGAAAGACAATAGACAAGATCAATGATACTAAGAATTGGTTTTTTGAAAAGATAAAAAAAATTGACAGAACTTTAGCTATATAACCAAGAAAAAAAAAGAGAGAGGACCCAAATAAATAAAAATTATAAATGAAGGAGGAGACATTACAGCTGATTCCACAGAAATACAAAGGATCACAAAAGACTGCTATGAACAATTATATACCAACAAATTGGATAATCTAGAAGAAATGGATAAATTCCTACAAACATACAAGATAATACAAGAAATAGATCATCTGAAATGACCAATAACAAGTAAGGGGATTGAATCAGTAATCAAAAACCTCCAAAAAAAGAAGGGCTGGACCTGCCGCCTAGTGGTTAAGTTTGGCGTGCTCCGCTTTGGCAGCCCAGGGTCACGGGTTTGAATGCTGGGCACAGATCTACACCACTAATCAGCCATGCTGTGGCGGTGACCCACATACAAAATAGAGGAAGACTGGCACAGATATCAGCTCAGGGCTAATCTTCCTCAAACAAAAAAAAAAAAAAAAGAGGAAGACTGGCAACAGATGTTAGCCCAGGGCAAATCTTCCTCAACAACAAAGCAAACAAACAAAACCCCAGGAACAGATGGCTTAACTGGTGAATTCTACCAAACACTTGAAGAAGAATTAATCCTTCTCAAACTGTTCCAAAAAATTGAAGAGGAGAGAACACTTCCAAACTCATTTTACAAGGCAAGCATTACCTTCATACCAAAGTCACATAAGGACACTACAAGAAAAAAATTACAGGGGCCAGCCTGGTGGCACAAGCAGTTAAGTGTGCGCGCTCCGCTGCAGCGGCCTGGGGTTTGCTGGTTCCGATCCTGGGCATGCACTGACGCACTGCTTGGCAAGCCATGCTGTGGCAGCGCCCCATATAAAATGGAGGAAGATGGGCATGGATGTTAGCCCAGGGCCAGTTTTCCTTGGCAAAACAAGAGGAGGATTGGCAGATGTTAGCTCAGGGCCGATCTTCCTCACCAAAAAAAAGAAAAAAATTACAGGCCAATATCCCTCATGAACATAGATGCAAAAGTCCTCAACAACGTGCTAGCAAACTGCATTCAACAGCGCATTAAAAGTATCATACACCATGATCAAGAGGGATGTATCTTTGGGATTCAAATCAGTAAACATGATATATTATATTAACAGAATGAAGGATTAAAATCATCATTTTAAGTGTTCTCACCACACACACACACAAAATGGTAACTATGTGAGGGGATGGATGTGTTAACTTGATTGTAGTAATCATTTCACAATGTGTGCATATATTAAATCATCACCTGGTATCCCTTAAAAAATCACATTTTACTACCTAAATATATATAATTTTCATTTGTTAACCATACCTCAATAAAGCTGGAAAAAAAAGAAAGAAAATTTAGGAGGCTACATGTAAGTGGCAAAGGAGACTTTTTTTAATTGAGGTATAATTGATGTATAATATTACATTATATTAGTTTCAGGTGTACAACATAATGATTCTATATTTGTATACATTGCGAAAATAACCACCACAATAAATCTAGTTAACATCCATCACCATATATAGTTAAAAAATTTTTTTTCTTTTGATGAGAACTTCTAAGATCTACTCTCTTAGCAATTTTCAAATATGCAATACAGTATTATTAACTATAGTTACCATGGAGTCCATTACATCCCTATGACTTATTTATTGAGATCTTCTTAATATAAACTAGAAATCAGAAGCTATAAAAGAAAAGATGGAAGTATTTGATTACCTAAAAACTAAAAATTTTATATGATAAAAGATATAAGGAATATAATGAATAGAAAAGTCAAATGATAAATAATAGTCTTGGCTATACCGTTAATACTGCTAATATTCAAGACACTCTTATAAACTGATCAGAAAGAGTAAACAACCCAATCAAAAACAGTGAGCAAAAACTACAAAAAGACAATTCATAGAAAAACAAATTGAGATGGCTAAAAAAAACATAAAAAGGTGCTAAAATACACAAATAGTCCAAGAAATGCAAATTAAAGTAATTCTGTGTCACTTTTCACCTAGCTGGATGGCAAATATTGAAAGAGATCTTGACATCTATGGCTGGTGGGAATGGGTGGAGGAAGGGAGGGCTACTCTCATACACCACATGTGAAAATGTGAAGTGTTATAATATTTTTGGAAAGTAACCTGACAACATTTAAAAATATTAAAAGTATTTCTTTGCCACAATAATCCCACTCCTAGAAATCTAGCCCAAATAAATAGAAGCAGCAGCAAACAAGAATATATATCCAAAGGTGTCTATTACAACAGTGCTTATAATACCCATTAACAAGGAAATGGTTGAATAAAATATGGTATACTCACAGAATGGAATATTATTCAGTCAATAAAAAGAATGATTTAGAGCTATATTGATTGAAATGTAAAGATTTCTACAAGGTTTTGTTGAGAAAAGAAATATACAGAAAATATCTATGATATGATCACATTTTTGTAAAAAGGTCAATGGTTACATATACACGTATATGAGTGATTGATTACTTAGGCTTGGTGAAAAATATGGAAAAATAAATACCAGAGTATTAACAAGGTTAACTGGAGTGGGGTGTGCTGATTGATATGAGTTGAAAGGGGAGGAGAGAAGAAGGGGAGCCAAACAAAAAAGGGAGAAAGGATTCACTGAAAAAGGCCAGTGCTTTTGTATTAAAGAATTTTTTGAAGAATTTAAAAAATTCACATTTTTTTGCAAAGCTTCTCCTGTACTCCCAGTTTGCTAATTCCTCCCTCCTTTGTGTTGTCTCTATAGTGTGTACATGTTTCTATATTCACACTTACGACACACTAAAAATTTGTAGTTTAAAAATGTCCACAGCTGTGTCCTCTCTTAGATTGTGAGGACGTTGATCACAGGAATTGTGTCTTATTTGTCTCTGTATCTTATCATCATGTTGGGCTTTGCACTCATGTCCAAGGGCTGCCGTAACAAAGCACCACAAACTAGGTATCTTAAAACAACTGAAATTTATTGTCCCACAGTTCTAGAGGCTAGAAGTGCAAGATCAAGGTGTCTGCAGGGCCGTGCTCTCTGAAGTGTCTAAGGGAGAGTCCTTCCTTACCTCTTGCAGCTGCTGGTGGTTGCCCACAATCCTTGGCGTTCCTTGGCTTGCAGCTGCATCACTCCATCTCTGCCTCTGTCTTCACATGGTGTCTCCCTGTGTGTCTCTGTCTCTGTATTCAAATTTCTCTCTTCTTATGAGGACACCAGTCACGGGGTTTAGGGCCCACCCTAATCCAGCATGACCTCATCTTAACTTCATTACATATGCAAAGACTTTATTTCCAAATTAGGTCACACTCATAGGTATGAGGGTTAGGGCTTCAACATACCTTTTGGGGGACACAATTCAACCTATAATAGGCATGTAGTAGATCCTTGATAAAAATAATTTTTTAATTTAATTGAAGTAATAGAATCTTCATTTTAAAAAAATTCATAGAACAAGCAATAAAGTTTTAATGATCTAAGGGAAAGTATAATGACAGCAAAATGTACACTAATTTGTAGCCAATAATTCATATCAACTGAGGGGAGTGAAGTAATAATAATGAAATAAGTAAATATGAGAGAAGAAATGATGGGTATTAGGATTATGAGAGATGTAATAAAGAATCTCTTTCTTTTGCACATATTTCCTTATCCAGGTCACAGAACCCTTAATATAATAAAATTTCTACTTTACTCAGTGTGCACTTTAATCATATTTAGAAATAAATGACTCACCACAGGTTAAAAGTGCAAGGATTAGGATTATTCAAGACTAGAAACACATTCTCAAATTGGGGAAGAGGCACTACTACCAGGGGACCCAGCAGAATGGAGACGTGTCTTTGGTTCAAAAAAGAATATTCCATCTACTATTGTTTTCATTAATCAAGCTACAGGAAGCAAAACTGACTAAATCTTGGCTGGCAGAGATGTAAAGAATTCAGTGTGAGACAGCTTTGAAGGGGCCTACGTCAAAAAAACAATTGAGATACACTAGGCAAGAAGAAGAGACAAGATAACTGAGAATCATAAACCGTAAAACACTTCAGTATTTTCATGGAGACAGCGAAAGTCTGGTTCTTCTTTGATTTGGGGGGAACAGCATTTTGATCAACTCTGGCTATGAGGTCCCCTTTCTGGCTATAAGCCAAGGAAGGGTTTTCTTTGCCCTGTCTTTGGCCTGAAGACTGGTTGGTTCCTGCTGACTTCAGCCATTTACACCCTAATAACGCCACTTGTAGGTCCCAAGGTTAGAAGGTTGATATATAAACCCAAACCAAGTGAATTGCCTTGTTTCAAGATCTTGGAGATTTGAAGCAGAGCTCTTCTCCCATCTGAGTCTGGGCTGGATTGAAATGAATTCCAAGCTAAAGTGGATGCTACAGTCCTTGTTTCCTTAATCAATTCAATTAATAAGTGAAGAATAACTGTAGTAGCAATAGAACAGTTGCACGTGCCTAGATGTAGCCCACAGTTGTTCCTGTAATCCAGAAAACCTACCTATAGATAGAGATTTGCCTTTTTCTGCACCAGCTACACTGAAATCTTAATGGCTGGGTTGGTGGGAAGTTATTTAAGCTGTAAGACTGTCTGAGCCTTCATATGTAATTTAGCTGTAGAACATACAGCAGTTGAGATTCTCACATCAGATAACTGGGCGAAGGTCCAGAGACTAGCTAGCTACTAGGCAGAGAGATGGCCGACATCCAGGTGCTCTTTGTCCCTAGGAATGGATTTTGAGCATTCCAGTTCCTTCCCTTCTCGGGCAACTGCTGGAGGGTCAAAGCTACAGAACTCCAAGCATTCTATCTTTTCATGGAGAGCAGCTTTAACATTTGGTTCAACTCTTACTAACAGAATTAGGCAGTAATTTATACTATCCTAAAAAATGTTCTGCAAATGGAATGAGTGCTATAAAAAAAGACTTGCAATGAGAAAGAATAAGACATAGAATACTTCTATCAGAGAGCAAAATCTTTCCCAGAAGTCCCAGCAGTGTTCCTTCTCTATCTCATTGGCCAGAACTTGGTCATATGTACACTCCTAGGCCAATCACTGAGAAAGGTTATTACCATTTGCATGACTGGTTTTAGAACAATGAGATTTATTCCCTGGGGCTGGAGAAGGGGTCAACGTTCCCTCACCACATTGCTGCACTCCCAATACTTGAACAGCAGGGCTTTGTTGGCAAGGAAGGTTTTGGTTGAGTAGCTAACAGTGTAGACCACAATAAATTGGAAAAAAAATAGAAAATAGGGCATCAATTAATCCAGGTATCTATATACCACTCCTTATGTAACAGAACAAATATAAATTTTTCCCTATCTTGCCGAAGTAGACAGCAACCTTGAATGAGGAGCAAAAACTCTTCTCTTGGCCCATGTATGTTGCAAGTAGCCCAATTACAGACGCCATCAACTCTGAGACCAATCAGACCATAGTAATATAAAGTCAGTTCCTAGAGCTAGGTGAAAGTCTGACACTTAAGCCCTTTACTAGTTTTTCAGAATTTGTCTGGTCTGAGAAATTGTAAAAGAACACAGAAGGGAGAAAAAGAACTTTAAAAATGAAGGAAATATTATGCCAACATGAAAATCAAAAAAGAGAAAAGTAGCAAACTTAAGTGTTAAATAAGACTTCGAAACTACATCCATTAAGACATCCTTAATGATTGTGAATGACCAAATACTACCAGTTATGAGTTATGGAAATAATATAAAATGAAAGGCACCGCCACAGAGATTAAAATGTGAGGCTATGTTCAGTGCAGGGGATTAACTCTATTATTTAGCATAAAGAAGATATATGTGTGTGGTGTGTATAGTTCTATTAATAGGAAATCCCTTTCTCCTGCCTCCATTAAAATAAAGACAAATGTTTACTGAACATTGCTTTGAAGAGGTCCACAATTATGACCCGGCCTAAAGCACCCAGTCTAGCTCTGTCAGTGAGGCGGTGGGGTGTACAAGACGGGGGCTTTAGCATTCAGAAAGCTGGTCTTGCACACCAACTGCAGCGCTTCCACTTCTGTGAACCTGAGCAGGTCCTGCATCTTGCTGATTCTCAAACCCTCAGCTGTAAGATGGGGACAACCTCTCACAGTGTTACTGTTCCTGTAAAGTGCCTGATTCATAGCACATGCGCATGACATGGTAGTTATCTTCAAGTTTGTTAGGAGCAGTGGTTTTCAATATGCGTTCCCGGACCAGCCCCATAGTATGTGTAGGAATGTGTCAGCAATGCAAATTCTGGGGTTCCACCTAAAACTACTGAATCAGACCCTCCGGGGTGGGTCCAGGGATCCATGTTTTCACATGCCCTCCTGGGATTCTGGCGTGCACGCACGCGGCAGAACCACGGGTGAAGAGCAAGGGCAATGAGCCAGACTGTCCGTGTTGAAACCAGTTTGACTTCCAACTGTGGGATCTTGAGCAAGTTACTCAACTTCCCTGTGCCTCAGTTTCCTCATCTGCAAAATGAGGATGATGGTTATATCTGCTGTGAGCTGCTGTGAGGATTGAAGGAGTTAATGAGTATAAAGTGCTTAAAATGGGACCTACCCCACAGTAAGTGTTTAATAGATGACAGCTGGTATAATTAATTATTAATAGTCCTATTGTAGTTCTTGTTCTGCTGTGAACATTTCCAGGGCGAGGGTCATCTGGGGTGAGGTGGCCGGCACACTGTGATGAGATTTAGGCGTCCTTAAACCTTTCTCTTGTTCTGCAGCTTCTGCTTCACTCCCTCTCAAGTGGTTTGAGGAAACTTGGGGACGGTAGGAATACGCAAAAAATGTGTCTTTGCCAAGAAATTGCTAAGTCTTGTCATGTTGAGACGAGCTGATTAAATCATGTTTGAGCTGTTTATTGCTGTGCATCATGGAGTTTCAACCAAGTTGAACTGGTTCTTATGAGTTCAATTTTATTTTGTAATTGCTAATAGATTGTTTTAATTTAAGAAGTAATTCATAAAAAGGACAAATACTGTATGATTCCACATATTATATGAGGTACCTAGAGTAACCAAATTCATAGAGACAGAAAGTGGAATGGTGGTTGCCAGGGGCTGGAGGGAAGGGAGAATGGGGAGTTAGTGTTTAACAGGTTCACAGTTTCAGTTTGGGAAGATGGAAAAAGTTCTGGAGATGGAGGGTGGTGGTGGTTGTACAACAACATGAGTGTACTTAATGCTGCTGAACTGTACACTTAAAAATGGTTAAAATGGTAAATTTTATGTTATGTGTATTTTACCACAATAAAAAAAATGAAAAAATAAGAATTGATAGAATAAGTAATACATGGATTTTAGGGGGAATATGCAGAAAAAAATAGTGTTAAAAAAAGAATCTCATGATTCTGTGGTGCAGGCAATATTCTATTCTTTCACCTGATTGTATAGGTGCTGATTTTGTAATCAACTCTATCATGCTGTTCATTTATGCAATTTTATGTCTTTGTTTTGTATTTCACAATGAAAAGCTGGGACAAAGTATGGGAATGATAAATACTTAAAAATAATCACCCATTGGCCTACAAATATATCCAGAAACAATCACTATCAATGATTTGGGGTATTTTCTTTCTTTTTTCCTCTATAGCTATATATTTGTTATTCACTCATTCATTCAAGCAGTAATTACAGAGCACTATTTGAAGTGCTGGGATGTATTAGTTATAAATTATTGAGTAAGAAATTGCCCCAAAATGCAGCAGCTTAAATCAACAAACATTTATTATCTCACAATTTCTGTGAGTCAGGAATCTGGGCACGGCATGCTTAGGTGCCTGTAATTTAAGGTCTCTCATGAGGTTGGACTCACAGTGGGCTGTAGTTTCATCTGAAGACTCAATTTGAAGAGTATCCACTTCTGAGGTCACTCACATGGGCCTCTATTCCTCACGGTTGTTGGACTGAGGACCTCAGTTCCTTGCTAGCTCTTGGCTGGAGGCCTCCTTCACTTCCTTGCTACTTGGATGTCTCCACTGGGCTGCCTCACAACATGGCAGATGGCTTCCCCCAGAGCAAGTGGTCCAAGACAGAAAAAGAATACCCAAAGTAGAAGTTAGAACCTTTTCGTAAACTAATGTCAAAGTGACACTTCTGCTGTATTTTATTTTTTAGAAGCAAGTCAATAAATCCAGCCCACACTTAAGGAATGGGACTACACAAGGGCAGAATACCAGGTTGTGAGGATCACTGGGGGCCATCCTAGAGTCTGCCTCCTATGTGGGGACACAGTAGTGGACAAAATAGACAAATAACTCTTAACTCATGCAGCTTACATTCTTGTGGGGAAAGTCAAATATTTGGTATGTTAGAAGGTGATAAGTGCAATGGAAAAAGATAAATCTCAGCTGGAATTTTCTACAGCTTTGGTATTGATTCTTGGAGTAGAATTACTGAATCAAAAGATCTGATTAAAAAAAAAGATATGACTCGCATCAGAGTTCTTAATTACAATAAAAAAAACCCAACTCTGATTCATTTATGCAGAATTAATTAATTACATAATTTTACATTATTGAAAGACCAATGAGTAGTGCACAGAATCTCTGGGAGGACAAGAGAACCAGGCTTGGAGTTCCCAGCCAGGAACAATGTCTCAAATCACACTGCAGAGCTGATCATATAAATTCAACATGGCCATCACTGCGAGGCACAGACTCTGCAGTTTGTAGCACAAACATCATAGAGCTTGGACAGTTGACACAGGCCCAGAACCAACTCCTCTGCCACCTCAGTTGCTGCCATCTTTGCCAGCAAGTGTTCCATAAAGTCCTCACTTCTGTACATTGGGGCGCTGGTTCCAGGTCTGGGTCAGTATACCTGATAGGGGAAGCCTAGATCATGTGCCACAAGGGAAACTAGGAAAGCAAGTATTCTGTGGTGGGAAGTGGATTCTATTTCATAAGGAAAAGAGTTCAGACGCTGGATGGTCAAAGGAAGTTTGAACACGCATCAAAATTATTTTTAAGATTCTTCGGGCTGGCCCCGTGGCTTAGCGGTTAAGTGTGCGCGCTCCGCTGCTGGCGGCCCGGGTTCGGATCCCAGGCACGCATCAACTCACTGCTTCTCTGGCCATGCTGAGGCTGCGTCCCACATACAGCAACTAGAAGGATGTGCAACTATGACATACAACTATCTACTGGGGCTTTGGGGGCAGAAAATAAATAAATAAAAATCTTTAAAAAAAAAAAGGTTCTTGATACATATTGCCAAGATGCTTTCACGAAACGTTGTGCCAATTTGTATGCTCATCAGCAGTACATTTGAATGTTCATTTCATTGTACCCTTACTGGCGATGATAGTTTACTGTTTTCTATCTACACTCACCTTCTTGGTGACCTCATGTAGTCTCAGGGCTTTAAAAACTGCTTATAGGGCCGGCCCTGTGGCTTAGCAGTTAAGTGCACGTGTTCTGCTACTGGTGACCAGGGTTCGGATCCCGGGCGAGCACCGATGCACTGCTTCTCCGGCCATGCTGAGGCCACGTCCCACATACAGCAACTAGAAGGATGTGCAACTATGACACACAACTATCTACTGGGGCATTGGGGAAAAAAAAAAGGAGGAGGATTGGCAATAGATGTTAGCTCAGAGCTGGTCTTCCTCAGCAAAAAGAGGAGGATTAGCACGGATGTTAGCTCAGGGCTGATCTTCCTCACCAAAAAAAAAAAACTTACACCTTCTTCCCCATCAATAACCAGGAACTCCATTTTCCTAGTTGTTCGAGCTAAAAGCCTTGGATTCACCCTTGACTCCTATCTTTTGTCTTCCACCCAGCATTCAATCCATCAGTCAATCCAATTAGCTCTATCTATCTTCAAAGGGATCAGAATCCAATCGCTTTTCATCACCTCCGTTACTATTACCTGATCTGAGACACCGTCATCTATTGTCTGGGTTGTCATGATAACTTCCTAACTGGTCTCCTGGCTTCTGCCTTTGTGAACCTAAAATCTATTCTCAACCCAGTAGTGACAGTGATGCAGTTAAAACGTAAATAAGTTGTTATGGGCTGAACTGTGTCCCCCACAAATTCACATGTTGAAGCCCTAGCCCTAAAATGTGACTGTATTTGGAGATAGAGGCTTTAAAGAGATGATTAAGTTAAAATGAGGCCTTAAGGTGGCCCTAATCCAATGTGATTGGTGTCTTTACAAGAAGAAGAAACTTGGGCACACAGATTGACACCAGGGATGTGTGCACACAGAGGAAAGATCATGTGAGGACACAGCAAGAAGGTGGCCATCTACAAGGCAAGGAGAGAGGCCTCAGAAGAAACCAAGCCTGCTCACACCCTGATCTTGGACTTCTAGTCTCCAGAATTGTGAGAAAATAAATTTCTGTTGTTTAAGTCACTCATTCCGTGGTATTTTGTTATAGCAGCCCTAGCAAACTGATACGTCAGATTACACCATCCTCTCCCCAAACCCTCCTGTGGCTTCCCATTTTATCATGAGTTGAAGTTGAAGTTCTTACAGTGACTTACAGAGCCCTATATCATCTGGCCTCCACTCGCTTTCTCTAACCTTACTCCTATTCCTCTCTCCCTTGCTCATTCTGCTCTAGACACTCAGCCTCCTTGCTGTTGCTTCAACATAGCAGCCACATTTTTGCCGCAGGGCCTTTGCACTTTCTGGCAGCCCCACTGAGAAGCCCTTTCCTCAGCTACCTGCATGGCTCATTCCCTCACTTCTTTCAGTTAGTTACTTACCTCTGGCCACCCTATCTAAAAGAGAACTCCCCACTCCCCATCCCTAAAGCCCTTTCCTCTCTGGCTTTACTTTTTTTGTTAGCACTTATCACCACCTAACATACTATATATTTCACGTGTTTTTTTTTTATCATCTGCCTCCCACACTACCATGAAATCTCCAAGACGATGGAATTTGTGTCTGCCTTGTTCACTGCTGAAGCTCCAAGATCTGAATAGTGTCTTGCATATAGTACGTGCTCAATATTTATTTGTTAAATGAATGAATAAATGATTTGACATGCAAAGAAGCTTTTTTTAAAATTTAAATTGATTTAGTTACCAATGATGCAGAATATTTTTTCCAAAAGTTTTTTAGTCATTTATATTTACTCTTCTATGTTTTATCTATTCATGTTCTTTGGCCCATTATAAAAATTAGAGTCCAAAGACAATGTTTTCTCCATATTGCTACACTGCCTCTCCTCCAAGCATTACTGGTATGAGTTATACATTAAAGAGATTAAACTGTCATATTTTGTAACATATATATTTTTAGTTTGTGGTTAGCCTTTTAATGTTTTTTTAAAGAAAAAAATTTGCATTTTTTATATAGTTAAATCTATTGTGAGTTCTTCCTCTGATGCAAACGTAGTCTTAAAGCAGCCGCTTTTTGTAATTCTGTCAACTTCCCAGGAAATCTCCCCTTATCTTATTTCCAGAGATCTCTCTGATGCTCATTCATCCCGAAATCCACTCATCTGGGACAGGTGACAGAAAGCTGTTTTTCAGCAAGGAGTGACTGTAAAGAGTTTTTATAGCAAAAGCCACATATGGATTTTGCCCTCATGAAATTGTAATTGTCAGCAAACAGTCATGTGAATTTAGGGTTTTTTTATGGTGCCATCTGGGGCCCAGTCTTATGGGATAGGCCTTGGGTTACACAGCTGATGGTCTATTTTATCACCAATGCAATATACAGAGCCAACTCATTTTCTTTTTTTTTTTTTAATTTTTTGTTTATTGCAGTAACATTGGTTTCTAACATTGTAAAAATTTCAGGTGTACATCATTGTACTTCTATTTCTGCATGGCCTACATCATGTTCACCACCAAAATACTAATTACAACCCATCACCACACACATGTACCGAATTATCCCTTTCACCCTCCTCCCTCCCCCCTTCCCCTCTGGTAACCACCAATCCAATCTCTGTCCCTATGTGTTTGTTTATTGTTGTTATTATCTACTACTTAATGAAGGAAATCATACGGTATTTGACCTTCTCCCTCTGACTTATTTCACTTTGCATTATACCCTCAATGTCCATCCATGTTGTCACAAATGGCTGGATTTCGTCGTTTCTTATGGCTGAGTAGTATTCCATTGTGTATATATACCACAGTTTCTTTATCCATTCGTCCCTTGATGGGCACTTAGGTTGCTTCCAAGTCTTGGCTATCATGAATAAGGCTGCAATGAACACAAGGGTGCATGTACCTTTGCAAATTGGTGTTTTCAAGTTCTTTGGATAAATACCCAACAGTGGAATAGCTGGATCATATGGTAGTTCTATCGTTGATTTTTTGAGGAATCTCCATACTGTTTTCCATAGTGGTTGCACCAGTTTGCACTCCCACCAGCAGTGTATGAGAGTTCCCTTCTCTCCACAACCTCTCCAACACATGTTGTTTCCTGTCTTGTTAATTATAGCCATTCTGACGGGCGTGAGGTGATATCTCATTGTAGTTTTGATTTGCATTTCCCTGATAGTTAGTGATTTTGAACATCTTTTCATGTGTCTGTTGGCCATCTGTATATCTTCTTTGGAGAAATGTCTGTTCAGGTCTTTTGTCCATTTTTTAATTGGGTTGGTAGTTTTTTTGTTGTTGAGATGCATGAGTTCTTTATATATTTTGGAGATTAAGCCCTTATCAGATGTATGGTTTGCAAATATCTTCTCCCAATTGTTAGGTTGTCTTTTCGTTTTGTTGATGGTTTCCTTTGCTGTGCAGAAGCTTTTTAGTTTGATGTAGTCCCATTTGTTTATTTTTTCTATTGTTTCTCTTGCCCAGTCAGATGTGGTGTTTGAAAAGATGTTGCTAAGACCGATGTCGAAGAGCGTACTGCCTATGTTTTCTTCTAGAACTTTCACAGTTTCAGGTCTTACATTCAAGTCTTTAATCCATTTGGAGTTAATTTTTGTGTATGGTGTAAGGTAAGGGTCTACTTTCATTTTTTTGCATATGGCTATCCAGTTTTCCCAACACCATTTGTTGAAGAGACTTTCTTTTCCCCATTGTATGTTCTTGGCTCCTTTGTCAAAGATTAGCTGTCCATAGATGTGTGGGTTTATTTCTGGGCTTTCGATTCTATTCCATTGATCTGTGTGTCTGTTTTTGTGCCAGTACCATGCTGTTTTGGTTACTACAGCTTTGTAGTATATTTTGAAATCAGGGAGTGTGATACCTCCAGCTTTGTTCTTTTTTCTCAGGATTCCTTTAGCTATTCGGGGTCTTTTGTTGTTCCATATAAATTTTAGGATTCTTTGTTCTATTTCTGTGAAAAATGTTGTTGGAACTTTGATAGGGATTGCATTGAATCTATAGATGGCTTTAGGAAGTATGGACATCTTAACTATGTTAATTCTTCCAATCCAAGAGCACGGAATATCTTTCCATTTCTTTGTGTCTTCTTCAATTTCTTTCAGAAATGTTTTATAGTTTTCGGTGTACAGATCTTTCACCTCTTTGGTTAAGTTTATTCCTAGGTATTTTATTCTTTTTGTTGCAATTGTAAATGGGATGGTATTCTTAATTTCTCTTTCTGCTACTTCGTTGTTAGTGTACAGAAATGCAACTGATTTTTGTATGTTGATTTTGTATCCTGCAACTTTACCATATGCGTTTATTACTTCTAAAAGTTTTCTGGTGGATTCTTTAGGGTTTTCTATATATAAAATCATGTCATCTGCAAATAGTGACAGTTTCACTTCTTCCTTTCCAATTTGGATCCGTTTTATTTCTTTCTCTTGCCTGATTGCTCTGGCTAGGACTTCCAATACTATGTTAAATAGGAGTGGTGACAGTGGGCATCCTTGTCTGGTTCCTGTTCTTAGAGGGATAGCTTTCAGTTTTTCACCATTGAGGATGATATTAGCTGTGGGTTTCTCATATATGGTCTTTATTATGTTGAGGTACTTTCCTTCTATACCCATTTTATTCAGAGTTTTTATCATAAATGGATGCTGGATCTTGTCAAATGCTTTCTCTGCATCTATTGAGATGATCATGTGATTTTTGTTCTTCATTTTATTAGTGTGGTGTATTACGTTGATTGATTTGCGAATGTTAAACCATCCCTGCATACCTGGAAGAAATCCCACTTGATCATGGTGTATAATCTTTTTAACGTATTGTTGTATGCGATTTGCTAGTATTTTGTTGAGGATTTTCGCATCGATGTTCATCAGTGATATTGGCCTGTAATTTTCTTTTTTTTTATGTTGTCCTTGTCTGGTTTTGGTATCAGGGTAATGTCAGCTTCGTAGAATGAGTTAGGGAGCTTCCCCCCCTCCTCAATTTTTTGGAAGAGTTTGAGAAGGATAGGTATTAAGTCTTCTTTGAATGTTTGGTAGAATTCACCAGGGAAGCCGTCTGGTCCTGGACTTTTATTTTTGGGGAGGTTTTTGATTACTGTTTCGATCTCCTTACTGGTGATTGGTCTATTCAAATTCTCTACTTCTTCTTGATCCAGTTTTGGAAGGTTGTATGATTCTAAGAATTTATCCATTTCTTCCAGATTGTCGAATTGGTTGGCATATAGTTTTTCATAGTATTCTCTTATAATCTTTTGTATTTCTGAGGTGTCTGTTGTAACCTCTCCTCTTTCATTTCTGATTTTACTTATTTGTGCCTTCTCTCTTTTTTTCTTGGTGAGTCTAGCTAAAGGTTTGTCTATTTTGTTGATCTTTTCAAAGAACCAGCTCTTGGTTTTATTAATTTTTTCTATTGTTTTTTTGGTCTCTATTTCATTTATTTCTGCTCTGATTTTTATTATTTCCCTTCTTCTACTGATTTTGGGCTTTGTTTGTTCTTCTTTTTCCAGTTCCTTTAGGTGCATTGTTAGATTGTTTATTTGAGATTTTTCGTTTGTTGAGATAGGCCTGTATTGCTATAAGCTTCCCTCTTAGAACCGCTTTTGCTGTATCCCATAAATTCTGGCATGTCGTATTTTCATTTTCATTTGTCTCCAGGTATTTTTTGATTTCTTCTTTGATTTCTTCGTTAACCCAGTCGTTGTTCAGTAGCATTTTGTTTAATCTCCATGTATTTGTGGCTTTTCTGATTTTCTTCCTATAGTTGATTTCTAGTTTCATACCGTTGTGGTCAGAAAAGATGCTTGGTATTATTTCAATCTTCTTAAATTTATGGAGACTTGTTTTGTGGCCTAATATGTGATCAATCCTGGAGAATGTTCCATGTGCATTTGAAAAGAACGTGTATTCTTCGGTTTTTGGATGGAATGCTCTGTATATATCTACTAGGTCCATCTGTTCTAGTGTGTCGTTTAAGACCAATGTTTCCTTATTGATCTTCTGTTTGGATGATCTATCCGTTGGTGTAAGTGGAGTGTTAAAGTCCCCTACTATTATTGTGTTACTGTCTATTTCTGTTTTTATGTCTGTTAATAATTGCTTTATATATTTAGGTGCACCTACATTGGGGGCGTAGATATTTACAAGTGTTATATCCTCTTGTTGGATTGTTCCCTTGATCATTATGTAATGCCCTTCTTTGTCTCGTTTTACAGTTTTTGTTTTAAAGTCTATTTTGTCTGATATGAGTACTGCTACCCCAGCTTTCTTTTCATTGCCATTTGCGTGGAGTATCTTTTTCCATCCCTTCACTTTCAGTTTGTGAGTGTCTTTAGGTCTGAAGTGTGTCTCTTGTATGCAGCATATATATGGGTCTTGTTTTTTTATCCAGTCAGCCACCCTATGCCTTTTAATTGGAGCATTTAGTCCATTGACGTTTAAAGTAGCTATTGATAAGTATGTACTTACTGCCATTTTTTAACTTTTTTTTTTTTTCCCTCAGTGTTTTAGTAGTCCTTCTCTGTTCCTTACTTCTTCTATACAGAATTGATGGTCACTTTAGTTTGACCTCTGTCTGAAAGCTGTACTCTTTAACTACCCTCCTCCCTCCTTTTATGTTTTTGATATCATATCCAACCTCTTTTTTGTGCATTTGTATCCATTACGTTCTAATTGTGGAAATAGATAATTTTTCCTATTTGTGGTCTTCTCTTTTCCCCTTAAATCAGTCCCTTTAACATTTCTTGTAACACTGGTTTCTTGGTGACAAACTCCTTTAATTTTTGCTTATCTGGGAAAATTTTGATCTCTCCTTCCATTTTGAACAATAACCTTGCTGGGTAGAGTATTCTTGGCTGTAAGTTTTTTCCTTTTAGCACTTTAAATATATCGTGCCATTCTCTTCTAGCCTGTAAGGTTTCTGCTGAGAAATCAGCTGATAGCCTTATGGGGTTTCCTTTGTATGTAACTTGACATTCTCTTGCGGCTTTTAGGATTCTCTCTTTACCTTTAATTCTGGACATTTTGATTATGATGTGTCTTGGTGTGGGCCTCTTTGGGTTTATCTTGTTTGGGGCTCTCTGTGCCTCCTGTACCTGGATGTCTGTTTCCTTCCTTAGGTTAGGGAAGTTTTCATCTACTATTTCTTGAAATAGATTCTCTGCCCCCTTGTCTCGCTCTTCTCCTTCTGGGACACCTATAACACGGATGTTAGTGCGCTTGATGTTGTCCCAGAGGTCCCTTAGACTGTCCTCACTCTTTTTAATTCTTTTCTCTTTTACCTGTTCACCTTGGGTAATTTCTTCTAGTCTTTCTTCCAGCTCACAGATCCGTTCTTCTGTATTCTCTACTCTGCTTTTGAGTCCCTCTAATGAATTTTTCATTTCCAGTATTGTATTCTTCATTTCTGATTGGTTCTTTTTTATATCTTCCATTTCTTTGTTGACATTCTCACTGAGTTCATCTATTCTTCTCCCCAGATCAGTGAGCATCCTTAACACTCTTAGTTTGAACTCTCTGTCGGGTAGGTTGCTCATTTCTGTTTCACTTAGTTCCTTTTCTGGGGTTTTGTCCTGTTCCCTTACTTGGAATGTATTCTTTTGCCTCCTCATTTTGCCTCTTTCCCTGTGCTTGTGTCTACGTATTAGGTAGGTCAGCTACGTCTCCTGCTCTTGGATAGGTGACCTTATGTAAGTGATGCCTTAGGAGGCTTCCAGTGTGCTTCCCTCAGTTCTCAATGTTCCAGGGGTGGCCCCTATGTGGGCTACGTGTGTCCTTCTATTGTGGCCTGTTAGCTCTCCCTATAGGCGCCCAGGGAGGCTGTTATGCTCCTGGCCAGCTGTTGTAATGCTCAGCTGCTTGTAGTTGTTGTGGGCCCTTCAGTCTCTTTATCAGGTGTGGGGATCCCCAGCACAGTTGGCTGTAAGTTCTAATACCACATTTGTGTTGCAGTATTTCTTTTAAGTGAGTAGGCCCCCAGTGTGGCAGGTTGTTAGGCTCAGGGCCTTACAATTGCTGTAAACCTCTAGCCTATTAGGTCTCTTGTCAGCTCTCTGAGGATTGCAGCTGGGTGGGGCTGCCCTTAGGCACAGGAGCACCCAATTGTTTCAGGCTTTGGAAGGTGGGGCAAACCTCCTATGTGGGTCTTTGAGAAGCACAAGTCTTCTGCAGCTGACAAGCCCTGTTGCCCACAGGTCCACACACACAGTCAACACAGTCCTGCCCCGTGTGAGCACCCCGACCTCCCCAAGCGGACCCAGTCTCTCCACGGCGGGAGCCCCACACACTCCGCCACCACCCCACACTCTCTACCCGCTCCTTGTGCACACCCTGCCCCGCTCAAGTCAGCTCAGTTGCCAGGCTGCAGAGAATCCAGTCACCAATCTATGTAGGCCCACACGTTGCCTGAGGGCTTGTTGTTGGGTGGGGCCAGTCTCTAGGGTGGGCTGCCTGCCCTGGCTGAGCTGGGTTAAATCGGTGCTCTAGCGGGTGGAGCAGACTCTGGGCTAGCAGGTCTCAGGGAGAACTCCAATGGCGTCTGTGTCAGCACGCTCACACCAGGCCACAACAATGGCCGCCGCCAATGTCCCAGTCCCTGGAGAGGTCTCACCCCTCACCGAGACGCACTCAGGGCCTATTAGGTGAGTCTCTTGTCACCGAAGCACTGTGCACCTTTCTTTCTGGTGATTTTAGGATGCTTTCTGCAACGGGTGAGTTTGTGCGCGGGCCCTTTAAGAGCCAGTTTTAGTTTCTTTGTGAACCGGGTTTTCTGGGGGTGCTCCCCAATGCTTTAGTAGCAGGCACAGTCAGATATTATGCCGCTGGTCTCGATTGTGCTGGGTCCACAAAATGCCCACAGCGGGGGCGCTCCCCGGCTCAGGGCCCCGCGCCTCCAGGGAGGCTGCGTACCTGTGAGCTGCTCCCGGCGGCCGTGAAGCTGACGGCTTGTGAAGGCGGCGTTTTTCCTCTCCAGAAGGGAGTCTCTGCCTCTTCTACCCCAGTTAGGATTGTCTGTTGTTGCAGGAGTTCCTCTTATCCAGTTTTCAGTTCTGTCTCAGGGGTAATTTTTCCACAAGTAGTTGTAAATTGGCTGTGTCCACGGGAGGAGGTGAGTTCAGAGTCTGCCTACGCCGCCATCTTGACTCCGCCCCGCCAACTCATTTTCTAAGTTTCCTCCTATCCATCTTCAGATGCCAGCCACTGCAATAAGTAGCCGCCCCTACTCCAAGCCCAAAGGGCTTTGTGGCTTCCGGCAAAAAGATGAGGAAACTGAGGCACAAAAATGCTTACGTAATGGGCTAAAATTTACTCACCGAATAAGAGGATGATATTCAAAACAGTTAATGACCAGCATGATGTTGATAGCAAATGCTCAGAAACTGACCAGTCAGAACAGAGGCCAGCATGAATTCTAACCGATCAGAACGGAGGCCACTCTAAACCACCAGGATGGCTCCACAGAATGCAATCTGTTGTGGTAGGGCCAGGACGTGGGCTCCAGAGCCTCTACTTTTGAATACACTCCACTATACTGTCTCATCACCAGACTTCATAGCAATGAAGTCTGATAGCCAATTTCATTTATTTATTATTTTTGTGTGTGTGAGGAAGATCAGCCTTGTGCTAACATCTGCTAATCCTCCTCTTTTTTTTGCTGAGGAAGACTGGCACCGTGCTAACATCCGTGCCCATCTTGCTCCACTTTATACGGAACACCACCACAGCATGGCTTGCCAAGCAGTGCGTTGGTGCGTGCCTGGGATCCGAACTGGCGAACCCCGGGCCGCCACAGCGGAGCATGCACACTTAACCAATTGTGCCACCGGGCAGGCCCCTGATAGCCAATTTCAGTCCTTCCTTTTCTGTTCAGTAATCAACTCTTGTTCCTCCCAAGCCTTCAGCAAAGTGATCATATCCAACTCTGGGTGTAGTGGTGTCATGAAGGGAGAAGGCAGAGTAAAGCTATGTGTACACTGGGAAAGAGGTAGTGTTTGGGATGTTTAGGGTGAGCCGCTGTCTGAAGAAAAGTTCTGAGAAGGCAGGAGCAATTCACAAAGCATCATGGAGCAACTGTCTACAGTGAGGGTGACAGCATTCTCCATTCCCCAAGATCTTGAGAAATCTTTGGAAGGGAAATAGATTTCCTCCAAATATATAAGATGCAATTTTAAGATATTATTATTATTATTATATTATTATTAAAGGAATGGGTGAGTGAAAATGTTGGCATAGACACATTGAAAACCCAGGAGAAGGTTTAGGAACACCACCTCTGGGGTCAGACATTGCTCTAGGTGGGGCTCTGCCATTTACAGGTTAAGTGACCTAAATCAAACCTCCTTCCCTAAATCTCCTTAATCTGTAAGATGGGTGTAATTATAGTGCCCACCCCATAGGGTAGAGGTTAGGTGTTAGGTGAGGTTTAAGAGGACACATGTATCCAGTTGCTGAGCACAGTGAATGGAATGTTCAGTCAATGCCAGGCATTGCCTTCATCATCACCTTCATTATCACCATCATCTCTGAAGTATTTTGAGTCCTTAAACACGCACACACCCCACAAAGAAAAATCCTGGGTAGAGATGCTCACATACTTCGTCCTGATCTCCCAGTGACAGAGGAAGAGAAAGCAATGCTGCAAATCAGGAATGGGAGAGGCCAAATTCAAGTCAGGGCAATGGGCTCTGAGCTCAGGAGATTCTTGAGGAGTTAAACCAGGAAAATTACAAAAAGGAGAGAGAGCTTAATTTGGCTTTAGGGAAGAAGAGAAGCCCTGGGGGCAAGGGTCTGATGGGCCACAGATCTGATAAGAGAACTGGGGAGGCATTAATGGCAGTTATAAAAGACCAAGGCAGGTGATGAGAAGCAACTTTTTTTAGACTAAGAGGGTATCTTTCATCTATCAAATTTTATCTCTTGCCTTTTCATTGCCTCTCTGGGAAGTTATAAGTTGGTCAGAGGGTAATGCCAGTTGATTTCATCTTTTTACACAGTGTCTTGATTCATATGTTTTCAAGGTGATTTTAGTCAGCACTGGTGATGTGGGGGCAAGTGAGGTAAGGTAAGGTGAGGTGAGGCCAGGTATGTATTCTCATGCCCTGCTGGAGGGAATGTAAATTAGTATGACCTCTTCGGAAAGCAGCTAGGCAATGCATCTCAAAATGTCTTAAAAATGATCACCCATGTAAGTGTGAACTTTGGAGCAGTATCCTACAGAAATGATCAGAAATTTGGCCAATGAAAGGAAAAATCATGTTGTTTACATAAGTAACAAAAAGCACATAGGGAGAAGACTGTAAAGAAACTCGTAAAAATTTGAGCAGTTGTTATATCTGGGTAGTGGGATTATGAATAATTATTTGCTTCATTTTACTTTTAAGATTTTCCTAAATTTGTCCAATATGTTACTTATAAGAAAAATATATTTAAAAATAAATGCGTTGAATAAAAATTTATTTCCTTCTTTCCATTCCTCTCCTGCACCCCTCCCTTTGTGAACCAAGGGCCTAGTTGTTCTGGTAATGACAGGCATAGGAGGACCCATTGTGGATTCTGTCCTTGATCCTCCCATCTTCCTTTGTTGATTTTCCTGTGCTTTGGACTGGGATTGTATGGCTTCCTCCAATATGGATGGAGCTCTGCAAGATATGCCTTCAATGGCACTGATCCTCAAAGACTCTGCCATGTTGCTTCTCATCAAAGCCAAACTGGGCAGGGTACCTCACCAGTGGGGACACTCAGGCTTAATTCTGCATACTTTGCTTCGAGTTCATCTCGTTTCAGAGATACTGGAGTAAGGCTGGGGAAGTGGGAAGAAGAGGGAGGAAAGAAGGCAGTTTTCCTATTCAGTAATATTTTTCTTTAGCAAATTAAAAGTCATACCTGGTGCCCTTGGTTGGATATATCTTGGTTGATGATAACCTGTGTAGTCTCATATACCAAGAAGGATACGGTATAGTTGAGCCGACATTTTGTGAAGGAGAAGTTCATGCTTTTATTCATCCATTCACAGCTATTTATTAAATTCCTTCTTTGCGTCAAGCACTGTTCTAAGCACTGAGAAAAATCTTTGCCTTGTTCGAGCTTCCATTCTAGTGGGGGTGAGAGTCAATAGTGCAATGAAGAAAAATTAAACTGGGGGCCGCCTCGCGGCGCAAGCGGTTAAGTGCACGCGCTCTGCTGCGGCGGCCTGGGTTTCCCCGGTTCGGATCCCAGGCGCGCACCGACGCACCACTTGTCAAGCCATGCTGTGGCGGCGTCCCATATAAAGTAGAGGAAGATGGGCACGGATGTTAGCCCAGGGCCAGTCTTCCTCAGCAAAAAGAGGAGGATTGGCAGATGTTAGCTCAGGGCCAATCTTCCTCATGCAAAAAAAAAATTAAGCAGAGTAATTGGAGATACAGAATGATGAGGTGAAGTGTGTGTGTGTGTTCTTTTAGATAGAGTACTTGGAAAAGGCCTTTTAATAAAAAGATATTTGAACAGAGATTGAAGGAAGTGGGGGATTGAGCCACAAGGCTATCTCGAGGAAAGGCTTTCTAGGCAGAGGGAACAGCCAGTGTAAAGACCCCAAGGAAGAGCTTGCTTAGTGTATTTGAAGAATAGCAAGGAGGCCTGTGTGGCTGGAGATGAGGTTGGAGAGTTATGGGAGGGTCAGATCACATGTGGCTCTGCAGAGATTTTGAATTACTTGGTGATATCTGGGCATCAAGATTATTAAAACTTCCCCATGTGATTTTAATATGAAGCCAAGGTTGAGAACTACTGATTTAAAAGGATTACTCTGGCTGTTGTGGGGAGAAGGAGGAGCAGGGGCGAGGGTAGATGTATGGAGACAATAGGAGGCTACTGCAGTATCCCAGGGGAGAAATGATGGCAGCTTGGACCCAAATGGTAGTGATTAAGATGGTGAGGAATGGTTGAGTTGTGGAAATAATTGAAGGTAGAGTCCTAGGCCAGTGCTGCTGCTCCTAGGGCTGGGTGGGCACTGGGACTTTGTATCAGCAAGCACCCTGACCAATCGACCTAAAGCCTATTCTCTAATCTGCTCTCTATCAGTAATAAAGGTGATTTTTGGCCTTCCTATTTACTTTTTCTTGTTTCTCAACTCGCTGAGAACATGGATGGGGAAAAGGGACGCTATTTATTGAAGGAAATCCTCAGAGACCAATAATGAGTCTGTGGGGTGGTATGTGTGTGTGTGTGTGTGTGTGTGTGTGTGTGTGTGTGTGTGTCTGGCCACATTCAGCTGCCCAAGGACAACTGTCAAATTCGTGACAAACTAGATTTCGCCAGAGTTGAAGCTTTACCAGGAAGAAGATGGGGGCAAGGGAGATGAAGACATTTGTAAAGGACTGATATACCATAGAATCTAAGCTGGGAAAGTTGAAAGGTGAGAACATGGGGTGAAGAGGTAAGACTAATGGATTGTAGGTCCTGGTGGGCTCAAAGAAACATTGGGGTCAAGGTCAAGAAGGAGTGAGCTGGAAAAATGAAAGTGGGTGGTGGTTGAGACGCTTAAAACTAACATTGTAAAGTAGCTTATTAGTAAGGACAAGGTCTAAGCTATGACCATAACAGTGGCTGAGGAAGCAAAGAGGACAAAATCATTGAAGGAAGAAACAATGAAAAGTGAAAAGAAGACTGAACTTGGAGCCAGAAATCCTGGGTTTGAGTCCCAGTTCAGTCACCGACTAGCTATAATCCTCAAAAAGCCACTCTACCTCTCTGAGCCTCCATTTCCTTGATCGTAAAATTCCAGTTCGGTGAGCGATGGAAGGCTTTAAATGGCATAGTATATGTGGAAATATGTTTCAAAGCCTGGAAAATGCTCTCTTTATGTAAGGGATTGTATCCACTGGCCAAATAAATGATGCAAGGTAACTTTTCCGTAGTTAGTGAACCCAAGTAAGAGTCAATAGAACTGCAAACTTTCAGTTTCTGGGACACTGAATAACCTGAATGACTACCAAAAGAAGATAATAAATCAGTCGAATGGATGACCTCTTTGGAATTGTCCTGTTGACAATTGTTCCAGTTCTTTTTCTGTGATGAATAGTTCTAGAAGTATGGTATTTGATGACTTTACTCCCTTTTGCAGATGAGAGGAGTGGCTTTGATGGCAGGGAGTAGGCACAAAAGCTGGGAGGAGGAAGGTGGTGAAGTAATTCAATCTTTAAAAGAGTAATTGCTAGAAGCTGTTTTGTTCAATTGTTTTATAGAAATTTGATTTACCCTCAAATACAACAGCTAGGAAAACAGGGATGGAAAAAACACAAATATTGGAAGAAGGAAGCAATTGTTTTAGAATGCATTGCTGAGAAAATCACTTAGCACACACCTGCTAAAGAAGTCCATGTAATATTGGGATATAGAATCATAAATATATATATCTATACGTATATACATATATATATATTTTTTTCTTTTGCTGAGGAAGATTAGCCCTGAGCTAACATCTGTGCCAATCTTCCTCTACTTTATATGTGGGTTGCCACTACAGTGTGGCTGACGAGTGGTGTAGGTGTAGTTCGCCCAGGACCTGAACTCGCGAACCCAGGCCGCCAAAGCAGAACATACTGAACCTAACCACTACACCATGGGGCCGGCCCCTCATAAATATTTTAATACCTGTAAACACCATGTTCTTTCATATTCTTTACCTCATTTGACTTGACTTTGGCTCTAATAACCCTAATCTTGATTGTGCCTGCATGATCTGACACCCAACTTACATGCCCAATTCTAAGAAGAGGTCCCTGGCTCTACATCATTTTCGTAGCAATTATCCTATTTCTCCTAAAACTGAGGTCCTTCCTGGTCATCTCCTCACAGCCCCTTAGGGCTTGGCACCCAGACAGTGACGACTGGTCTCACGTCTAGGTATTTCCTCCTTGCTTCTGAATCTCCCCAGCAGCCTTCCAGCTTGTTCCAAGAAGAAATGTAGTGTGTACATTTATTCTAAAGTGCACAGACTTTAGAATCAAAGATAAAAAGTCAGAGACTCTTGGATTAATTTTTTTTAATGATAACAATAACAATAAAACATCCTCCTCCATTCCGTCCAGCAATATGTTGTCTACAGAGACATATTTGAAATAAAAGGATGTGGAGAATTTGAAAGTAAGGGATGGAAAAACACATACAAGGAAACCAAAAGAAAGAGGGGGTAGCAATTTCAATAACAGATAAAATAGAATTGAAGTTGAAAAATGATCATAAGCGACAAAGGAGGACCTTATATGCTGATTATATGACCTATATATCAAGAATTTTGAAGAAACATGCACCTAAGAAGATAGCTTTGAAACATGGAAAGCGACCACTTACAAAACTAGAGCAGTTTAACACATCCCTCTAAGAAAAGATAGATCAAACAGGCTTTGGTGATGACCAAGCCGACCTGAGCTCATATCCTTTTTCCATCACTTACTAGCTGTGTGACTTCATTAAGTTACCTGGCCTCCGTGAAGTTCTGTGTTCTCACCTGAAAGACAGGAATAACACCAGCCATCTGAGATTGTTATAAGTTTTAAATGAGGTAATGCATATAAGTTGTCACGTACAATGTCAGGCTCACAACTGGTACCTTATAAATGTCTGCAGTAAAAATTATCCTTTGGATGCTCCGCCACTCATTACCTGCCCTGTTCCTATTGTCTCTCTGATTTCTGAGTACAGGCTGCATCCTATATCCCAGGTTTTTCTACCATGTAAGCTCTAAGGATAGAGCAGAAAGCTGAAACAGAGTCTAAAGAATTGCAACATCTTTGCACAACTCAGGGGTGATACTCAACTACTATGCACCAGTAAGCCTATGCCAACTGTGTTAACAGTTGGCATCCACTCTGACTGTCAGGGCCTGTGCCTTTTATCAATTTATTGTCTCTCAGCTCCAAGTTCACCCTTCTTTAAACAACTTTGTGATATCGGAGCCGGACCCTGTAAATGTTTCTCCTTTGCCAGCTGGCAGAATGTTAGGTTTCATCAATAAGGTGCTGGAGTGACACTACAAGGACATAGCTGCAGAAAGAGAGCTCCCTTCTAGGTTCTGGCCCTCCGTTATTGCTATTCAGCATGAGAGCCCAACAGCCCATGTGGACAAGTTTCAGCTGTACCCTAACACCTTTTTAAGCAGCTCTGGTCTGCCCACAACCTCTGACTATAGAGGGCTGCTTCTGGAGACAGCTCTAGCCTGGGCTCTCTGCTAAGTTTCTCCATCACTGTCAGACTGTGTGTTCTTGTAGTAGCCACATCCTCTTTAAAGAGGTCTCCTAAGTCCTTAATTCCTTCTTTGTTCAGGCTCCTTCAGCTAGAGGTAGAAGCTTCTTTTCATTTTGCAGGCTACTTCTGAACCCCTTAGGGACCTCTCTTACTCCTTTTAGTAGTTAATTTAGTAGCTAATTTAGTAGTTAACCTTTAGTAGCTAATTTAGCAGTTAACCTTCTACTAGTTAACAGTTCTTTATATTAAAGTTTCCTTATTCGAATAACTGGTGTGATTTCTTTCTCCTTGCTGGAGACATACCTGACATGTTTCTCCACTAAACTGTAACTATTATCATTAGTGAGTTGCTGGGTGGTGAGCAGAGAATTGCTTTATCAGCATACAGGTATTCCTTAAAGTAGTCCCTCTCCTGCCCACTAAAAAAGAATCATTGCCAGCTCAATTTCCTAGATCTTTTGTGAAATAAAGAGATAGGTAGAAATAGACAGGGTCTGAGAAGCGAAAAAAAAATTGAGGAAGACTTAGCACAAGGGCTAGGTTAATAAATTGATCTGTGCACTTAAGAGCTAGGGCAGAGGGAGAAAGGTAGAGGGAGGAAGAAAAAACATCGTGGACTGACTAGTGGAGAGAATTTGGATTTGCAAAATTTGCTGAGGCTTATGAATTGGATTTCTGTTGATATTTTTTATCAGTTGGGGTGGGATGGAGGAGTGATGGAACTCTAGGCGGGTAGAGTGGTGGGAGGGGCTCTGGAGAGGAAATGGAAACAGGATAGGTCCCTGGGACATGTTGCAAAGAAAGAAAAGGGAGCCCAGAGCCTGGACCTAGAAAATGGGAGCCTAACAGAAGATCAGAGGGTATTTCCCCATATGCATCATGGATTTCTCCCTTCTTCTTCTTTTATGATCAGCATGGAAAAGTGGGGAGAGAGTTTGGCTACGTAACTTTCTCAGTGTGGCTTAAAAATCCTAGGGTTGTCTTCTTTGTTCCAATCAGGAAACAGCTCTCAACTCCCTGTCTCCCTCAATCAATGCTTCATTGTTTCTGGAGCCGAGAGTCCTTGGTGCAGATGTATAATCCAGACCAGACCTTTAGCATCTAATGCCTCTTTTTAAAAGGAACCAAAGCCTCTTTTCTTTCTGACATTTCAAAGCCCAATTGAACCCACCAGCTTCCACTGCCACTTGGCTACCTGCGTGATCCCGGGCAAGTTTCTAAACCTCCAACTTGAAGGTGGATCTATCCCTACTGGAGAGCCGCAGTGGCAGGACTGTGGCCAAATCTCTCTCCTAGCATTGTAAAAGTGTCTTTAGCAAGTATAACAGATGATTTTGCAAATATGTTTCCCCAGTATGTGTTTTAGTGTGAACCTTTTTATCTTCCATCGTGCTCTCACATCTTCTGCCTTTGTAAGATTCACAATTGAGCTGAGTTCTAGTCTTCTAAAACTTTTGGCTTCTCCTGTCACATGTGAGGAATTTGCAGGTACCTGTGTCAGCCAGGTACCTGTAGTTGGATGCTGGCCAACAATGGTGGAAAATGAATTAATGAAAGGTTGCTCATGGAATCTGTAAGAGGGTAGGAGAAGCAGTCTTGGAAACCAGGGACGCTAGGCAGCAGACATAATGTGGTCAGGTTGTCACTACCATTGGCATCCAACCATAGTCACTATCCTTGGACAGTGATCTTAATGCTAGACCATCTCAGCCACCACCACAGATTCAACATCACTGTTTCTATGACTTTGCATGGTTCAGAGTCCCGGGTGGTGATGTGGTCCTAGAACCTGTGTGGTGTCTTTGGCAGTTGAGGGCAAGAAGTGCAAGATTTTCTGCCCATTTGCTTCTGTATTCTGCGTGTGTTGGCTAACAATCAGAAGATACAGCACAGTTATGCTGGGTTCACATCCTCTGGTTAACTCTTGAGATGCTGGTGCCAGAAGAATGCCCTGACTCACAATAGGGGATTTCTCAAAATTAGGAAGGGGGATTTAGATGCTGGACAGAAAGGAAAAAAAAAAGAATGTCCACTGATTTACCAGAAACTCGGATAGTATTATAAAGTGAGTTTTTCAACCAAGCCCTTTGCTCTGCCCTCCTCCGGCTTCTCTCCTGTTGGGGTCAGGCCTGCCCAGGACCTGTCGTGCTTCGGTACCTGAACAGGTGCATTTGCTCCCTTCCGGTGCCTGGAGTCCTGCCATCCATTGCTCCACTCCAACCTCTTGTTGTTTTAACATTGGGCCTCCATCCCCGAGGCCTTCTCCTGGCTGCAGTTCTTGGAGTCAAATTTCCGTTCATGAAGCTGTAAGTTGCCAGCTATCCAATCATAGATCTTGGGACTTGGATAGAAATGACCTTTTCTCCCCCACTTTTGGCTGTTCCCTCTGAGAGTCTTCTCTCTGATCCCTGGATATGGAAAGAGTGCTAGATTGAAGCATGAATACCCAAATTTGTTAACTGTGGACTTGGGCCAGAAATCTGATTTTATGAGTCTCAGTTTCCTTATCTGGAAACTCAGGGGGGTGATGACTGGGAAGATTTCTCGAGCTGCACGAGTCTTTTCTTCTCAACTCTACTTTTTGGGTCCCTGACTTTCCTGGTTCTCCCACCCCTAATTCTGGTCTGCATTATTTCTATCCCTTTTGTTCACTCTTAACACACCAGTTATGGAGCCACAATAAAAATGGAATTTTCCATTCTTCACTCAACCCAGAGTCCTCCCACTCAGTATCATGCATATATTGCCCCAAATCACTCAGCCTGAGGATTCTGACTTTTCTGGGGTCACGAGAGAATAGTAGAGGGGCTGAGCTCTCCGCATTTGATCTTTACCCTACAGTGTGGGGTCAAATATCCTTGTCATTTTTTTGGTAAAACCCCAGATGATCCTGGTTACATTATGTTCCTTTTTGACAACATGGACTGCAACTTCAGAATGGTATCTTTGCTCCTTGGTTTTACCCAGAAGGAGGAAAAAAGCCATACAAAGCAGTCTTTTGTTTATTTCATATACCAGAGGTTCCTCTTGCAGGTTTTTCCACTCTGCCTTCCTTGTATTGTTTCTTTCGGAGTTTCACTAAAAATAATGGTAGTCATGAAAACAGCTCCCATTTACTAACTTGCCATGTGCCAGGCCCTGTGCTAGGTACTGGATCTATGTTATCTCATGCAATCCGTTCAGTAAATATAGGAGGTAGGCACCAATACCCTCTTTCTACGGATGAGGAAACTGAGGCTTGGAGAAACCGAGAAAGCTTTGCTCAGGAGCCCTCTCTAGCAGCCCCCATAGAGTCACCAAGCAGGCCCTCTGGTGGAGTTGGTTCACTCTCTCCAGAGTTTCCTCAGCTTCCCAATCTCCAGGGATAAAGGAATCTCTGCTGCCTTTCTGATTTTCTTCCTCCCAGAAGCCTTTAGGGCTCCCGAAGTTTACCGAGCTTCAGTCACCTTGCTAGGGAGGATTTCACAGACTCTCTGTAGAACCAAGGACTTCTTGGCCCTATAATGTCCCTACTGTCACAGATGCCACCATGCTGGGTGTAGCGCCTTTGACTACACGCATTCTGGACTCCAGACAAGACGGCTCTCACATCATCTCTGGGCCTTTTTGGGGTTAGGAGAGCAGGAGCACGATCTAGAAGAGATTTGCAGAGGTCATTTAGTTCATCTCTTCATTTTTGGCATGATTACCCTTCTTTACTCTAATTCCCAAGTATGGTTACACTCTCAGTCTCTCTCAAAGCTCAAAACTGTTTCCATCTCAATTCAAACCAAATTTTCCTTGTTCTACCCTATCAAAACAGAGGATAATTAGTTATCTTCAAAATATTAATTTCCTTCCTTCTTTTCCCTTCCCTTCCCTAAAACAACATTAAGCAAGTGCTTTGAGGGAATTGCTGTTGCCTGTCAAGAAGTCCGCACACTATTGTAATGGGAGTCATAACTGGAGGATTAATGTGCTTTTCTTTTTTGCTTACTTCCTACTGGCTGGCAGAATTCTTTTATCTGGAGAAGTGATTAGAATGATTTTTGAAGGAATTCAAAGAGAAAGAGAGTTAGTATTCAGTTTCTGACCTTCAAAATCGGATTTCACAACAAGACAATAATTTGAATGCTAAGTTTGGGGTGAGAGAAAGGATTTTTCTCAATAACTTTAGCTCCCAGTTGGTCTAGGTCATAGAGTTTCTCCCATAAGACAGAGGAGATAACTCTGTTTATGATTTAGGTTTAGCCAGGAGTCTGTAGGTTATATTTAAGTTAGAGCAGGGAAGCCATAAAGCAGAGGAAGTAATTGAGTTTGCTGCCTCTTCTTGTCCTAGGGTATCATGGGAAGAAGAGGCCATGAACAGAAACTGAGTTAGGAGGGGAGGTCGTGAGATATGCGCTCTGATGTCCCTTTGAAAGGCATGTTGGACAAGCTGAGAAGAGAACTCTGGTAGCAGGCTCTACTCTGGGACAGGAGGCAAGGGTGGGCAGTCCAACACGGTATAAAAGGCAGGCTACCTTGTCAGGCAGAGAAAGAGAGCCTACTCTACAGTCCCCAGGCTCTCTCCATTTCCATTGGAGAGCCAGTAAGCCAGGCCTGATGCCCACTGCACCAGGACAGGAGAAGGAGGCTGGGCAGAGCTCTGAAGGGTCCACGGCTCCAAAAGAAGCGGATGTTAGGTGAGGAGACGGGGCAAGTGAGAAGGAGCCCAGACCAGGAGCTATATCAGTTGCAGACATCAGTAGGGGGTGCCAGATGAACACCTAGGGACAAGCACCCACTGAAGGGCCTGCGTAAAGTCAAGGTGACTCTTTCCCCCACCAACAATGCCATGGGCCAAAAGCTCAGACACCCCCTTAGGAGAATGGAAGAGGAGCCAGTAAAAATCAGAGACCTTGAGCAGGATCCAAAGGGGGCCAATTAAATGATTGATTTAGACTAGGGTTTAAGCTGGATTGGGTATTCAGTTACAGTTCTCCTCTTTACCTAGCAAATAACAACTAAGATGACAACACAAGGAAAATACTTTCCCTACATATCCAAGTTGTATGGTGAGCAAATTTAAGCCTGCCACCCTATATTTTGATAAAAGAAAATCAGCCTTTTCTATTTCAGGCCCAGTGATTTGAGTTCTTTTAATTTATCTGTCATTCTTGGTTCTAGTTGCTAACCTCTGGATAGTTCCTGAATTTTTATATTCATGTGAAATTCTAGAGTATGTTCTATTTCTCCTCATCATCAACATCAACAATGAAAAGAAGAAGGAAAGCTCACTGTTTTGGGCTGAATTGTGTTCCCTCAAAATCCATATGTTGACCCACACATCTATGGACAGCTAATTTTCAACAAGGGAGCTCAGAACATGCAATGGAGGAAGGAAAGTTTCTTCAATAAACGGTGTAGGGAAAACTGGACAGCCACATGCAAAAGAATGAAAGTAGACCATTATCTTAGACCATACACAAAAATTAACTCAAAATGGATTAAAGACTTGAATGTAAGACCTGAAACCATGAAAATTCTAGAAGAAAACATAGGCATTACGATCTTCAACATTGGTCTTAGCAACATATTTTCAAGTACCATGTCTGACCAGGAAAGGGAAACAATAGAAAAAATAAACAAAAGGGCACTGCATCAAACTAAAAAGCTTTTGCACAACAAAGGAAACCATCAACAGAACAAAAAGACAACCTAACAATTGGGAGAAGATATTTGCAAACTATATATCTGATAAGGGGTTAATATCCAAAATATATAAAGAACTCATACCTCTCAACAACAAAAAAACTAACAACCCAATTAAAAAATGGGCAAAAGATCTGAACAGACATTTCCCCAAAGAAGATATACAGATGGCCAACAGACACATGAAAAGATGCTCAACATCATTAACTATCAGGGAAATGCAAATGAAAACTACAATGAGATATCACCTCACACCAGTCAGAATGGCTATAATTAACAAGACAGGAAACAACAAGTGTTGGAGAGGATGTGGAGAGAAGGGAACTTTCATACACTGCTGGTGGGAGTGCAAACTGGTGCAGCCACTATGGAAAACAGTATGGAGATACCTCAAAAAATTAAGAATAGAACTACCATATGATCCAGCTATTCCACTGTTGGGTATTTATCCAAAGAACATGAAAACACCAGCGCGTAAAGATACGTGCACCCCTGTGTTCATTGCAGAGTTATTCACAATAGCCAAGACTTAGAAGCAACTTAGGTGCCCATCAAGGGACGAAAGGATAAAGATGTGGTATATATACACAATGTAATACTACTCAGCCATAAGAAACGATGAAATCCATCCATTTGTGACAACATGGATAGACTTTGAGGGTATTATGCTAAGCGAAATAAGTCAGAGGGAGAAGGTCAAATACTGTATGATCTCACTCATAAGTAGAAGATAAAAGCAATAACAAACAATCACACAGAGACAGAGATTGGATTGGTGGTTACCAGATGGGAAGGGGGGAAGGGAGGGGAGCAAAAGGAGTGATTAGGCACATGTGTGTGGTGATGGATTGTAATTAGTCTTTGGGTGGTGAACATGATGTAAACTATATAGAAATCGAAATATGGTGATGTATACCTGAAATTTATATAATGTTATAAACCAGTGTTACCACAATAAAAAATATATGTATAAAAAAATAAAATAAATAAAGTCATCCTGACACATGGTAATTGTGGGGGAAAAAATCCATATGTTGAAGCCCTAGCCCCCAGTACCTTAGAATGTGACTGACTGGATTTGGAGATAGGGCTTTTAAAGAAGTAATTAAGTTAAAATGAGATATCAGAGTGGGCCCTAATCCAATCTGACTAGTGTTATTATAAGAAATGGAATTTGGATACACCAAGAGACACCAAGGATGCGTGCACACAGAGGACAGACCATGTGAGGACACAGTGAGGAGGCAGCCATCAGCAAGCCAAGGAGAGACTTCAGGAGATGTCGTTGATCCTGGACGTCTGGCCGTGGATCAGTGAGCAAGCTGGCATTAAATGAGAACACATCATCTCTAAGGTCCCTTGCAGCTCTCATCCCCTGAGTCCAGGCAGGAGACAGAGTGACAGAGGCACACAAGGATGGCAGACGGGTTGTGGCTGAGTTAGGGGTGGTCCTTACCCGCCATTTTTCTGTGACAGATGCTTCTTTCATGCTGATGGGGAGGCATGGAATTAGTGACACAAAATGAGAGACAGTGTAAAAAACTGAGATGTGATCTTGAAAGTTTATCACAGTACAAGATGTGAAGGGAAAAACTTCAGGAAGTTTGTCATTTAGCAGAGACCTTCCAGCTGGGAGGGTGACAGAAACCCTGTGATTTGTCATCCAAAGGCCTGGGGTCTTGTGAATACTGTTAATGAGCAATGCTTTCTACCAGCTGGAAAGCAGCTCCTTAACTGACATCTGGAAATCACTAATGGAAATTAGAGGAGGCCCCAAAAGAAATGAGGCTCTGGGAAAACATGGGTTATAGACAATGTGCCCTTTACATAATCATAGGTTTTTTTCTTTTCTTTTTTATGGAGAAGGGGTTGACCCAGGATATTCTGGCAATCAGTTAGCCTGAACTCCTTAGCATCATGCCCTAGGGACCCAGGTCTGAGGAAAAGAAGCCTTTCCCTCTGCTCTGTGTCCAAGGTACTCAATCCTTGTTCCTTTCTGTGCCTGAATTAAGGACATTAGGACAACTTGAAATATTAGGCAGAGCTAACGGCATTAATAGGGTTCTACCTGTCTTCAACCTATCCCTCTGTCCCCTCCAACCCAAAGATACAGGCTTTGACTTCATCCACCCATCTCTCTCTCTCACTTTATTATAATCATACACAGGGCCTCTCCTCTTCTAATCCTGTGATTAGAGAAACACCCCAGTCTGCTCCTTGTTCCAGAGCCTTGGAACTCCATTCAAGGGGAGGGGTGAACAAGCCCTCTGGGCTGTCAAAGGTCTTTGCTATGCAAAGACAAACGCAAATGGCCTAATCTCTTGTATTAGATAGACAGAATCAGAACTGAAGAATCTTGTTTGTCATGGAGTAATAGAATGCTAGAACCAGAGACGCTGCCGAGATCATCTGGCCCACAATACACACATGAGGAAACTAAGACCCAGAAAGATGAAATAACTTGCCCAAGGTCACACAGGCAGTAGTAATAACACCAGTTACTCCAATTTATTGAGTAACTACATAACTTACTACATAACTTACCATTGGGCAAAGCATTTTGCTCGCGCTATGTCTCCCCACAACAACCTTGCAAGGTACGTACTATTATCTCTGATTTACAGAAAGGATGTTCCTAGAGAAGCCAGGCGGCTTGCCCCGGGACGCCCAGCTGAGGACAAAGCCAGGTTTCCCAATACGCTCTTGGCCACCACTCTCTGAGGTAAGACCTGTTTTGATGGGCTTGTCAGAAAGCTGGATATTCCTGATAGGTTGCAACTGCTATTTCGTAAGTGACCAGTGTGCTAGGGGGAAAAAAAAAAAAAAAACACCTGGTCTCCCCAGGGAAAAAGGATTAGACCTCTCAGCTCATCTTTCCACAGGCCTCTCCAAAGAGGCTGCGAAATGTTGACAAACGAGTTGAAGGCGGATCAAGTGCCAGCCACTGTGCATTTACTTCCTGATTAACTGTATCCCTGGCACTTGCGGTTGAGGGCACAGAAACGCAAAGAGGATGTTAGCTTTCTCATGGGGTGGCGTGAAATCAGAGGCTCCACGCAGCTGTGGGAGGTGGGGCAGAACTGGTTTTGTGTCTCTTCTTGACCCTTCCCTCTCACTGCTGCTCCGTATATTTTCCTTCTTTCATGTCCCAACAGCCCCCTGCAAAGCCCTACTCCACACTGCTGGAAACTTTGCCCCAGTCCTCCCTCCCTCTGTCCCATAACGACATACCTGCCCCATGTGACATTTCTCTGGGGTCCTGCTCTCTGCCCTCCAGGCTGACTGATAAGCTGATCCCTACGATGTGCTCAGAGCGAACCTTTGCTCCCTTTAGGTAACACGTTTGAAATTTAAAGAGTAGAATTGTCAAGTTTCTGAGCAGTCTGTTGGGAATATGTTTGGGGAGCAAGGAAGGCTTTGTAGGGGGACACATAATCACAGTCTGATTCCTCAATTTCTAGGGTTGCCATGAGCCTGATTCTCTCCTTGCCTTCCTCCCAAACTCCCAGGGACAAGATTTCCAAGGCTCTGCCCATGCAACGTGTATAATAAGTGAAACTTAATTGCCTCTGTGTCTGCCCACAAATGCTATACCTAATGTGGGACTTGTAACTCCAAATTGTACCCTGAGTAACCCTCCATTGACTTTCTGTGTACAAAGAAAATTGAAGCTATGCTTAAAGCCATGGAAAAACAATATTAAACTAGCATTCTTGAACACCTTTTATGGATCAGACTATCTCTAATCTTTATAATGACCTTGAGAGATAAATATTATCATCCCATTTTATTGATGAAGAAATTGAGATTCAGTGACTTGCCCAAATTCTCATATTAAGTAAGTTTGAGAGAGGTCTGGTCTGATGTCTGTTCTCACACTCTTCTGTTTATACAAGGACATGTCCCTTAGCTCAAAGGGTACCTCTAGCCCAGGCTGAAGCTGATTTGTGCTAGCTGGTGAGAGCTGATTGTTTGATTTTCAGGAATTTTGTAAGCCAATTGTTAAACATAGCCATACTTAAAAATCTAATTATAGGGCCGGCCCCGTGGCATAGCAGTTAAGTGTGCACGCTCTGCTGCTGGCGGCCCGGGTTCGGATCCCGGGTGCACACAGACGCACCGCTTCTCCGGCCTCATGGCCGCGTCCCACATACAGCAACTGGAGGGATGTGCAGCTGTGACATACAACTATCCGCTAGGGCTTTGGGGGGAAAATAAATAAATAAAATTTAAAAAAATCAAATTATATAAACTTCAATTATATTAAAAATAAAGGTAATAAATACTCAAAACCTGCCAGTCTTATCTACGCTGTTAAGGTTATTTATGCCTATTTTAACTGTACGGTAGATATACTGAATAATGCTGGACTGTTGCACTCTCTTCCCAACTCTGCATTCATTGACCGCACCTTGGCATCTTAAAATCAGCCATGGTAAGACTATTTATACCATGGAAATTGGCAAAGGCTACAAATCAGGGCTTTTTCTTTCTGGAGAGCCAGTTGTTAAACATTTACTAGCAAACCAATAGCCTAGCCCATTACCTCCTCATCACCGACATCAAACCTTTAAATTTTGGTGCTAAAAGAACACATAAATCTAATTTAGTGGTCTCCAGACTTATTTTATATTGGACAAAACTATTTTGTCCATTACCACGCAGAAGAATAGTACATGAAAAAGGAGAAAGCAGAGCTGGCCTAGTTGTTGTTTTAAGCCTTAAGTTTTGTGGTGGACTTTACATAGCAATAAATAACGAAACATATATTTTCCTCTTACCTCTCTGATGGTGGCTTTTCAGACCCCTCACACCCACTCTTCTTCTACCTGCCCCTTAATCATTGGTGTACACCAAAGCTCCATTCTTGACCCCTCCTTGTCATTGTGCACACTCTCCTGTCTGATCTTCATTCCATGTCCTCAGCTACCAAATGCATGTATATCAAGTGTTAGTTTCTGAAAGGGTTCCAATAAATAGCACCTCTTTTTCCCTTCCATGTTTTGAATAAACTAAGAAATGAAACAAGGAGTTAAAATGAATACTAAAAACGTACAAAAGTCAGATGTATTTCTATACACTAGCACTGAACAATCCAAAAATGAAATAAACAATTCCATTTACAATAGCATCAAAAAGAATAAACTAGTTAGAAATAAATTTAAATAAGACTTGTACATTGAAAACAATAAAACATTGCTGAAATAAATTAAAGAAGACCTATATAAATGGAAAGACATCCTCTGTTCATGAATTGGAAGACAATTTTTTTAAGATGGCAGTACTCTGCAAAGTGGTCTACAGATCCAATGCAATACTTGCCAAAATTCCAACAGCTTTTTTGCAGAAATGGAAAAGCTGATCCTAAAATTCATATGGAATTGGAAGGGACCCCAAATATTCCAAACAATCTTGAGAAAAAAGAACAAAGTTGAAGTACTCACTCTTTCCAATTTCAAAACTTACTATAAAACTGTAGTAATCAAGATGATGTGGTACCGGGGCCAGCCCCGTGGCTTAGCGATTAAGTGCGCGTGCTCCGCTGCTGGCGGCCTGGGTTTGGATCCCGGGCCGCACCTACGCACCGCTTCTCCCGCCATGCTGAGGCCACGTCCCACATACAGCAACTAGAAGGACGTGCAGCTATGACATACAACTATCTACTGGGGCTTTGGGGGAAAAAAAAAGGAGGAGGATTGGCAACAGATGTTAGCTCAGAGCCGGTCTTCCTCAGCAAAAAGAGGAGGATTAGCATGGATGTTAGCTCAGGGTGGATCTTCCTCAAGAAAAGAAAAAAAGAAAAAAAAAAAAAAAGATGATGTGGTACCGACATAAGGATAGACATAGATCAATGAAATAGAACTGAGAGTCTAGAAACAAACTCATACATCTATGGTCAATCGATTTTTGACAAAGGTGGCAAGAGTATTCAATAAGGAAAGAATAATCTTTGTAACAAATTGTCCTGAGACAAAAAAATATCCAAAAGAATGAAGTTGGACTGCTACCTCACACCATACGCAAAAATTAACTCAAAATGGATCAAAGCCCTAAATGTAAGAGCTAAACTTGAAAAGTCTGAGGAAAAAAAATAGGGAAAAATCTTCATGACCTTGGATTTGGCAGTGGATTCTTAGATATGACACCAAAAGGACAAGCAACAAAAGAAAAAATAGATAAATTGGACTTCATCAAAATTAAAAACTTTTGTCATCAAAAGACGCTATCAAGAAAGTGAAAAGCAACCCATATAATGGGAGAAAATATTTGCAAATCATGTGTCTGACGTGGGTTTAGTATCCAGAATATATAAAGAACTTTTACAACTCAACAACAACAAGATAACCCAATCAAAAATGGGCAAAGGATTTGAACAGATATTTCTCCAAAGAAGATATAGAAATGGTTAATGAGCATAAAAACATTCTCAATATCATTAGTCATTAGGGAAATGCAAATCAAAACCTCAATGAGATACCACTTCACACCCACTAGGACAGATATAATAAAAAAAGAAAAAAAGGAAAAAGACAAGTGTTAGCAAAGATATGGAGAATTGGAACCCTCATACATTGCTGGTGGGAACGGAAAATGGTGCCACTCCTGTGCAAAACAGTTTGGCGGTTACTCAAAAGTTAAATATAGGATTATAAGACCCAACAATTACACTCCTAGGCAGGTACATACCCTAGAGTAATGAAAACAGGTGTTCAAAGGAAAACTTGTGCATGAATATTCATAGCAGCATTATTTATAATAGCCAAAAAGTAGAAACAATACAAATGTCCATCAACTGTTGAATGGGTAAATAAAATGTGGTATGTCCACAGAATGGATTATTATTCAGGTAAAAAAAGAAATGAAGTACCGATACACACAATAACGTGGATGAACCTCGAAAACCTGCTAAGAGAAAAAAGCCAGTCATAAATGGCCACGTGTTATATGATTCCATTTGTAAGAAAGTCCTTCGAGACAGAAAGCAGATCAGTGGTTGCCAGGGACTGGAGGTAGAGGGTACGGAGAGTGACTGCTTAATGAGAATGGGGTTTTTTGGGAGGGTGACGAGAATATTCTGGAATTATATAGTGGTGATAGTTATACAACATTGTGAAAGTAATGAAAGCCACTGAATTGTATACTTTATAATGGTGAATTTTATATTACGTTAATTTTACCCTCAGTTAAAAAAAATGGCAGTGAAAGTATCATGTTTATTACTGATGGAGGAGATTGGAGGACGTTGGAGGACCTAGTTTGGCATGAGAGCCAAATGGGCCTGCTAAATGGGCCCCCAAATTAGGCAGACTTACCCCACCCAGTCACAGGCAACATGGGGAGGATCTAGGAAAGAGAAGAACAGAGGGGAGTTTGTCTGCTGTTAGACTCCCTCCCAAGAGGAAGAGGAAATTGCTTAGCCACAAATGCCCAGTTATTCCCAAATTTATCATTCAGGTTTGAAACTATCACTCCAGGAGTGAAAAGAAAATGGGCAGAGAGAAGCCAGGGGTAATGTCCATTGAACTTCCTAAACATAAAAGAAAACAGCAGGACAAGGGATGACATTTTTTCACTAATAATATGCACTCAGATGTAGAAATAAATAGAGTTTTCTTTGTTTTATGTAACAGTTTGCACCTTTGTTTTCCTAGGTAGCCAGAATAACAGCAACACTTGGTCTTGCAGTTAGAGGTACCTCAGGCTCTTTTGGTTTACAATAATCTCTTTTAGATTAAAGAAGTCTCTTTTAAGTAAGCATTCAATCAATTTCAAGTTCACCTCCCTGCCAGAGCCCTTTCTCCCCTCTTGCTCCTCCTCCTTCAACATGGTGCTGTGTTGGCACTGAGCTCACATAACATCACGGCAGGAGGTGAGAAGGTCTTGATCTTCATGCTGGTCAATGGGCCTTTGCTGATTTCTGATGCGGTGATCTGATTTAATCAGATCCCTGAGTGTTTGGTCCTGGTGCCATCAATGACGTCTACGGCTAGTGAAGCTGCGCTTGGTTTTCTTGGCCATGCACAGAGAGTTGAGCTATATCTAGCTCACCAGAACATTCCGTGGTGCTGGAGCTGCAGATCCTTGGAGTCTCAGTCACATCCTCTGCCAGGCCTCTGCCTTGGGTGTCCATAGCAACCTTGCTGTGGGTCACCCTGGTTACATTTCTTTCCCCACTGGACAGGTGGGGAATGGCAGCAGGGTGGCAGGAGCAGGTGGGAACACATCATGATACGATTGTAGAGAACCCAGAACCAGTAGCACTATCTCAGGCATATCTATCAAGTTACCTGCCTTCGACACATTATTCTGCCTCTCTAAGCCATGTTGGACGTGACAGGGAAGCTGCAATGTTCTTGACTCTCCTTGAACTTACCTGGGGTCCCATTAGGCTTCGGATTATCTCATCCTGCTCCTCTGCACCAAAATATTTAAAAAATTCATGCTCACCCACTTGCCAAGTTTTTTTGACTCTGGACAAGGACTTTTGCCTCTGACTTCTTGTCCTTTCTCCTACATTTTGCCTCCTCCTCCTCATTTTCTTTTGAGTGGGCCTGACACAGAATCCACCTATCAGAATGGATGCTGATCAATCACAGTGAATATTGTCCGATACCTCTGTGCTCTCAGCTGAAGAATCATGACAATTCTCAATGGTCTGACTTGACAGGACTGGCCCTTGAAAAATGACCTGCCACAATTCAGAAATTCTGCTTGTCTTTCAATAAAACTTGACTTTCAAAACTATTGCCTTGCTATAGACTGAAAAGAAACTGACAGTCAAAGTTGAGGGATGACTTAGATGCCTGGCTGGCATTTCACTCTTTCCTGAAGCATCGAAGCCCATTATCTCATGTGTGAGGAGTCCCAGAGCACCACGATTTAAGGCAAATGAAAAATACATCTATTGAAATTTTCCAAAAGTAATATTTTGTTACAAAGGGTCATACTTTTAAAACCCATAGTTTTAACCCACCTCCAAATATCCAGCTACCTTCCAGACTTTGCCTTCTGAACATGCGTCTTAAGCTCAACGTGTCTCCAACTGGGCTTGTCATGTGCTCACTCAAATTTGCAACTCTGTCTGTACTCTTCAGTTCAAGAAACTGCAATCTAGTGGTACCGGTTAAGAATGTAGATTCTGTACTAAGACTGCCTGAATCAAAATCCTGATTCTGTCACTAGCTGTGTGACCTTGGGCAACTTACTTAACCTTTCTGTGCCTCGGGTTCCTTGTCTATAAAATGGAGATAAGAATAATACTATCTCATGGAGTTGTTAAGAGGATTAAATGGGCCAATTCATGTATAGTGCCCAGCACAGTGCTGTATAATGTTAGCTGTATAACCTACACCACTATTCACCCAATTACCTAGGCCAGATACTTGGGAGTCATTCTTCATTTCCCTTTGCCATCACTAGCTAGTCACCAGTGTTTATTGACTTTAACTTAACAGTTGTTGAGTCCATTCTGTCTCTAATGTCAACGCTAGTGCCTTTGTCCAGCCCACTATCACCTCTTACCTGTTTCCTGCAGCAGCCTCCTAACTGGCCTCCCTCTCTTTTATCCTTCCCTTCCAGTCTATTCTCCATGCTCTGGCCAGAACATTCTCTCTAAAATGCAATTCTGATCAAGTCACTTCGCTGAAGAGAATCAATTACTGACTCCCCACTGTGGTCAGGATAGAACCTCACACCTGAATGGCCAACTCTGTACTGTATGCACCTCCCCCCCAATACACACACACACACACACACACACACACACACACACACACACACCTCTCTCCTCAACCTCATATCGCTACCCTCACCGCACATCTTAGGCTTTACTTCCTTTGCGCTATTTACAGATTGCTCCCTTTATCAAGATTTCTTCTGTCCCTTCTCAGCCTTCAGAACCCAGCATAGCTCTCCTTTCTCCAGGAACAGCTCCCTGAACTCTGAGTCTGGGTTAAGCACCCCTCCCTTGTGCTCCTTGAACACTGGAATTTATCTCTGTCCTAACTCTTCTCCCACTGTTTTATAACTCTCTTAACTTTTCTGTCTTCCCACTAGACC